>NC_133762.1:55436094-55739124 GCF_036562045.2 Rhinolophus sinicus
TGGAACAAAGATAATACAGTTTCTGCAGTAGGATTTTACTGAAGTTTTAATCAGATCACAGTGGCCCTGAAAAAGCTTTGTAAGAGCGTTTGTATACCATAGTGCATGTGGGCTTTTCTCTTGGTGGAATGATAATGCTGCCGTATTTTTCCTCTAAGCTTTAGTTGTGGCCTTTGTGAGAGGAGAGTAATTCTCAGTGATTTGTAACTTTATACTCTTCTGTAATTCTGTTTTAGACCTCTCGGGAACTGAAGATTGCAGGAGCCATTGGTCCTTGTGTATCTCTGAATGTGAAAGGACCGTGTGTGTCAGAAAATGTAAGGAAAACTCCCTCCTTCATCTTCACTTCCTGTACCCTGGGATTAGCCTATTAGAAATGTTGGAGTGTGATGACCTTGCATTGTGTTACCTGTTGGGATGTGTCTGTTGAGGGGAGAAGGGCTAAAGATGACCACAACTCTGAGAGGTTGTGTCATTTCCATTTGTCTATCTGTCTAAAGGGTCAGAGAAGAGGAAACAGGCTTAGAGAGGTTAAGTATCTAGTTCAGGGTTAGAACTAACATGGAGAAGCTAGAATCCAGGTCCCCCTGACCCCACTACCCATGTTTGAGTCACTGTGCCAGTGAGTCACAGGCATTCTATTCAGTACAAGATAAGCAGTCAACAAATTCCTTCATGCATAAAGCTGTGTATTTGTTGCCCTTAGAGATGATACCTTTGTCTCGCTTCCTATGGACCATTTTGAGTTGGTTGGGCAGTGGACGACACTTGTATATGTAGACATTTATGTTCCTTGAGTAACAAATTTTGAATATATGTGAACAAAGCTACTACTAGAGGATGAGGCGGCTTTGCTGGTGGTCTGCTTCCTCTGATTATATTTCTACTGCCAAGAGATAAACCAATGGTTCAGGGAGGCCTGTCCAGGGTGATTTTGGGATGGAGTTATTATAGTCATGTCTTTCCCTCATTGTCCTCTTCAACGAGAGGGTGGACTATAGAGCCAGACGTGGATTCAGTGCACAGGTTTACCATGGCGAGCCGTGTGGTCCGGGTAAGGCACTTAATCAGTCTGGGAATCCATGTCTGTCTGGGAATGGAGATAATAATAGTACTGTTCTTTATACTGTTAGAAAGATTAAATGAGTTAGTTCACGTAAAGCACTTAGACCAGTTTCTGGCACAGTGGAAGGCCACAGTAGATTTTATCTTTGTCTTTATCAGTAATGAACATTCACTTAGTGACTACTTGAATAAAACTTTTGTTGAAGTTGACAGAGGTGAGGCTTTTTGAGAGGACGTTCTTGTAGTCCCTGGGAGAGGCAGGTTGATGTCCCAGAGCCCCTCTGATGAGTCACTCATTACCCCAGTGTCCTAAGGGACTTGTACCCCTATTTCCTGGTAGGGCTTTGGAAGGCTGCCATATTCAAAACATTTTCCATAGCCTTGAAATCTGCCTAATGAAGACTTCATGAAGTAGTTTAAGAAGATAATTTTATGAATTAATACAAACTGATTAGCTGTTCTAGGATCCAGTGGGCACTAGCTGTGAAATTTTTGGATGAGAGATAGAAGATGCAAAAAAGAAGAAAATGCAAATTTCAAACATGCAGAGACATTTAGAAAGAGTATAATGAATTCCTGTATACCCACCGTTTAGTCAGTAATTCTTCACATTTTGTCGTAATTGCAGTGTCATCATTTTTCGCCACATTTGCTTAATCTATCTGATTATCGTCTACTTCACATATTTGCTTTATGATCTGTTTTTGTAGAACCTTTGAAAACAAGTTGCAGATGTCAATGACGATCTTTATTACTTCAGTATGCATCTTCTAAAAATAAGGATGTTCACCACCACATTATTATCCAACCTAAGAAAACAATTTCCTAGTATCATTTAACATCTAATCCATATTTTCCCTAATTTCACCCCAAATTCCCTATGTAACTGGTTTTTCCCAGCATTGTATTTGGTATTATCTTTAGTATTTTTAAATCTGGAATAGTCTTCCCGTTGTTGTTGTTTTTTGTTTTGTTTCATTTAATGACATTGATTTGTTGAATTAAATGAGACAGTGCCATTTGAAGAGACAGTGCCAGGTGTTTTCTATAATAGAGTATCCCATATTCTCGATGTGTCTGATTGTTTCCTCACAGTGGTGTTTAACATGTTTCTGTCCTCCCTGTATTTCCAATAAAGTGAAAGTTAGGTTTGAAAGTGCTTAGATTCAGGCTAAGTCATATTGTCCAGCATACTTCCTGAGTGGTCTGCATACTTTGTGCTGTGTTTCATCAGGAGGCACTTTGGTTCGGTCATCATCCTGTGTTAATGGAGCTGAGTTAGGTCGCGTGGTGTTGATGATGACTGCCCAGTATCTTCCCATTATAAGGGTACATTTCCCCTTTGCCATTAGCAAGAAATTGGTTGAATGAGATTATAGCACAGTGTGAATATCTTGTTTGTCAACAGCCTTCCACCTAATGGTTTTTAGCATCCACTGATTATCCTTACTGAATCAGTGTATTTCATTGAAGATTATAAAATGGTGATTTCCTAATTCTATCTTTATAGTTCCTTCAATAAAGGTAGGGTAAATGCTCATGTAAGGAATTTGTATATTAGTGAGTGTAGTTTTGGAACTATGGAGGGTTTGTGTCACACTGGGCCTTGGAGCTGTATGGGATTAAAAAAACTTTTTTCCTCTAACCATCTTAGCTTCATTGGCTGGGGCTCTGCATATTACCGTATTTTGCAGTGTATAATGCGCACCCACATTTTTGGCCCAAATTTTTAGGGAAAATCTTTTGTTTTAATTTTTTAGTTCAAATTGTTATTTGTTTACATTTAGGTACTTGTTTTTTTTATTATAAAGGAATTGTAGCATTTGCTTTTTAACGTATTATGGTACAAGAAATTTTATGTAACAAATAATTACAAAACTCAAGAACAGATACAAGGTACAAGAAATTTTATGTACTGGTAACAAATTTACGATATTTACGTATACTAGAAGGCCAAGAACTCTTCATGTTGCAAGTTTGTTGTAAGTTCAACAAAACCGATTATCATATTCTAGGGTATTATTTTGCATACTGATATTGTTATTGATTTCTAGAGTTATACTTTGAACTCATAAGCATAAATAAAAGAATTAAAAACATTTATATAGAATCAGAATTAGTACTAGCCATGTATAATGCGCATCCTTATTTTCCCCCTCAAAACTTTAGGCAATAAAGTGCGCATTATATACGCACAGTAGACTGAGAAAAGAGATTATTAAGAGTAAAACAAGTTTATTAATGTGTGCACCACACATACATACATCACACGTACATACTCAGTGATGAATAACTTCAAGGGCTGGTTAGAACTTGGGATTATATAGCATCTTAACAAAAGAACAATAAATTTGTAGAAAAGTGACAGGACAGAGGAAAGGGACTTGGAGCTTCTAGGGTGTCAAATTATGGGAAAGTAGCTATATGGAGAAACTAATGGAAGATATGGTTGTTTCAGCAAGGTTTGTGCTGTAGATTCCTTTGGTGCCATTTCTGTGCTGGTAAGCATATAATATTGTCTTTGGTGATTAATCATAATCATTCTGCCCTTCCTGATAGAGAGGGGAGGGTAGAGAGTTTTTCTTGTGTCTGCTTTTTTTTAATTGCCTTCAGCTCAAAATCATTCTTATATGAGAGTGGCATATTTTGGGGTGGCATACTCTGAACCCCTTGATCCCCCCATTTGAAACTTTAAACAGCTTCATATATTAAAAATGGAGTTGGTAGGTATGGAGAGAGATTCAGGAGAAGGGGTTAGCAAGGCAAGAAAGGAAGGCATGCAAGTTTCTTTTTACTTCCTTGCCATTTTTCGTGGGTTTAGCTCTTCTTCCAGGTGATACCTGCTTCTTTTAGAAAAGGCCACCAAAAGAGAAGGTGAATACCCATGAATCCATCCGTTTCATGATCTTGCTTAGGAAATACTGAAGAAATGGAGTGTGTCCCTCCCACTCACCACCTTAGAGCAACTATATAGTTTCCCTTAAGAATCTTCCCACCAGCCTGGTGGCTCAGGCAGTTGGAGCTCCATGCTTCAAACGCCGAAGGTTGCCAGTTCGATTCCCACATGGGCCAGTGGACTCTCAACCACAAGGTTGCTGGTTCAACTCCTCGAGTCCCCCAAGGGATGGTGGGCAACAAAAATTGAACACGGCACCTTGAGCTGAGCTGTCCCTGAGCTCCCGGATGGCTCAGTTGGTTGGAGCGCGTCTTCTCAAACAAGGTTTCTGGTTCGACTCCCTCCAAGGGATGGTGGGCTGCGCCCCCTGCAACTAGAAAACGGCGACTAGAAAATGGCAACTGGACCTGGAGCTGAGCTGCGCCCTCCACAACTAAGACTGAAAGGACAACAACTTGAAGCTGAACGGCACCCTCCACAACTAAGATTGAGAGGACACAACTTAACTTGGGAAAAAAGTCCTGGAAGTACACACTGTTCCACTTCCCCAATAAAATCTTTAAAAAAAAAAAAATGAATCTTCCCTCTGTGACCATCACCTCCTTGAGCTTGCTGGTTCTGTGGCTAGTTACATAGGCTCCAGGCGTGGCTTCATAGATCAGACTCGCATTAGCTGTACTTAGCTTACGGCGTACAGTTTGGGGTAGTTTCAGAGTAATGTAAAAGAAACATCATGACTCCCTTAGTGCATGATCCCCATTACTTTTTAGCATGGTATTCCTCATTTTGATGAGATGTGTTAAAATGAGTAACTTGCTATCTCTAGAATGATAGAATGTTATGTTTCAGAGTCCAGTGATCTTGGTTGGTGATTCTAGGTATTTTTGACACCTGCTGCCTTTTCTAGATGGCATGCTTAAAACAGGGGTACTCTTCACATTTTAGTGAACATCATATTTATCACTGGGAGCCATTCAGCTAGTCAATAAAAAGCAGCCTCATACCACGAAAATCTCAATTCTCTTACCAATAATTTATATGTAGCTTCAAGTTAAGCAGATAATTTTTTCTTTTCTATTTACTTCTTCCCCAACCCTGACTTGGTTCTTTCAGTTGATTTCAGTGTTATGCACCGTGTGTGTGTGTGTGTATGTGTGTGTATGTGTATATATACATATATATATATACATATATATATATATATATATATATATATAGAGAGAGAGAGAGAGAGAGAGAGAGAGAGAAATATATCTTGGTGATTTAATGAAAATTGATGAGTGCCAGTATAAAAAATTAATTTTAAAGTACTGTAAATGTAAATATTAAACCTTATTTTGGTCCATAATTGTACTTATTTCAGTTAAGTTTAAATTTACATTTGGAATGAGAATTCTAAGTGGCCTACCCTTCTCTTAGTACTTTTCATCAGCAGTTAACCACAGGAGTAGCTTGTTTGTTTGTTTGTTTGTTTAATTCCTCTTCTCACCCCTAGGAGCTTGGTGTCGGTGGCACGAGTCAGTGGAAAATCTGTGGCCTGGATCCCACATCTACAGTTGGCATCTATTTTGAAGTAGTCAATCAGGTGAGTTGAATTTCTTTACAAATATTCATGTCTCAGTGTTGTGTTTTCTGATTTATTACAGACTGGTAGCCTCTGGTTTCTTTCTCTGCAAACTGATGCTGCTTTGGACTTGTGTTTGACCTGATACTGGTCTGGCATGGTCTCTTTAATTCCAGGGTTTTGTCTGAGTAAGATAGTGAATTTCATTTCTCACTTTATTGTTGAACCGATAAGGTCCTTAGAAAAGTAATAGCGTTTACCAGCCATTGTAGTGTTGGTGAATTTTTTAGTACATCTTTTTGCAGTATTTTATTTTTAAAAATTCAAAAATACAGAAAAATTAAAAGACGTATACAATAAATACCCGTATGCCCACCACTTAGGATCAATCTGTAGTTAACATTTTACTGTATTTACTTTGTCACATATCCATTCATTAATCCATCTTATTTTTGATACATTTCAAAGCAAATTTCAGTTATCAGTGTGTTTCATCCACAAACACTTTAGCATGGCATATCATTAACTTGAGTTCAGTATTTATTTGAATGTGATTCTTTTTTTTTTTTTTTTGAGTGAAAGTTATGTACAGTGAAATGCCCAGATTTTAAGTGTACCATTCAGTTGTTTTAGGAGGAGCACAGTGGGCCCTATGACTGTGCTTGAGTCGTGCCTGTAGTAGTAATGAAATCTATGGTCTCTTGCCCTGCAGCACAATGCCCCGATCCCCCAAGGAGGCAGAGGTGCCATCCAGTTTGTCACCCACTATCAACACTCCAGCACCCAGAGACGTATCCGTGTGACCACCATTGCCCGAAAGTAAGCAGCCCTGGTTCCCTTTCTGTTGAGCCACTGACCAGTATTTTTCCCTTTGAAGAGATAATTTAACATCTGTTAGGTTAGTTTATCTTCGTAATCCCATGGAATAGTTCTTGCTGATCCTCATTGGCTCATTTGATCAGAGGAGAAAGCGGAGGAAGAGGCATTGTTGACTTACCCCAGTTAGGTTTATGGGCACTTGCCTAGAGGAATCATCCTTCAGTAGGAATAAGTTCATTCAAAATTATCTTTCATTATTTTGTTTATAGATAAGTAACCCATAAATACATCCTCCTATAAAAGATTCAAGCAGCACATAAGTATATAAAGAATAGGATTCTTGGACTGCCCTCCCCGGAGGTAAAATACTGTTACAGTATGGACAGTTAAATCAATTTCATAATCCCATTTCTATGTAGTTAAAAAGTTTTTGTCGATAATGTATGTATGACACTTTCTATGTCAATACATAATAAAATTCTGTGTCATTCATTTTAATTACTGCATAGTGTTACATGGTTTGGATGGGATGTACCACTCCATTATTAAAGGCCATTTCGAGTCTTACCTTCCTTCTAATAGTGCTGCATTCATATACTTAGGTCTTTGTGTACATGAGTATTTCTTTCCAGTCACTTCATAGAAGTGGAATTTTGGATACTGCAAAACTAGTCTTCTAAGAAGCTAATTTGTATTCTCCCCAGTAGTGTAAGGAGAGTGCCCTGTCTCCTCACTAATAATAGATACTATCAAGTCTTTAACATGTAAATATAGAGCAATATGTCACTTTTATGTTTTTCCCCGTTTATCATGGGTTGAGCACTTTCCGTGCTTATTGGCCATATGTATTTCTTCTGTGATAGTCTTTGCCCATTGTGAAACTTGTTTCTTTTTCATTGATATGCAGAGACTCTTACGTATTTTGGATATGATTATTATTTGTTGCTCATATCTGTTCCTAGTCTGTATGTTGTCTTTTAGCTTTATTCAGTGTCTTTATTCATGTGGAAAACTTTTGTGTATGTGCTAATTCTTCTACCATGATGTTGGGGAAGTCATTTTGTGAATTTGAAAACATTTAGATTTTTGAAAGATTGACCTAGAGAAAGGAACACTGGCTGGAGGCTTAACTTGTGGATATCTACTTATATGATGTCTTGTGGAATATTGGGACATTCTCAATAATTTTCCTTTTGTGCTTATAGCCTTCAGAGATCACATGAGGGAAAATGAAAATGTATGTATAACCCCTGTGATTCCTTAGTGACATTGCAGTTCGAATCTGTGTTTTAGATGAAGGAACAAGACTTATGTTTCTTTATCTTAATGGAGAGCTGACTTTCTGGTCTCCTGAATGTAAACATGGTACTAACTCTGGAATTGTCAGTTGGGCAGATGCTCAGAGTCAGCTCAAGCACATAGAAGCAGCATTTGACCAGGAGGCCGCAGCAGTCTTGATGGCACGGCTAGGAGTGTTCCGAGCTGAGTCGGAGGAGGGGCCTGATGTCCTACGGTGGCTGGACCGACAACTCATCCGACTGGTAAGTTGGGAACTAGGTTCCATCATGGTCTCTGCTCTACTTTTGAGCAAAGAAAATTGTCGCTTAAACCTATTATTTTATACAGTCAGTCAACAAGAATTTATCAAATGGTTTCCTTATGCCAAACACTGGACATTCTGAGAGTGATAAGAAACAAGTATTAAACAGGCATTTTTCCCCAAGGGCATATATTACAGTTGGGAAGAAACAAAGCACAGAGGACATTTAGAGAATGATGCAAATGTGCGTAAGTTAATATTTGACTTAGATGAGTCACTGTGAATGCTGTGTCCTGCATTTCTCCCTCACATCTTGGAGATTTTTTATTTTTGGAAATAGGGGGCCATGGTCCAGTGAGTGTACGAGAGATACTTACTGTGTCATTCTGGGTCTAATCAGGAGAGAAACCACACAGTAATTTAAACAGGGAGGTTTATATAAAGAATTACTATCACAGCGGGGGATTAGGATAATGAGGGATTGGTAGAAGCCGCAAGGGCAGCTGCTGGGTGGAGCATACTGGAACCCCAAAAGCAAACACTTGCTTCCAGCACCCTTTACTGACAGTTCAACATCGTGCCAGATAACGAAGGAAAAACATTTTAAAGAACCCACGTTCACGTCACAGCAAACAAAAAGGGTGAATTTGGAGCCATGAGGCAATAAATTGATAATTGCCATACATCATAATTTTACCTTCTGGGAAATTCACAGCTGGTTTTTGTGATTAGAGGCACTGAAAGCCCAGTAAAGAAACCCGTTTAACTTTGTTTAGCCCTAAACTTTGCCCTTACTATTTCATGGAACCACTTTTAGGGAATATCAGCATTTCAAACACAATTTGAAAATTGAGCAAAGGGTCCAAGTGTTGGCAAAGACTTCATGTGGAAAGTGAGCCTTGAATCAAGTCTTCTAAAAAAGAGTAGGACAGTGGGAACAGAGAAGGCAAGGCTTGCAAAGTGGAGGGCCCGAGTCTGGAGAGAGCTGTGCACTTCAGCTTATGTGGGGGTCATTGGCGAGACCCCTGTCACAGAGGCCAGGTTGTGCATTGGGGAAAGAGGCAGGGAAAGTGCAGCTTGATTATGGAATGTCTTAATTTTAAGGTTAAGTCACTGCCTTAA
This sequence comes from Rhinolophus sinicus, assembly GCF_036562045.2. Taxonomy (NCBI): domain Eukaryota; kingdom Metazoa; phylum Chordata; class Mammalia; order Chiroptera; family Rhinolophidae; genus Rhinolophus; species Rhinolophus sinicus. The sequence goes on from NC_133762.1 coordinate 55,445,101, forward strand.
TGTTAGAGAGGACTTAAGTGTGATTCCTAAGCAGGGTGTGATAGCAGTGTGATGTTCATGTTTACATTTACCATTTTCATATAAGGTAAATCATAGCATGAAAAGTCTACCATTGGGGAGACCGGTGGAGGGGCTTGCCAGCTCAAGAGAGCTGAGACCAGGGTGGTGGCAGTAGAATTAGTGGGGGAGAGTGTTTGGAATCAGGATGAATGCTAAAGGAAAAATTGATATAACTTGGTGAAACCTCCATCCTTACATGTATATGTGATATCAAAAACCAGTAAGTCAATGTTGACTCAAGTTCCAAGTGTGGGTAACTGCAAGAATGACGGTGAAATAAAAAATAGAAAAACAGAGTAGCTTTAAGGTGAAGGATGATTCATCTTTTTTTTTAATGTAATAGTTTATTTTTGATAAATTGAATGTGAACTTGCAAAACTATGTCCAAGGAAAGCTATCCTGTAGGTAGGTGGAGGTCAGCATTGGACATAATGGAAGGATTTGAATGATACTGGTTTGGCTCTGGTGTTCATTTGTAGCTGAAGCAGTGAGGATGGGAGCAGGGAGCAAAGAACTAACGTCTGAGGAGTTCAGTTAGGAGCAGTAGGAAGTGAGGTACTGTTGAAGAAAGCAGAGAAGGATTGGCTGGGGAGATGATGGAAAATAGCAAAGTGCTATTTTAACTGCTGAAGGACAGAGTATTTGAGAAGTTTGGGTAGTCACTTGGCTCGTGGTGTTAGGGAGGTCAGGAAGATGAGCACTATGCAGGGACATCAGATTTAGTAGGAAGAAAATGATTGTCAGTGAAGGGCTTTGCTTAAGTGGTGGGTAGTCTCATTGGCCTTTGAAAGGAGGAAGGAAATTGAGTTGTAGCGTGAGAATACAAGGCTTATCTATAATTGGTAGTATTTTATGGTCTTAGAGGGTTTTCTTATGGAAGAGGCATCTGAGAACTCATCTAGCCCCTCACTAGTCAGAGTAGTCCTCGACCAGCATGGCCTGGGAGCTGGTTAGAAATGCAGTCTCCGAGCACTCTCTAGGTCTGCCAAATCAGAATTTGCATTTTAACAACACTCCAGATGATATGTCTGTCTGTCCATGCCTGAGAAATGCAGGTCTGGGACTCAGTCAGTGGCAGAGTTAAGATTAGAATGTGGCTCTCCTAATCCAAGGATTTTTCCAGATGACACTAACTTAGGGTTTTTTTTTCTCCCGCTTTTTGCTATTTTCTTTGAACAGTGTCAGAAGTTTGGACAGTACAACAAAGAAGACCCGACTTCTTTTAGGTTATCAGATTCCTTCTCTCTATATCCTCAGGTAAGCAATACATGTTTCTAAAATAAGTATAGAAGAATAAATTGTGATAGAAATATAACACTGCTTCGGGGCAAAGTGAAGACTTGGTATGTTTAGTGATGAAGGTTGTTCGCTTCAAGACAAATCCTGTGTCTGTGCAAGACAGTGCCTGAGTCCTACAGAAGACAAAGATGGCATGCAGAGAGGAGAAAAATAAATGTATAAACTTTCATGAAAAGGCAAAACAGAATTGTTGCTGTAGGGCCACAACAAAATCTTTAATTTATAGAAGTTCTGGATAGACAATAAGCTACCTCAGCAGCAAACAAACAAATAAACAAATGAAGTGCACATGAAGATGAATATAATAAAAGACCACGTTAATATGACAAATATTTAATGATATGTTCATGGTTATGTTGCATTTTAACTGGGAATCAACAGTAATAAGCAGCTCCTGTAAATAACTGCTTTACGCAGGAACTATGCATTGGGGAGCCATTGACAAGGGAAAGGAGGGGTAAGTGGAGAGAGCACGCAGCAGCCGCTCTCAGGGATCTGGGTATTGACCTTTCCCGAACCTCCATCCTTGCATGTAAATGAGGAAATTTGAGCTCAGCTCAGTGGGTGGCTGTGAGGATCATATGAGCTAAAGCCAATCAGATGTTTAGTGCTAAGTATATGTGAGTCGGCTCCTTGGCTGGGGCCCAGGACTTTCAGGTTGAGCGCTTCACAGGTGCAGCTTTAACAGAACTAGAAGCAAACTCAACTTTATTTCTTCTTCCCTCAGGAACACCTTTATGAGGAATAAATAGAAGCAAAGTTTCATTTTTAAATAAACCTTGCAAGGACTTAGATATCCAAATGAGTATTATCCTTTCAAATACTTGCTTTGGAAAGTGGACATGGGGTTTAATCATGAACTTGTATAACTTGGACTCTTAGGGTTAAAAGGGACCTTAGAGGTCACCTCACTTGACCCCTGGCTCTGTGGTCCCTGATGTGCTCCCTTCCTTGGGCCTGTGACAGGGCAGTTTAGGCTGTGCAGCGTTGTGGAATGAGCCAGAGTCAGGGCCAAGTTCTAGCACTGGCTCTGCTGCTGATGATCTTGGGTGAGGTCCTAGACCCCTGTGGATATTGATTTTCTCTTTAGTAGGAAGGAGTTGGTCTGGAGAAGTGGTTTGCCATCTTTTTCAGCTATGGAATCCTTTCTTAGGACCCTCTTAAAAGCCGGCATGTAAAGCAGACAGACATGGGTTCTGCTCTGGTTGTGCCCAGGCACCATATCCACCCCCACGGCCCTGAGGTTTCACTGAGACTTGAGTGCAGTTTGAAAACCACTGAAGGAGATGGTTTCTAAAGTTCCTTTTGTCGAGACATCTAAGATAGAGGTCAAGAACCCAGTCTCTGGAGCCAATAGCCTGGATAGAGTCTGGCTCTGCCACTCAGTAGCAAGGTGGCCTTGGGCAAATGGACTACTCCTGTTTCCTGATGTGTAAACTAGGGATGGTAAGAGAACCTACCTTGTGGGTCTTTTGGAAGGATTAAATGATTCTTGTCTAGTGCTTTTTGCCTTGCACATAGGATGTATTAAATGTCAGCCATGATTATTTAGGAACCTATGCTTCAATATGTAGAATCTCAGGAAGCTTTATACTTCTCAAGGCAGCCCATTTCCATGTTCTGGTGACTCTTTGGAGTGAGCTGAAAGTCTGCCCTCCACCTAATTCTCCATGTGAAGAACATACCTCTCCAGCATCATCTTCTTGTCCCTCTCTCGTTTCCACCCCTCACTCCAGCAGATTAGCCTGTGTATGAGCTCTCTAACTTCTCATCTGCTGCTATTGTGCCTGGAGTCCCCTCTACCTGGCCCTCTGGCCTCCTTGTGAACATATTGCAGACTCCAGTGGCTTTGGGAAGTCTCCTGCTCACTTGCACCCCCACCCGACTGTAGCAGTACTTTCCTGTGCTGGGGCTCATAACATGCTGCCCCAAGTGTCCCTTTTTCCCATTGGACTATGACCCCTTTGAGAGCAGACAACCTGGCCCAGTGACTCTAGAAATAAATGCTTCTTTGCCTTTCCCATTTCATGTGGAAGCTTTGACATACCCAGAGGCTCCACCAACCCTTTTAAAATAATTAAAATATTTTCTAATTATAAAAAATACAAATTTTACCATCTTAACTAGTTTTAAGTGGACTGTTCAATAATGTTAGGTATACTCACATTGCTGTGCCACAGATCTTCAGAACTTTTTCATCTTACAGAACTAAAATGCTATACCCATTAAACAGCAACTTTCCATTTCCCACTTACCCCAGCCCCTGGTAGCACCATTTACATTTTTTTTTTTTTTAAAGAATTGAATTCTTTTATTGATATGCATAAATGTTACACCATTTACTTTCTAGTTTATGAACCCAGAGGCCATTTTCTTAAAGTCTGGGTGCTCCTGTTTCAGAGATATAAGGCAAGTCTATTTTCTGGGTATCTAAGAAGTTTGCAGCTGTATGTTTTTGTCTTTTTTTCTTTGTGAATGCAGTTCATGTTCCATCTTAGAAGATCTCCATTTCTTCAAGTATTTAACAATAGTCCTGATGAGTCGTCATATTACAGACACCATTTTGCCCGACAGGATCTGACCCAGTCTCTCATCATGATCCAGCCTATTCTATACTCCTATTCATTCCATGGACCACCAGAGGTAAGGCTTTAATGAATGCTTTTCTCAGAATTGGAATCACCTAATATACCAGGAGTGCCAAGAAAAATGTATACAAGTGGATACTTTGGTCAGCGTTCCTCAAGCAGTAGTTCACTGTAAGCAGAAGTGTCTGGACGCTGATGGTAACCACTTTGAGCACCTCTTATAATTGCAGAAGTCAAACGTGACTTGTATTCATCTTTTGTTATTGGTATATATCAAGTATTACAATTTTAATACAGTTTTCCTTAAACTGTGTATGCATTTTTTTGGCATCCTCTGTATATTGGTTTTTTTTCTAGCAAATTTACTCTAGCAAAACTGTAAAGAAAGAAAACTTTGAATCTTTATAGTAATTTAACATCATTCCTGAGTCTTAAACATATACATAGGAAAAAGTCACGTGTATGTAAAGCTATTATTATCTGCAGAAGACAGGATTACATGTAAAAAACTTTTAAAAATATGTAGGTACTTTTTTCAGTGTGTTCAATTACTTTGGCCTGGTAATTCCATGTCTTGGATCTGAAGAAAATACTCATATATAGAAAAAGCTTTGTTCAAAGAAATAGTAAATGAACTATTAAAATAGAAAATTAGAAAATAATCCAATTGCTCAATAGTAGGAAAATAAGTAATCTAGGAGATATTCACAAGGTTCATGTAACATAATAAAATAGGTAAATCCTTATGTTAAAAATGTTACATGAAAAAAAATCAAAATAGAAACTTTCCTAAATTATGTGTTCTAAATAGCCTGCAGGAATTAAAAATGGTATGGAAATAAGCCAAACTATCAATATTTGTTGTACTTGGGTTCAATTTTTCTGTAATGAGTATAAGTTACTTTTATTATTGAAATAAAAATCATAAAAATATATTTTGTAGTACACTTTCAAAACTTGTATTAAAAGATGTACTTTTTCATATTAGGCATCCCTGTTATCTGTCATCCACAGCTGTAGTAGATTTGAGAGAATTTGTCTCTCTAATAGATAAAATACATTTCTAATGTGAAACTGAGAATGTTTGGAGTAACTTTTGATTCCTAGAGCAAAAGATGTCATTAATCTCCCTTCCCAAAAGATGTGATTATTTGGATCCTCTTTCTTCTACAAAGTTGAAGCTTAGAACTGCTGAGTCAGGAGGCAGAAAGTGGGAATGTGACATGAAGTGGGGAAGAGCCACCATGCCTGGTACCATTTGTAAAGGAGGTTGTAGCTGTTCTGGCCATGTGGGAAACAGAGGGAAGACCAACACTATCTCTCCTTTTTTCTTCAGCCAGTATTGTTGGACAGCAGCAGCATTCTAGCTGACAGAATTTTGCTGATGGATACTTTCTTCCAAATTGTCATTTATCTTGGTGAGGTAAGATGATATTATTAATTTCTTTTCTTACATTGTTTTCACTTTCCTCTTAATTTATATTTTTGTGCAGTTGAAACTAGAATCTGGGCTTAGAAAACCCACAGTTTATTATAGTGAGTACAGTGGCTTTTATTCTAGTGAATAAAATCTTTTTTCAGGTCCCTACTGGGGTATTTGTATATTAGTAATTTTAAGAGTATTTGTTTTAAGTAAATCTTGGGTGGTCCCCTTTTTTTTTCCATTGGGGAATAGGGGGTGAACAGTGTGTTTCTCCAGGTCATTGTCCTTCATTCTAGTTGTGAAGGGCGCAGGTCATCTCCAAGTCCAGTCTCCATTTTCAATCTTAGTTGCAGGGGGCGCAGCCCACCATCCCCAGTGGGAATTGAACTAGCTCTCACTCTAACCAACTGAGCCATCCATCTGCCCCTCTGGAAGCTCAGCGACAGCTCATTGTCTTCAATCTAGTTGTGGAGGGCACAGCTCACTGGCCCATGTGGCAATCAAATCAGCAACCCTGTTGTTCAGAGCTCGTGCTCTAACCAACTGAGCCATTGGCTCCCCTTGGCTGGTTTTTTTAAATCACTATAATTTATTGCTTTCGAGTTGTCAGGCAAGATCAGTTACTTTTCCTCAGTAAACTTTTTATACACACTACTACCCATTCAGAGTTATATTAGAGTTATTAATAAACACTCATATATGCTAGTTTGGGACTAAAGTTTTTTTTGGTTTCTTTTTAAATAACGTGGCACAGTGAACCTTATACTGGGTCTGTGGCTGTGGATGACTTTCAGGGTATAAGAGTCCATTTCTTTCTCAAAGAGGTTCATGACCTAAGAAAGGGAACGGCTCCTCTGAAGAAAATCCTCTAGTTGAGTATTATATTCAGTGATACATTCTTTTTCTTCTAGCGTACATTCTTTACCTGCAGTAAATTGTTTTGGTGGCTGACTTGACTTTCTAGTGTCTGTACATTAGAAGTAATTTCCGATGTCCTGAAAAGATATAAATTGTGGTTCAGAATTCCTATAATAGAAAGAATTCATTTCCTAATATTAATAGGTATTTTAGAACTTTAACCTGTTTTCAGCATATTAACACCCACTCTGCTAGCCACTTGCCCACAGATGGTATGCCATCAGTAATGGTCCTAGACCAAGGGCCATTGGTGACCAGCTGCTGTTCCCACTGGTTCCTTTAGGAGCAGTAATCACAACGTAGCCTTCTTTGCCTTCAGCTCATCCCTTATAGACATCTCTGACCACAGCCCCTGATCCTGTTCATTCACACGTTTATTGAGCACTTTCTGTGTGCAAGTGATTGGTTCTAATGATAAAGACAGTGATATAATTCTCACCCTCCAAAAGCCCTATATCCACTGGTTCTTGATGTTCTTAAGAACTCTTGGACCCAAGTCATTTCCTCCATGCCACCAGTCAGTCAAAAAACTTAAGACCTAGAAAATGGTACTGGAAGCTCTGAGAAGAGAGAGCAGGCTGCAGAAAAAAGCATCTAAAGAGAATTTCCTTTCTGGTATCAGATTAAGTCTACATGTGAAAGCACTTCAGCTTATTTATAAATATATATTAGTCAACGAATATTTTTTTATTTCCTGTGTTCAAGATATCTCCTAGACGAGTTGTTGATGGGAATAAAAGAAGGAATGAGACACAAAGTATTTAGCCTAGTGAGGGAGACAGTCTACTTTCCACATTTAGTATATTGCCTTCTACTCATTGCCTAACTAAGTCCCATACTTTGATTTTTATAGCTTTTATGTACTGTAAAATACAACCCCCACTGAGAATATCCCCACTCAGAGCCCAGAGGAGCAGGGGATAGAGATGGGGTCAGTCCCACCAGGTGTGTGTGACTCTTGCAATGCACTGGAAGAGGGTGTACAATGTGTGCTGATAGGAAAGAGAAGGGAGAATGGATTCTATGGAGTCAGCGCACAAATCCCTTTCCCTGCCAGGTGAAAGGAAATGAGAGGCTGGACCAAGTGATGGCAGTGAAAGTGGAAAGGAAGGGAGCCATGGCTCCTTGGGACAACTAATCCCTGGTGTTTTATTTAGTTGGTATTTACAGTTAGAAAGAAAGAAGTGTGACTGATGACTCTGACACTTCTGGGAAAACTGTGTAGGTGGGGGTGTCCTGGGTGCACCTCTTTGTTTACTCATACTTCTAATCAGTTCCCTTCTGAAACTTGTCGTTATTGACATAAGACTTCTTCACTGAAAACAAGTTCTGGGGGGGCGGGGGTAGTGTTAGAATGTCAGACGTGTCAAAGAAGGCTGTTGTTTCAGTGTTTCCACAATAGTTTAGGTTTGTTTGTTTTGGTGTAGACGATAGCCCAGTGGCGTAAAGCTGGGTACCAGGACATGCCTGAGTATGAAAACTTCAAGCACCTTCTGCAGGCACCACTGGATGATGCTCAAGAAATTCTGCAAGCGCGCTTCCCAATGCCACGTTACATTAACACAGAGCATGGAGGCAGTCAAGTGAGTGCTGAATTAGCTCTGGTATTCAGTTGTTTTCATGATATATTTTTATGGCTATAAATCCAAACAGCATGGTTAATATTTTTTTATTTGGTGACATAAATTTGCATACAGATAAACTTCCAAATATAACTTCTTTTTAAATGAGTGGTCAAAATATATTAATGTAAAAGTAGAGGATTGCCAAAATAAAATACATATTTCATGTTTCTGGAACCCTAGCAAATGGAAAGCTATTGGGCTTAAAATAAGCTAAAGAAATGGGTTCCTGTGCAGTAAAGACTTTCTAATTTAACAAGAGAAATGTAAAACCTTTTTTTCCTAGGATACTAATATTAATGCCACTTTTAATCTTTGTCTTTTTTTTTTTTAAGGCTCGTTTCCTTTTATCCAAAGTGAACCCATCTCAGACACACAATAACTTGTATGCTTGGGGACAGGTAAGAAATTGTCAGGTATTTGGAGAGAAGGCCAGGCTACTTTTTAAAAAACTTTGTTACAGATTGGATTCCTTTTGGCCCACAGACAGAATAACTTGGGTATTTTGCTGGGGAAAAAACTTTGAACATGGCTTGGGGTTGGGGGGTGGATCTACTCAGTGTGAATCCCCTTCTGCAATATGTAACATAATATGACAGGTTCAGGCCAGAGGACAGAACACCGTAGTATGGCCTCCGTTTGGCTCTCATAGACAGAGCCGCGTTGCCCCAAGTCCTCCCCTTCTTCCTTTCTCTCTCCCAGGAGGATAGCAAAAACATGTACAGCTGCTCGCCATGGGATCGGCCTCCTCTTTTCAGCCTCTGATTCTTTATCTGACTATTCCTACCATTTGTGTCTCTCTCAAATGAGTCATTCTGTTTTCTTAAAACATTTTTAAAACTTTTTATGAGGTAATTGTAAGTTTATATGCAGTTGTAAAAAATAAAACAGGGATTCCTTATACCCTTTACACAGTTCCCCCAATGATGATATCTTTCAAAACTGTAATGCAATATCACAGTCAGGATATTGATGTTGATAAACAGTCTAGATGAACATTTCTGACACCACAAGAATCTTTCACGTTGCCCTTTTATAGTCACACTCAGTTCCCTCCTGCCTCCACCCCTTAATGCGTGGCAACTGCTAATCTGTTCTCCAGTTCGATAATTTTGTCATCAAGAGTGTTGTATATATGAAATCACATGGTACATAATCCTTGGGATTGCCTTTTTCCCCCTCAGCATAATTATCTAGAGATTCCTCCAGGTTGTGGTATGTATCAATAATTTGTTTCTTTTTACTTGCTGAGTAGTATTCCATGGTATAAGTGTACCACAGTTGTTTAATCATTTACCCTTTGAAGGATATCTAGGTTGTTCACAGGTTCTATTAGGAAAAAAGCTGCTTTAAATATTCACAGGTTTCTTATGAACGTAAGTCTTCATTTCTCTGAGATGAATGCCCAAGAACACATTTGTTCAGCTGTTTGGTAGTTACATGGTTAGTCTAAGGCACTGCCATACTGTTATCCAGAGTGACTGTCCTTCTACATCCCTACTAGCAATGTATGAGTGATCAGTTTCTCTCCATCCTTGGCAGCATTTGGTATTGTCCTTATTTTTATTTTAGCTAATCTGATAGGTGTGTAGTGATATAACACAGTGGTTTTAATTTACATTTTCCCAATGGCTAGTGATGTTGAACATCTTTTCATGTGCTTTTTTTTCCATCTGCGTATCTTCTTCAATGATATCTCTGTGTACTTTTTCCACACTCTAATTGGATTATTTGCTTTTTTACTGTTGAGCTGTTAGTCCTTTATATACTCACGATGCTAGTCTTTCGTTGGATATGTGATTTGTGTATATATTTTCTCTCACTTGTAGCTTATCTGTATATCCTCTCTACAGGCTCTTTTGCAGAGCACACGTTTTTATTTTTATGAAGTCCCCTTTATCATTTTTTCCTTTTATGGATTGTGCTATTGGTGTCAGTCTTAACAACTCAGCCTAGCCCTAGATACTAAAGATCTGTGTTTGTTTTTCGACTTTTATGCTTATATTTTAGTCCTTGATCCATTATAAATTAATTTTTGTGTAAGATAGGAGGCATAGCTTTCTTTTTTGCATATGGATGTTTGCTCCCGTACAATTTATTGAAAAGGCTATATTTTTTCTACTGAATTACTTTTGTATCTTTGTCAAAGATTAGTTGGGTATATTTGTGTGAGTCCATTTCTGGGTTTTTTGCTCTGTTTTGTTGATCTGTGTTTCTGTCTCTCTACTAATAACATGCAGTCTTGATGACGTAGCTGTCGTGAAATCAGACTGATTTCTCCCATTTTGTTCTTCTTTTTCAAAATTGTCTTAGCTATCCTAGTTCCTTTGCTTTTACATATGAATTTTAGAATAATCTTGTCTATATTTAAAAAAAATCTTTTTGGGATTTTGATATAATTGCATTAAACCTCTCTCAGTTGGAGAGAATTCACATCTTTACTATATTGAGCCTTCTAATCCATGAACTCAGTATGTCTTTCTGTTGATTAAATCTGTTTTGATTTCTTCAGTGTTGTATATTTTTACTAGTTTTTTGTTTTAGTGATTGTTAATGGTATTGTAATTTTAATTTTAGTGCCCAAGTGTTCATTTCTAGTACATAGAAATACAATTGATTTTTGTGTATTTATCTTGTATCCTGTGACCTTTCTGAGTCACTTATTCTGGGAGTTTTTTTGTAGATTCCTTGGGATTTTCAGCATAGGCAAGCATGTCATCTGCAAATAGTGAGCGTTTATTTCTTCCTTTACAATATGAATACCTTTTATTTCTTTTTCTTGTTCTAGTGTCTATTTTTAATTTTATTGATTTCTGCTCCAAACTTTATTATTTTCTTCTTTCTGCTTGCTTTAGGTTTATATTACTAATTTCTAAGTTCTTAAAGTGGGGGCTTAGATTATATTGATTTGAGACTTTCCTCTTCTCCAGTGTATGCATTTAGTGCTATTACCTTCTTGGCATTGCTTTGGCTATGTCCCACAGGCTTTGATGTGTTTTATTTTCATTCTCGTTCAATTTGATACAGCTTTTAAAAATTCCCTGGAGAGTTCCTCCTTGACTCATAGATTAGAAGTGTTGCTTAGTTTCCAAGTATTTGGAGATTTTCTTATTATTTGTTACTAATTTCTATTTTGATTCCATTGTGGTTGGAGAATACACTTGGTATGATTTCAATTCTTATAAATTTATTGAAGTTTGTTTTGTGGCCTAGGATATGATCTATCTTGGCGTATGTTCCATGGTCACTTGAATGTGTAGTATGCTGTTGTTGGATAGAGTGTTCTATAAATGTTAATTAAATTCTGTGTTAATAATGTGAGTTAATAATTCTTATATATCTGTGCTGATTTATCTGTCCAGTTGTTCTGTCACTTGTTGAGAGAGGGTGTTGAAGTTTCCGACTCTAGTTGTGAGTTTATCTATTTTTCTTTTGAGTTCTATCAGTTTTAGTTCACATTATTTTGCAGTTCTGTTGTTTGTTGCATACACATTTAGGATTGCTATGTCTTGGTGGGTTGACCTTATATCATTCATTATGTAATGTCTCCATCTGTTTCTGGTAGTTCTGTTTGCATGATATAGCTCTTTCCATCCCTTAATTTTCAGTCTGTTTCTATCATTATATTTGAAGTGAATGTCTTATAGATAGCACATACTTGTGTTATGGTTTTTAATCTACTCTACTGAACTCTTATAATTGATGTATTTGGACTATTTATTTATATGAGTATTTAATGTAATTATTGATGTATTAGAGCTTAAGTCTGCCATTTTATTTTTTTGTTTTCTGTTTGTTTTGTCTTTACTGCCTTCCTGTGAATTACTTGCACATTTTTTAGAATTCCGTTTTAACTTGTTTATAGTGTTTTTGCGTGTGTCTCTCTCTGAAGCTTTTTTTAGTGGTTACCTCTGGTTGCTCTAGAGTGTAGAGCATTAATATATGCATAGCTTCTCAGTTTTTTGGTATTTTCTTTGTTTTTAATCCCTTATTCCCCTTCATCTTTCCCCCTCTTTTTAAAATTTTTCAATTACAATTGATGACATTCAGTATTATTTTATATTAGTTTCAAGCATAGTGATTGGACATTTATATAATTTACAAAGTTATTCCCTGAATAGCCTAGTACTCACCTGGCACTATTCATAGTTATTACCATATTATTGACTATATTCCCTGGTCTTTACTTTATATACCCGTGACTATTTCATAACTACCAATTTGTGCTTCTTAATCACTTCACCTTTTCCACCCTGCCCCACAACCCCCTTTCCCATCTGGCAACCATCAGCTTGTTCCCTGCATCTATGAGTCTGTTTCTGTTTTGTTTGTTCATTTATTTTGTTCTTTTTTTTTTGCATTTTTATTTTTTTAATAATTTTTAAAATTTTCAATTACAGTTGACATGCAATATTATATTAGTTTCAGGCATACAACATAGGCATTAGACATTTATATAACTTACAAAGTGATCACCCCAATAAATCTAGTACATATCTGATAACATACGTCACTATTACACCATTCTTGACTGTATTCCTTATATATAGCTATACTTAACATTCCCATGACTCTTTTGTAACTGCCAGTTTGTACTTAATCTCTTCACCGTTTTCGCCCACTGCCTTATCCTCCCCCCGACCCCCTCTGGCAACCATCAACATGTTCCCTGTATCTATGAGTTTGTTTCTGTTTTGTTCATTTATTTTGTTCTTTAGATTCTACATGTAAGTGAAACCGTATGGCATTTGTCTTTCTCTGACTTACTCTGGTCAGCACACTACCCTCTAGGTCCATCCATGTTGTTGCAGATGGCAAGATTTCATCCTTTTTTATGGCTGAGTAATATTCCATTGTATATACCATGTTTCCCTGAAAATGAGACCTAGCCAGACAATCAGTTCTAATGCATCTTTTGGAGCAAAAATTAATATAAGACCCGGTTTTATTTTACTATAATATAACACCAAGTTTTATGTAAGAACCAGCCTTATTTTACTATAAGACCCAGTCTTATTAAAGTCTTATTACTTTTTGCTCCAAAAGACACATTAGAGCTGATGGTCCAGCTAGGTCTTATTTTCGGGGGAATAAGGCATCCTCATTTTTTTGAATTATTTTTGCTGTTCTGATTGGGTGTTTTCTGCTGCCTATCTTCTAAATAACTGATTCGATCCTATGCTTCATATAATCTACTGTTGGTTCCCTGTAATGTATTTTTTATTTCAGTTATTGTATTCTTCATTTCTGACTGATTCTTTTATATGTTTTCTGTCTCCATTTTTATGTTTCCTATTCTTTGTTGAAGTTCTCCCTGAGATGACTGAGCATCCTTATAACCAGTGTTATGAACTCTGCATCTGGTAGATTGTCTCTATTTTGTTTAGTTCTTTTTCTGGAGCTTTGTTCTGTTCTTTCATTTGGGACATATTTTTTTGTGTCCCCATTTTGGCTGCCTCCCTATGTTTGTTTGTATATATTAGGCAGGACTGCTATGTCTCTTGGCCTTCGTAGACTGGGCTTGTGTGGTAGGTGTGCTGTGGCGCCCCGTGGTGCAGTCTTCCTGGTCACCTGAGCTAGGTGATCCATGTGTGTCCCTTGTATGTGTTGTGTGTGCCCTTCTGTTGTAGCTGAGCATTGGTGGCTGTTTGCACATCAATGGGAGGGATTGACACTCAGGCTGATTCGTGGTGAGGACTGGTCTTGACTCCAATGGAGGAGCTATTGTGCAGGGGCTGACCCAACGGAGCTGGATTTGCTTTAGCGGGGCTCTGGTACCTGCCCAGTTGGCTCTTTGGGTGTATCATCTGTGGAGGTAGCTGAGTGGTGCTCACTAGGCATGCAGGCCCTGGGGCCTCCTGGGAAGTGCCCGCCACAGGCCAAGTTCAGCTTCTGCCTGTGTCCTGCCCCATGAGGCCAGTTGGTATGAGCCACAGAGTGATCTGCAGATGTCTTCCACCTATGCTGTGCTTGGAGGTGCCTCTGAGAGGCTAACTTGCAGACCAATACTGGCTACCCCTAGAGCCAGGCTTGGGGCTGCTTAGCAAGAGGTGTGGGGCACGCCGAGGCCAGATGCTGCTTGTTTGGGATTTGTGAATCTTTAAGAGATTTTAGGAAAGTGCAGCAGGAGCCAAGACAAGGCCGTTTTGATGGAAAAGCCACTGGAAGCCACTTGGCTGGACTATAAGTTGTGTGGGGCAGAGTCTCAGAATCACCAGTGGTATTGTTATTTTGACCAGTACAAGTGAGGTATACAAAGTGAGATATACTTACCACCCCTTTATGTCCCTTTACCCGGCTTCTTTTATAATTGTGTTAAATATTTCCTCTACATACATGAGTTATGGTTTTTCCTTCAACCAATTGTTTCTCAATGAAACAATTTATAAATCTCAAAAGAAGATGGGAAGCCTATTACATTTATCTATATTTTCGCTTACTTTGTTCTTTATTCTTTCTTGGTACTCCAAGTTTCCTTCTTTTATCATTTCCTTTCTGTTTAGAGTTTTCCTTGAGCCATTTTTTGAGGATAGGTCTACTGGTGATAGACTGATTCTTAGTTTTCCTTCATTTGAGATTCTTGATTTCCCCAAAAATAAGACCCTGTCTTATATTAATTTTTGCTCCAAAAGACGCATTAAGGCTTATGCTTAGGGGATGTCATCCTGAAAAATCATGCTAGGGCTTATTTTCCAGTTAGGTCTTAATTTCGGGGAAACACGGTAGTGACATTCTTTTTTTTTAGGCAGTTAAGAAATATTTTGCCGTTTTTCTGGCCTCTGTGGTCTGTATGGAAATTTATTATCATTCTTACTGTTTTTCCCCTGTGGATGAGGTATCATTTTTTTCTGGCTGCTTTTAAGATTCTTTTCTTTGTTGTTAGTTTTCAAAAGTTAAAGTATCGTGTTTTGGTGTGGATTTCTTTGGAATTTACTCATCTTCTTGATTCCGTATACTTTGTTTCTTGCCAGAATTGGGTAGTTTTCAGCCATTATTTCTTTGAATACTTTTTCATCCTGCCCTCCTTTTCTTTTCTCACTCGGACACCAGTGACACGAATGTTAGGTCTTTTGTACTTCTACACTTCCCAGAGGCCCTGCACATTCTTTTTTCCATCTATTTTCTTTCTGTTCTTCAGTTGGGTAATTTCTATTATTTTATCTTCCAGTTTACTGATTTTCTGTGTTCCCTTTCTGCTGTTGAGCTTATACACTGAGCTTTTTATTTGTTGCTATATATTTTAGTTTTAAAACTTCCATTTGGTTCTTTTTTATGTCTTCCACTTCTTTCCTGAGACTTTGTTTTTCTTTGTTGAGGCTTTGTATTTTTTCATTTATTTTAGGTGTGTTCATAATTGCTCATTGAAGCATTTTTATTGTGGCTGCTTTAAGGTCTTTGTCAGATAATTCTAACATTGTTGTCAACATGGTGTTAACATCTGTTGACTCTTTTTTCATTCACTTTGAGATGTTGGCTCTTAGTATGACAAGTGTTTTTTTATTGAAACGTGGGCATTTTCATGTGTTATCAGTTTCTGGATCTATAATATTTAAACTTGCTGTTTTAGTTGGCTTTTTGTCATGCAGCTCTGGCAGGGGAGGGGCACAGCAGGGGAAGACATTGTTTTATTACTGCCAGATGGAAATAGAAGTCCTGATTTTCCATTGGCTTCTATTGACACCTGAGGTTGGGGGTGATTCCTTGTTATTGCTGGGTGGGGATGGGGATTCCAGCTCCCTACTAGTTTCCACTGATCCTGCTGTGGAGATTGCCTTATTACTGCTGGGTGGAGGTGAAAGTGCTGCGTCTCCCCTAGATCTCCTCTGACATCATCCCCTGCCCACTGTGGGTGGGGGAGGGACATCTTATTACTGCCTCCTCTAAGGGTCTCTACTGATACTGTAGGGGTTAGGTGACTTCTTACTGACTACTGGGGATGACATTCCTGGCACTATACTTGGGCTTCTCTGATGCGGCCCTGATGGGTTTGTTGGGGTCCCTTGTTACTGTCTTTCTGGGCTGTCCTGATTCTTTGGCTTGAGAAAGTGGGCTTTTGTTGTTTTTGTCTATGCTCAGTGACCATTTGTCAGCTTCTTTAGCTCCAAGTCTGGGATGTGTGAGGCATAAAGAAAACCCAGGGAACTCAACACTGTGTTTCTCCTTGGACCCCAAGGTCCCTAGTTTGTCTGCTATCTTCTCTCTACTTTTCAGAATCTTCTTATGTTTGTTTTATATAAAATGTCCAGGGTTTTTAGTTGTATCTAGTGAAAAAATAAGAAAAAGTACATCTACTCCTTCCTCCCAGAAGTCTTCTTATAAAATTTTAAATCATGCTTGCATTTTCCTAATTATAGTAGTATAATTTTATTTTAGGAAATTTTAATATGTAAAAAAAGAGTAAGAAAAAATTAAAATTACGTATAGTGCAGCTATCTAGAGTTAACTACTTGTGGCATCTTGCTAGGCAATATAAAATGTGTATGTCATGTACATCTTTTTCTTTCTTTACTTTTTAAAAAAAATTTTACAAATTTGAGAAGTCAAGATTTTTGTTCAGTTCTTTCCCTTAACATTATATAAATCATAAGCATTTTCCTATAGTACAAATACCCATCTGTTCAGTGGAGATATGTTTCACTCATTTGTGAATATGCCATTATCAAGCTTCTGTTGTAAGCAGAGCATTTAAGAGCACCTGGCTAGGTGCTGTGACAGAGTGGGGGGAAGATGCGAGGCAGGGTGTGCGGGCCTCTAGGAGCTTGTACCTGGGGGGAGCCAGACTCTGGATGAACCCTTTGAACTGTGGAGACTGGGGAAGTAGAAGAGGATATGCTCAGAACTGTCTAGTGGCAGGGATGGCCTGAGCTCAGTGGGTCAGTGAAGGGTTTTGTGAGGAATTAGGCTTCAGTTGAAATAATTCGTTAGCTAGGCAGAGGATGGGGTTGGCAGGAGTACTCACAGCAGAAGGGACAATACGTGTGAATGTTCTGAATTGAACAACACTTGTGAATTTTCTGAGTCCTTAATAACTCATGAATTCTAAACAGTTTTTAAGATACCTGCTAGTAAATTTTTATCATTAAATTTCAGGAAACGGGAGCACCCATCCTAACTGACGACGTTAGCTTGCAGGTGTTCATGGATCATTTGAAGAAGCTGGCTGTCTCCAGTGCCTCTTAAGTTGGGGGTGTGAGCAGGAAATTGAAGAAAACGCTGTCAGTTGTGTTCACAATTGTTTATAAAGGCTTACTAACATTCCTTTCACTTTTCTTGTGGATTTTAATAAATAATCAAAGGAAGTGTTGTATGTAACTCTTTAGATTATAATTTATTTGTTTTTCTTATCTGTGTCCCTTTTCTTGCATCATAAAATTATAAGGTCATAAATGTTTTGGTACTTACTTGTAAATGCTTTTTGTATCCTAACTTGATAGTCTATATAAAATCAGAAGTAATGTGTTTTGGCAATTTGCTTAGATGAAAACTATGAAGGTCCCAGAAGGGAAATAAATCTGGATGAAGAAAGCACTGGCTAAAATAATGCTAATACAAATTTGATTTCCTGAGGTCTCTCTGTGGTGTGTGTGTTTTTTAAGCGACTCTCCCAAGAGATATTTCTTGAACTTAATCTTCATTTACTGTCTAAATGTTAACAGATGAAGGGAAAGTTTGAAAAATGTGAAACTTTGTTGAGGTAGCATGGTCTAGAGTGGCACTGTCCCTAACTCACATATAACATTCCGTGCATTCCATGTAAACAGCCCAACCCAGGTAGACAGAAGAGTGACTGATGGGCATAAGTGGCTCTAACAGAGTGACAACACATTTATCTTGGGCACAAGTAAAATAACTTTAACAGGTACTACTTTTTAATCAAAGTGTAATATATGCACGTTAAAAAAAACACACAAAAAATCTTAACCTAAAGAGCTTATAACAAATAACAGTTTCCTCTACTCCCTACGCCTAGACCTACTCTTCAGAGGTAACTGCTTTAACCTTTCCTTTTAAGCTTTTTGTTGTTGATGTGTCAATTTTAGCCAGTATCTCTCAATGCCGATTTTTAAGAATGAGGATTTTACTACCTTTTTACCATTCAATTTTGATCAGCTATACCTTTATTTTTATATTATCAAGGTTGGTAAAATTACTTCCAACCTATAACTATAATTATGTCTTTTGTCGCAAAGTTGATTCTGAAAGTTGAAAACTAATAAAGATATTTTACGCAGTTGTAATAATGTAAATATTATTCACGTTTTAGTCAGGTAACATTACATTTTTCTCCAGGGGTTTGATGTCCTAGTAATCCCTATTTCACTTAAAGGACAACAATCCTAATGACAAAATCAGTCTCTTTTCTTACATTCTAGCATTCCATAGATTGGTTTGCTTCCTTTTTGGATTATGACTTTTTATATTTGCTGTTGTTTTCTCTTAGAGTTTCTACTTTTTGTTTTTTGAGAAGATTTTGTTCTCTATTAAGGAATTCCAGCTTCTTCTTGTGTTCAATGGAGAAGTCTTTAGAGGTCACTGATGATCTCTGTAAACATAGGCCATTTGCTATGACAGTTGTCATCCAGGATTCTTTTTGTTTGGACTCCTGGGTTAGTTCTACTTTTCCTTTTATTCCCTAAGTCATTTTGCCATCTTAAATGATTTTTCCTAAAAAAAAAGTACATGGAAGAAAATTCACTGAATCTATTCTGTCTTCATATTTGACAGCTTTGTTGAGTTTGAAATTCTAAGCCCCAAATAATTTTCTCTTTCAGAACTTTGGAGCAACTATTTCATTCAATAAATAATTCTTAAGTATTTGCTATGCACAGTGTAATCCTCTAGGCACTGGGAAGGTAGACAATAAAACAAATATTCCTGCCCTCATGGAGCTTATGTTCTAGTGAGGGAAGATGAACAATTAAAAAATTGGAAGTAAATTACATCATTTATTAGAATGTTATGTAGAAAAGTAAATCTGCGAACTATTAAATGGATGAACCATTTGGATTGATTCTGGTACTCTATCTTTTGAATTTATATTGTACTGCCTTTTTGCCTCTGCTCTATATTCTGGGAGGATTTCCTATCTTATCAACGTGTTAAACAGTTACATTTTAGATGCCAAGGGCTTTTATTTTCTGCACCTTTTCCATTGAATACTTATTTTTTGGACATAATTTTTAAATGAGATACATCATATAGAAGAGTATGTGAATCTGTGTATACAGTTTAACACTATATACAGATCAGGGCCAAAATTTCCTTCTTGGGCCTGTCTCAAATTAACAGAAGAATGTGATAGACCCAGCTCTCTCAGGTGTTCTCTCCAGTGACAATAAGTTACAGTGCTGGGGGAAGGGGTGGCACCACTGGGTGACCTAATATAGAAAACTTAGCTATTTCCAGATAGGGTGTGCAGGTGGAGATTAGTGTTATGTGGAGAGCAGCCGTCTCAAGAGGGGTACACTGGAGCCCCGTGTGCCGAATGAAGCTGACCTCCATCTTAAAGGCAAGGAAAGCCTCTGATTTATCTTGGGATGTGAAATGATGAGTTATGGGTTTTAATAACTAGGAGAGTCACAGGATAGATAGGAGGAGGCTGGAATCCAAGTGAGGTCTGAACAGAGGCAGGTGTTTAGACAGATTACAGATGGGATGTTAGAAGAGAGGATGAGTCCAAGTTTCTGGCTCAGGTGATGTCTCCATCCTCTGAATTATGGAAAAGGAAGAAGTTTCTTTCTTGTTGGGGTGTAGCATTGTAAAATTTAATCCTGGATATTATTTGTTTAAGGATCTTGTGGACTACGGTTGTACGTGAAAATGGCCAGCAGGTTGGCAGTAATTAATATGGATTTGCTTTCAGGAGAATTGAGTGGATATGAGTCATTAGCATATAAAGTAAATAAGTTGCTCAAGATGAGAAGAGAAGCAAGCTTGGAACAGAATACCAATTTTAATGTTTTTTTAAAAACAATTTTATGAGGTATAATTTATATACAATAAACTGCACCCATTTAAAGTACAATTCGGTAAGTTTTGACAGATTGTGTATACCGATGAAACCACCACCATCAACATATGGTTCCATTGTCCGTCATGTTTCCTCAGGCATCATTTAGTCCTTCCCTTTGTCCACATCTGGCCACTGTAAGCAATTACTGGTCAGCTTTCTCCCAGTATAGATTAGTTTGCTTCTAGAATTTTATGTCTGGTTTCTCTTGTGTCTGGCTTTCACTGAGCATAATACATTTGAGATTCATTCATGTACTTGCATGTATCAGTAGTTCCTTTTTATTGCCAAACAGTATATTACACCACATTTCATTTATCCATTCACTAGTTGATGGACATTTGGGTTGTTTCCATTTTTTGGCTCTTATGAATAAAGCTCTGTAGATATACATGTCATTGTGTGGCTGTACTGTTTTCATCTCTTTTGGGTAAACAGGAATGAAATGCCTGAATACGGCACGTGTAGTTCAACTTTTTCAAAAACTGCCAGTATTGCAAAGGGGTGACATTTTGTTCCCACCATTAAGAGTTCTGATTGTCCAAATCCTTACAACTCTTGGTATTCTCAATCTAATTTTCAGTCATTCTAATCGGTGTGGAATGGCGTCTAGCTGTGGTTTTAATTTACATTTCTGTACTAGTGATGTCCCTGGGCTCGTTGGTCATTTGCATATTTTCCTTTGCTAAGTGTTCAAGTTTGTTGCCTGCTTTTTATTTCGGTTGTCTTTTAATAATTGAGTTGTAAGTGCCCTTATATAATTGTTGATATAAGTTCTTTGTCAAATATGTGTATTTTGAATATTCTGTGGCTTGTTTCAATTTCTTAACCTTGATTTTTGAAGAGCAAAAGTTTTGATTTTGAAAATACCCAATTTGTCAATATTTGTTTTGTTTCATGCTTTTTGTATTCGAAGACATTTTTGTTTATCCCAAGTTGGCAAAGATTTTTCTCCTATGGTTCCTTTTAGATTTGTAGTTTTAGTTTTACATTTCAGCCTATGATCCATTCAGTTAATTTTTGTGCATGTCAAAACACCAATTTCTATTGGATGAAATTGTAGAAAGAGCCCTGAAGTGCGGACATACCGAAGAAAATGTTTTTGAAGCCATAAAAGGAAGCAGGTAGGGTCAGTGGTGTCAAATGCTTTAGAAATCCAGTTTGATTATGACTGAACAGTAGTTACTGGACATGCATGGCATTTACTGAGTACCCATTTATGCCAAGTACATCACTTTTGCTCTCAAGTTGTTCGGTCTATTGGAGTAGAGGTAGCTTATGCTTTGAAGAAATAAATGTATGAATAAGGAAAAGCTGAAGGCGGACACAGTCGAAGGAGATTTTTTGCGTTTGAGATGTGGGTACGTTTGTATGAAGGGTAAAAATAAAACTGTGGGAGGTGGCTGAGGGAGAGTTAAAGAGCGTAATTAATGGGAAAGGCCCTGGAGGAAGCAGTAAGAAATGGGACCCAGAGCACAGTGGAGGGATTAGTTTTGACGTGGAGGGTCCTAAGGCTCACCCAGACAGGGTTCCAGAAAAGAAAATGGGGAAGATGAGTTGCGGGATGAGACTGGTTTTCGCAAATCTGAGAGCTGAAGGAGGAATAGAATTAACCTTTACAGATACCATCTGAAGACTATTAAGGCAGGCGTTACAATTTTGCAAGTGAGACGTTAGCTCAGAGAAATTGTCATTTGGTAGATCATTTGGTATGTATCGTATTGCGTTCGCAGCAAGTACCAGAATCCACCCTACCCAAACTCCACACCTGAGTCCAATCCTCGGAGCAACTTTCGGGACTACAAGACCCAGGATGCATCGGGGCTAGCGTAAGAAGCGGCGCCGGGGGCCAGCTCCCCATTGGAGGTAGCGGCAGCGGCTGCGACTATCTGATGGGAAGCCCGGTAGCCTTGGAGTCTGACGTTCGAGGCCACCCCGTATGGCGCCATGCGTCCTGACCAGGCTACGATTTGGTACCGGCGAATGTCCGCGGTCTACGCATTGGGCACCTGGACCCTGTTGGGCTCTTTGTTTTTCTTCGGCCGGAAACAGAGCAAGCCAGCAGGTACGGCTCTCCGGAAAGACCTTTCACCGGACATTTAGCCTTCCGTCAGGGCGTACCCAGGGGTCATACAGGAGGCTTCGTTGTGCCCGAAGTTTATTTTGCAAAACGGGAACAGTTGTTTAGAGCCATTCGTTATAATAGAATCTGCCAGGAACTGCATTTTAAATCCTCTTACCTTAATCTTGTTTATTTGTTAAATGAGCCCATCCCCATACTCAGAATGTGCAAAATCTTTAAGGTTCGAGATGGAATTTCAAAGACATTGGACGGTGATTTTAAAGAGGTGATGCTTCTGTAACATTAGTGCTCGTCGCATTTGGCGAGCGGTTTCAGCACTTCTACCAATCAAGGAGTATTAAAACTTTCCTAGTGATTGTGTGGAAAAGGAAATTCCTTAGCCTTTAAAATGTGCTGGAAATCTATAGATACTTGTAGTAGAGTAGTGGTTTCCGGGCGCTGAAGGGGAGGACTTGATGGGGAGTGACAACTAAAGGGCATGGAGCTTCTTTTTGTGGATGCAAATATTGTAAAATTGATTGTTGTGCTGGTTGCACAGATCTCATACTAAAAACCACTGAATGTTATATTTTAAGTGAGTTAATTGTATGATATGTTAAGTATATCTCAGTAAAGTTGTGATGTGAGAACTGTGCTGAAGATCACATTTGGTGATGAAGATTATCAATAACTTGAAAGTACACATGTTCAATATTGAGTGTTTGAAAACATTTCAGTGTATGTAGTTACATTTTATTTATTTTTCTTATTTACAGAAAGTGGTGTCAGGAATGTGATGGGGATGGGGGTAGTTCTTACCTTAGTTTATTTTATATATA
This sequence comes from Rhinolophus sinicus, assembly GCF_036562045.2. Taxonomy (NCBI): domain Eukaryota; kingdom Metazoa; phylum Chordata; class Mammalia; order Chiroptera; family Rhinolophidae; genus Rhinolophus; species Rhinolophus sinicus. Next base: position 55,467,922 of record NC_133762.1, read on the forward strand.
AGACTTTATTAATAATTTTAATCACTGCTGTTTAAGTTAAAAATTAGTAATTCACGTGTTCCATTTTTTTTAAAGGTGGTGAATTAGAGGAAAAGGATGTCTCAATAAATGAAATAATTGAGCCTCCAAAAGGGTTTTATGTGGAAACGATTGTCACGTATAAAGAAGATTTTGTTCCAATTACTGACAAGATCATCAACTATTTAAAATCATGGACTGGTGGTCCTGGACCAGAATCATGATTGACTGCTGAATTCTGAAAACCAGAACTTTGGTTCAACATATAAATTGATGGATGCCTTGATTTCCATTTTTTGTTTGTGAAAAGTGCATACATTTAATTTAATTTTGCTGTAAAATATAATCACTAATAATAGGCAATAAATAATTCTTTGAGGAAAAGTAAACTTGCATATTCAAGGGGTGTCCCTCTGTACTTACATGAGTGAAAGGTTGAAGTGAAATTGAACTTCCATAAGCTTGCTTTTCTGAAACCAGTTCATGAACTTTGTATTTCTTTCATGTTGCTGTCAGACATGGCTTTAGTGATCCGTTTAAGGTTAGATTCAGCAAATCTCTATGTTCAGTTTGGGATTTATAGTAGTACTTTGGGTACTGTTGGATACTTGGTAAGTATATTATGAATTAGATTATAACTTCCGAATTAAATGGACTCAACCTGTTCTTTAGGACCAGAACAAATACCTCTCATTTTCAGTAGGCATGACTTAAACCCCAACTGTGGCTACCAATATTATACACATGGGATACAAAGTTGAGACAACATGATTCCTGCCTTAGAGTGCTGCTTCACTGGTCTCTTGGTTGCAAGTAACAAACCCACATAAGTGAGCTTATATCGTGGGATTGTTTATCAAAAATGTGTATGGACAGCTCAGAATTAAAGCAGAGTACGTTGTGATCTTACGAGGAGGGCCTGTCAGTCACTCACTGAGCCTACCTGCCTCTGTTTGGCTCAAATAAACTCATAAGAATTTTTTACAAGTTTGGACATTCTTATGTTGACATATGTGTACCATAAATGGTTTCCTAAATCTGGTTGGAAACTTGAAACTTTAAAATTTTCCTAGCTAAATTAAATGATGAATATTCATTGAATGTCTGGACCATTTCCAAATAAGATAAAACACTGAAACATTAATTACTCAACATAGATTTATCTACTTTTTGCTTCTTATAGAGAAACTAAAGATATTTGGGTCTATTAGTAAACCTATGTTGTGCCACATTAAAAATTTTTCTGCTATGAGGAAATACGTATTTCTAGAAATTATAAAATGTGTTCATAAATTTATTAATCTAAAAGTATACTGTTGTAACTGTTCACAATTGCTTACTCTTTAGTTTTCACTAGAAATTAAGATTTTTAAAGGTTAAGAATTCTGATATATGTAAATAAAGCTACAAAAATTAATAATAGGGAAAACAACTATAAAAGAAAAGGATATATTTGGCTTTAAAAAAGGCATGAGATATGGAGATGAGTTTTCATTAAGGAAAATAGAATAATTTTTGTCTTGATTATTTCTGAATGGGTAAGACAACAAGAGACACACTAAAAGGGACACTGAAAGTTGAAGAAAGTTAATGAAAAAGGAATCTTGAGAAAGGAAATTGCATGAATGGTTAAGCTGAATAAGATTGAAATAAATTTAAGTGAATTTAAATATCAAAAGTAAGCAGTTGTAAAATTGGAGTTTGGTTTCTCTCTCTGCTAAAAAGAACAAAGTTTGGGGGGGTTTTTTTGTCCTATTTGTTTGCTACTGATATTGTGAAAAAGTTTTCTGCCTGGAAAGCAAGCATCCAGTTTTATAAAAATAATTTTCTGTGTTTTATGTTGTCCTAATCAGGTCCTTTATTACTTAGGAAAGCAATGTCTTGCATGGTAAGAACTAAGTTTTGCTAACAATTTTGTAAACTTGTATTTGTCCTTGAAATCTTTTATTGTCACTGGTTAAATGGATAATTAATACTGCTTCATAATGACTTATGGTCCTATTTAGTCAAATGTCCAAACTTTTTGATATATTTTGATAAACTTCCCAAATTCAGATTGTAAGTAGAGCCTTGACCTGGATGGGCCCCTGGAATACCTCAAAAGATTTGTTTTATCTCCTTACAAAAGAGAAATTTTAATTAGGCTTATTTTGTGTGTTAAATTGCATGGGAAGCGTTATAAAATAAGTGATGGTAAGTTTCAAGGGTGTATTGTAAAGGTAAACAATGGCTGTAAATTAAATGAATAAGGCTATGGGAAACCCAAGACAACCCCTTGGTTTTGGGCTCCTTGGCAAACCCCAGTTTTTTTTCTTTTTCTTGCTTTTTTTTTTTGCATTCCTTCATCATCATAATACATTTATGCTGGACTTTATTCACCTGCCATTATCAATATGTTCTTACATGTGTCCTGGATGGGTTAAAGCCTTCTAGTGAAAGGCTAGTATCCTCACAGTGGCAAAGAAACTTAGAAAATGTATTTCCCTATTAGAAATGGGGTGTACCTTCAACAATCTCTAGTGATTGAGGTACCCACTTTACTGAGCAAATCATGTGAGCCATGACGGACAGTCATGAAAACTTCTTGAAATTATCATTGACCCTATCATCTTCAATTATCAGGCAAAGTCAAGAGAACTAATGGAACTACTGGATTTGAGCACAAGAAGTTTTAATTACACAGGACTGACTAATGAGAACGGTTACAATTTTTATGACTTTGTTAGAAACATTGCTGATTCTTTCATTTTTTTCCCAGACATAAGGACAGTTTTTTCCTAAAGCCATCTACAGTTTGGTAAATTATACCTTTGTAAGCAGAATTGAAACATTTGCCATGTTTTCCCTACTTGATCCCTCTAGAAGTCGGAAACTCTCAGTGTGTCCTCATTTTCATGACAATATTGTTATTTGCATAAGTTCAATAAGAATCTAGTTGCCTTATTACAGGACACAATTGGAAATTATATTATCAAGGCTTTGACTGGAATGTCATGTTTGAGAAAGACATGCAGACTTAGATATGACGAAATAGCTTTAAGATTGACTTAAGGAGACATAGGCCTGATACCTTGCTTACATGGCTCCCAGCAGCCTTACCAGGTGAGTAAAGAATGTTACTTCCTGGCAGGTGCAGGAACCTCGGAATATTTTGGGGAGGTTGAGAAGCGGAACTCAACCAAATCTACAGCTATTGCAGGCAAGTCCTTGCCTTGGCTTTTTTGTCCTTTCGAGGCCTTTTAAAGTTCACTCTGAAGATTCCTTATGAAAAATTCCAGCAAAGCAGATTTAAAAGATCCTATGTGGTTAATTATTATTCTTGCTCGTCTTATACAAATAATGAGTCCAAGTTTATTGAAATGTATTTTGCAAATAAATTAATCTTAATTTGGCTCTCTGGTAAAAATGGTGATTTTGCAGAGAAAAATTATGTTTCAATAGAAACTACCATATACCTTTGTGGATATTAGATTCTAGTGCTATTATCTTGTTTTTCTGGTTGTTGTTTATTTGTTTGTTGGTTTTCTACTTGTTGACCGGATCTTGAATTCTAGTTCCCTCCAATATCTGCCTATGCCTTTCCAAACTAATGTTACCAATTTTCTCTCATCCTTTGACTTGGAAACTTTGAGAACTGAAACTGCCCTTTTCCCAAGGCCATGCAAGTTAAAGTCGGACAACTTGATAATAGACTTAAGAGAAATCACCACAACAGCTCATCTATGGACAATCTTCTTGCCTATTGCAGAAAGATCACCAGAAACATTCAAATTGCAGACCACGAGAATCTATCAGACTTTACCTGCGTGTCTTCACTCCAACTGAAGATGATTTGAGACACATCTAGAAATCTCAACTGCCTACCTTTAGCACTCAAACTAAGGATATAGGCTGTTCCAGTCATTAGCGTTTGTTTTCTTTTGGTTTTATAGAGATGCCTCTTACTAAATACCTGATTGCTTGCACCATAGGCTTAACTTTGGGAGCCCACCGGCATCACCACATCGAAATGAGAAGTAACTCTTTAACTGAACTGACCTTTTCTCAAGACAGACTGGTTTAATGTGATATAGATCGTATCAACCCAAATTCTGGAATGTGAAACTTCCAGGGATGTTTCTGAGGAGGGAACTGGGGGGGTTCGGAAAGAGCCACTCCGTTTTGTGCCTCTGCGGTATGTGGATTGTTTTGAGTTAAAGGCAACTTTAGCTGTGGGCTCAAGAGAAACTTTTTGTTTTGCCCCTCCCTTAACTACCTAGAAGAACTTGAATTGGGACTTTGCCTATAATAAGAGATTATCAGAGATAACTTCCTTTGACCTATCTGTAGCGCAGGGCAAACTACTAATTACTAAACATGTATTCTCCTTGCAATGACCCTTTGAAGACCCAAAGCACCTTACCTTATCCCCAGCTCAGAATGTCTTTTTATTTTCTTTAAATCACGGAAACTTTTATTGGAAACAGCAAGTTGCAGCAAAGTGCCATTCAGTGCACGCTGCCCAATGAATGCGGTAGGGAGTATAGGTGGGGGCCAGGAGCCGGCCCAAGCCCAGAGCAGATGACCACTGGGGCCTGCTTGCCAGGTTTTGGGTCCTTTGAGCTGGAGTGCACAGGGCCAGGCCTGACCAGGTGAAAAATACAAAAATAAACTTTGGGGTTCAGCTGTCGCTGCTCATTGAGAATGTCTTATATACCCATTTTCCCTTTCTGTCTTTGACTCTGTCATGCATGTGGGGTCTCTGACTCTTGCATGTATGTGGGGTTCTGATACATAAGTATGTATTAAATTTGGTTATTTTCACTTGGTAATCTGCCTCATGTCTCTTTGATTATTAAACCAACTGCAAGAACTTTGGGGTAGAGGAAACTTTACTCCTCCCCCATAGAGTCATACATTTTTGGCAGAAATACCATAAAACTGATGTTGTGTCTTTCTCAGTGCACTACCAGGGAGTATATTATATTTGTCTTATTACTGGTGAGGTTAACTTTGGCTACTTCATTAAGGTAATTTAGTGTGTAGTGTTAACATTCAAGCACACTAGTTTGTAGTCTTTTCTGGCCAAATGACTGTTCTTTGTTCTTTATTTGAATGCTTTTTGTTGTAGGGGGTGGAAAAGCTTTCCTCAACACTCATAGGGTCCCTGGGTGGGTCTGAAAATTAAGCTGACAAAGACAGATGAACAGAAGAAAAGCATACAAATTTATGTTTTACATGTGCCTGACCTCAGTCAACGCATGACACGGGAGCCTTCATTGGGAAATGAAAACCCAAAGGAACAGATCTGAGTGTTTTTGTGCTGGGTTTGATGAAGAGTGGGCAGTTGTGGAGGAATATGATAGGTCAAGGAGTATGCAGTAAGTGTAGCAAACTGGAGAAGACCTACTGTGTTTCCCCCAAAATAAGATTTAGCCAGACCATTAGCTCTAATGCATCTTTTGGAGCAAAAATTAATATAAGACCCAATTGTTTCCCCCAAAACAAGACATAGCTGGACCATCAGGTCTAATGCATCTTTTGGAGCAAAAATTAATATAAGACCCGGTCTTATTTTACTATAATATAAGACTGGGTCTTATATAATATATAAAATAAGACCGGGCCTTACATTAATTTTTGCATTAGAGCTGATGGTCCGGCTAGGTTTTATTTTCAGGGAAATATGGTAGCAAGGCCTGCTTGTTCTTAGGAGATAAGGATGCTCTTTTCTCCGGGTGTAGGAAAGACACTTCTCACATGAGGGTTTTATGACCTGTCCCAGGGGAAAATGGTCAGGGGAAGCTCTGAATGATGTTCCTGCTTCTGCTGTTTTTGCAAACTCCTTCAGCTTAAAATACTCAGTCTGCCAAGGTGCTGTATTTTGGGGTAGTGTGTCCTGAATCTCATCATTCTACACCTACCAATGCTATTAGAGACCTATAAGACACACTAAGAAGGGCTTATATTTATCAGTGATAATAATTTGTGAGGGTAATACTTGTATTAGTCCTTTGCAGCTGTCTAAGCACTTTTACATAGTCTATTTTATTTAAATCTAACAACTCTAAGGGAGAGCTAAGTATTAGTATTAGAGAAGAAATTAGAATTACAAGTATACATCTCTGCACTACCATGACACGGTTAAGTCAAATGAATACTTAAATAATTAAACGGCTATTTTAGGCAGCAGCTCCTGTTCAGTCTGAAAAGCCACTGAAGCAAGACAAGAGAAAAACAATTTGGGAGGATCTTGGGGTCAAGGGATGAGAAGAGGAAGGAGGGGCACAGTTAGATTAGGATTCAGGACAAAGCTGGGATTTAGGCCTGGGGATGTGCAAAAACAGGTGCAGAAACCATGGTCTGGGCAGAGTTGAGTCTGGGCAAGGGCGGGGATCCGCGGGTTCCCGCAGGGCCCAGCTGTGGGTGGAGCAGGACGAGAATGGGGCGCGGCCTATCACTGGCTGAGAGGGGTTATAGTTAGGCCTCAAGTGGGCGTGACCGATGTGGGCGGGCCTAACCTGTGGGTGGGTGTGGCTGACATCGGCAGCCTGTCCTCAAACTGGTCGGATAGGGCCCATCGGCGCGCTTCCTGGTGTCACCCGCAGAGGGCTCTGGCCGCAGAGCCACTCGCAGAGTCGTGAGGCCGGAAGGAGAGCGGCGCTACCGTATTCGCCCCAGCCGCCGCCATGAAAGCCGTAGTGCAGCGCGTCACCCGGGCCAGCGTCACAGGTCAGTCGGGCGGGGCCGGGCCGGGAGGAGCCGCCCCTGACCTCGCGCGGGGCAGTCCCGGTCCACCCCCGCGACGGTTTCCCCGCACGGTCCCCGGGGCCGCTCTGCCCGCTGCGGCCCCTGCGCGAGCTCGGTCCCCGTAAGACTCGAGTCACCAGCCGTCTCGGGGCGCAGCCACGGCCCTGCGTTGTCTGTGTGCCTGGCGGACCCCAGCGCATCCCTGGCTTCAGTATCTCCTCTTTGGGTTAACGATAAACGCGCCTTATTATTGTTTTGTTTGTGTTTTTTGGCCCTGAGTACAGAGTGACATAACCTCCGAGCACCCCATGGCCCGTTCTTCAATGGAATATTGCAGAAACAACATTTAAGGAGCATTTCTGGAGCACGAACACCCCCTTTCCAACGTTGTATTTTAAATCTCCCATTTTGCCCATTGTCTGTATGTCCCAATTTTTATGGAGCTTGAGTCCCAACAAACTACACAGATATGAGGAGTTGTTCATATGGATGAGATTTAACAGTTGTGTACACCCACGTGACCAGCCCCCAGACTAGCTTCAGAAGTTCTCCCCAGGACACCCTCTTATTACTTCCTGAACCCAGCAGGGATCTCAGAATCTAAAGAATTCAGTGTGAAATATTTCTCTTACCCACCAATTTCTATTGGACTAAGCCACCCAACCATTAGTCACCACTTGATCACTGTAGTTTGAACATCAGCGGTCCAGATGATCTAAAAACGAAACAACGAAATCTCCCGTAAAGAAACAACCAGACACAGCAAAACCATATACAGGTGTTTAGGTCTGAGATTCTAATTTTCAACCATGCCTAATGTTTTGTAAGCTGTTGTGATAACTGTTTTTGGATATGGCCCTGGAGTAATACGGAATAGAATAACAGGGATTTATGGAATTTTAAAACTAAGGTTTTTTTTTTTTTTAGCATTTCAATTAATAGTTAAGTTCACTAAAAATGAGAACAATTCATAGATGCAGAGATTTTTTTTGCTTTATTAAGACGAATCTTGCAGTCTGCCCTATGGGGTAATGACCAACAATGAGTAAACTTTGGAGAATTTAGGTTTTGATCTTGTCTCCTGAATTAATAGTTTGAGTGATTTTAGTTAACTATTTAAGTTGTATGCTTTTAGTTAAAAGCAAATAGCCAACCTGCTATTAAAAAAGATAAGTGTTAATTGTGGGAAGATGTTAATAAAATCAATTCTCTCTTACTGCTGGGGGGACCTTGGAGTTAGCCAGGCCTTCTAGTTAAATTGTAATAGAAAGAGATTTTCTGTTTCCTTAAGAATGTGACTGGCTTCACTGAAATGTGACTGTACGTGAATGGCATTTTATTTCATGGATTCTAAAATATCACTTCTAATTTTATGGTTGGGACAGAGCAGAATATTAGGAATCACATATTATTATGTGACAGATTCACTTTATGAGATTGTCAGGCACATTTTGATGCCTTAGTGTGGTTATTGTGATAATCTAATTTAAAAAACTTTATTATGGAGCATTTCAAACATATTCATTTGACTAAACATGGAATAGTACAGTAATCCCATGTCCTGTCACGCAATTTCAGCCGCTAAAATCTGAATCGAATCATAGAATGTTGGGAAAAGGACCTAAAATTATTGGGTTTGGGAGGTTATAAATTCTCAAAGGAGAGGTCTCAAGGATGATACCACTCATAGAAAAAATTGACCAAATATCTTAGGTCTTTTCTAGCCTGGTGATCTTTTGTCTAAAATGGTGATTCTCAAATTTTTTTTCCCTTGGAAATCCATTTGTCTATAATAAAAAATCCCTTTAAACCTCCTACTTTTTCTGCTTGTCCCAGGAGGAGGGGCAAAACTGCTCCAAAAAAGGAGAATAAACTGTCATATATAGGCTTTGGGGCATAATTTGTTAATTATTAAGACAATAATACTTTATAAAAATGTTGAAACTCTTCAAATGGTGATGTGAATCACTTCAAATAATGATTCTGCTTTTGAGTATCTTTTCTAAAAAGGTAATCCTAATGATCGAAAACACTAGAGTGATGAATAGGTGAAACACAGCATTTTTAGGGCACTGAAACGACTGTATGATATACTACAATGCTAGATATGTGTCACTATATATTTGTCCAAATCCATATAGTATTCCAACACCGGGAATGAACCCCAATGTAAACTGTGGACTCTGAATGATGATGATGATGTGTCATTATATGTTCATCAGTTTTAACAAATGTACACCTGTGATGGAGATGTTGATAATGGGGAGACTGTATGTGTGAGGGCAAGGGATGTAAAAGAAATCTGTACCTTCTGTTCAATTTTGCTGTGAACCTAAAACTACTCTAAGAAGTCTATTAATAAAAAGATTTAGTGTACAAAACTTTTCACCGCAGTGTTATTGATTGAAGTGAAACTTTTGAAACAAGCCATATATCCAGCCAAATGGGATGGTTAGTCAGTCCATTGAATGGAAAGCAACTGTTCCACTGGATGTGATATAACCATTAAAAGATGTTTAAGAAAAGCTTACAACATGGAAAAATCCTTATGCGATGTTAAGAGAAAAGATGAGACAAAAATATTTTTTTATTATTATTAATTAAAGGAGACAAAAATTTTATAATCAACATAGTAGTTGAAAACAAATATGAAGTAAAAATCTATGAATAGAGAAAATATCAAAGGAAATCATTAAAATATTAAAGTGCTTGTCTTTGGGTGTTTCTTTTTTCCTTCCTGTTGTATTTTCCAAATTTTCTATAATACATAATTACTTTAATAGTGGATATAGCTCAATAATCATTATTTTTTAAGCATTTAAAACATACTTTGGAGAAAATTTAGAAAATATATTGACATTATAAGAAAATAATATTGATTTATTTAAAGAACAAATAAAAATAAAGACTTTCCTAAAGCAATGCAGACAAGTAAACAACCCCAATTGTTTACTACTTATGTCTGGGTGGATTTTTTTTCTGTTTCAGCTTTTGAGTCGGTGGCTCAAAGGACAGTAAGTCACTCATCGTCCATTATACGAAAAGCAGCAAAGAAGAAAATATTTAAAAAAATTTTTTTAGCATAAAAATAAGAGAAATTAAGTTTTAGTGATATTTCAGGAATGGGTTGATGCTGGTGCTCGCCTGGGACCTGAATGTCAGGTGGTCCCTTGTCAGACACCTGAAGGAAAAAGGGAATTTCTCATTCTTTCCTTTGCTTGCAGGTTATTGTAAAATCTATGATTCCTTGTCAGGTATATCTGTAGGTGTTATTTTTCTGCAGAAGCAAACAACAAGAAAATGGCAAAGCTGACCCTCTCCTGATAAAGTAATATAACAATAATCTAATGAGATAAGTCAAAAAATATTGAAATTTATGAAGATCAACATTTGAAGTATGGACTTAATGATGCATCTTGGCCTAAGTACTGTACCAACACAGGGACTGTCTTAATTATAGGAGAGTGTACATTTGGCTACAAATACACAAATGTTTGGAATAGGAATATATGTTCAGAAATTGTTTTATGGATTAGGTGCATGATTCAAAAAGATTTGGAGATCGTTGGCTTAGAATGCAACTTTAGTACTAAACTGGGAAATTACAAAAGTTTGCTGACTTAAAGGTTAACTTTTAAACCAGGGTTTTGTGTATAATATATTTATCTTTTCTGCAGTAAGTAGAAAAATAACTTCTTTAGTTTTATGATAAATATTTTCCATTTTGTGTTGTGTATTGTGTTACCAGATTTGCTGATTCCAAGAAAAGCATCCCTCTCCTGAAAATCAATATAGCTAAGCTAGATTCTCTGGGCAGGAAAATTCTTCTGTTTTTACATATTGGCGAACTCCATCACAGAAAAGGTTCAGGTATCTTACCCAAGGTCACAGAGATGAAGATGTGGCCCTAAAATCCTGTATAATGGTTCTTTACAACTTATTCATTTCAGATATAAAATCAGCATGGACATAAAGTTTGATCATCTTACTGCATTTATGTAACTTATTTCATTTTTGAATATTACTTACTATGCCAAAGAAGTTATAAGAAGTATGTGTGATATCTAAACATTCCTGGGTTATTTAAAAGAGCTTTACAGCACCTGTTTGGTTCTGAGTATTTTATTCCCTTTTGTTTCCTTTCTAGTTGGAGGAGAGCAGATAAGTGCCATTGGACGGGGCATCTGTGTGTTGCTGGGTATTTCTCTGGAAGATACACAGAAGGACCTAGAGCACATGTAAGATGTGGATTTCGAAGTCATTTATATTTGAATGGTATATGTTGTAGTTATATCCCATTTTACACACACACACACATACGCACATATATTTTATGTGTTATATATACAGAGGGTGCCAAAAAATGTATATACATTTTAAGAAAGGAAACATATTGTATTAAAATTGTAATACTCAAAAGATGAATACAAGTCATGTTTGACTTCTGCACTTCTAAGAGATGCTCAAAGTGGTTACCATCAGCGTCTAGACACTTCTGATTATGGCAAACTACTGCTTGAGCAATGTTGACCAAAGTGTCCACTTGTACACATTTTTTGGCACCCCCAGTATATACAGAGGGTCCCAAAAAAATGTATACAGATTTTAAGAAAGGAAAAAACTGTATTAAAATTATGCTGATGGTAATCACTTTGAGCACCTCTTGTAATTGCAGAAGTCACACGTGACATGTATTCATGTTTTGTTATCGGTATATACTGAGTATTACAATTTTAATACTGTTTTTTCCTTTCTTAAGATGTGTATACATTTTTTGGCACCCTCTATATGTATGTATATACATACATATATATGTATATACATGCACGTATATATTATATATATAGTTCTATATACTATATATAGTATTATATATATAATTATATATATAGTACATATATTATATATATACTATATATAATATATATATATATATATATATATATATATATATATATATATATAGTGTGTATATATATATATATATATATATATATATAAATATATATATATATAATGTGAACTTCCATAGTACTTTTTTATATAAAATGAGCCTCTGTCACTTTTATCCATGTGACGTTCTCCATGTTTTAGATGAGGAGACCTAGGAAAACTAGTCTGTCAAATGTCACCCACTAAGTGAGCAGCAGAGTAGGAGCACAACTTAACCTCCGTTCCCTATTTTCTGCTATATCCATGAGCCATTCTCTTAATACAGAACCCGAGCCTCTAATGAATGATTTCTGTTTTTTAATTTGAGAAATATGATCTGGCACTGTTTATGCATTATTCAAATGCCCAGTTGTTCATTGTACACATAAGGATCTGGAGCTCAGAGAGGTTAAATTACTTGCTCACATATACACGTTTAGAAAAAAGCCTGTATCTAAATTTGAATCTGAGCTACCTGACGTGGAAGCCATGCTCCTTTTACTAAGTTAGGGACATTTGTCATTGCTATTGGCTGACTAGCTGTCTCAAGAGTCTCCCCCTCCTCACATTCTCCCTTCCACTCCTGCTCCAGCACCACTTGGCACATTTACTTCAGATGCTTGAATCCATTTATTGTGCCCCTTGGTGCCCAGAGCTTGGGTATAACCCTGCCCCATTGTCCCCTTTGTATTAGTTTGAAAATCAGACTTAGAACCTGCTAAGGTGTTGATGACCAATAAGGACAGTTCATTACCACTTTAGGGATGTTAGTATTTTAATAACTGTCCCCTGGATACTCAAAGAGGCAGTAGAGTGGTGTAGTGCTTAAAAACTGGGGCTCTGGGTCTGAATCTGTTTATGGCTCTGGCATTCCAGAAAGCTAATACTTAACTTGGTTAAGAGATTTGACTCAACAGAAGACAAACTCTGGCTGTAGAGAGGGGGTGATGAGTAGTGCCCACCACAGAGAGTACCCATATAAGGAGTCAGTGAATTATTGTTTGGAGAGCCCTTGAACATGCCTTCAACATCATCTAAAGAGGTGGCTTTCCAGTGGTGGGATTTCAACTTTCAAGTAGGTCATACTTTGCCATGCTTTTCAGATCCGACCTTATAATTGTTATCTGGTCCTCTTCCTTCCCAATATGTCATCCACATGTATAGAGAAAGCCCCTCTAGGGTTTAAGGAACATATGACATAGTTCAGGTGTCTTTCTCCAGATCTTTTTACATATTTGTAATAGCCATATGTTTTCTCTAGAGTATTTGCTGAATTGTTCATTTTGAGTAGCTCCAGGAAAGGGTTCAAAAATGGGGTACCATTTATCACAGTATATAGAATTCTTCTATAAAAAGTTAGAATTGGACCCATGTTTTGACATACCTCCCAAATTGAAGGAACAGATAATGGGTGGCTGTCATCTTGGCTCCAGTTCCCACCAGCAGCTGCTGTGAATTGGAGGGACTGGCAAAAAAAAAAGAAATCCCAGAACCACCCTATGAGGTAGGACCATTATTACCTTGTATTACCGATGACGAAACTGAGGCATAGAGTGGAAAAGTAACTTGTCCAAGGTCACACTTCCTGTAAATGGTGGAGTCAGCGTTATGTTCTTGTTTGGCAGGATGCTGGTGACATTTTGGGAATATGGAGTGCGTTGGGGAACTTCTGATACTTCAGGTAGCTTTCACTACTATTTTTCCCTTTAGGGTCCGAAAGATTTTAAACTTACGTGTGTTTGAGGATGAGAGTGGGAAGCACTGGTCGAAGAGTGTGATGGACAAACAGTATGAGGTGCTGTGCGTCAGCCAGTTCACCCTCCAGTGTGTCCTCAAGGGGAACAAGCCCGACTTCCACCTGGCAATGCCCACGGAGCAGGCAGAGAGCTTCTACAATAGCTTCTTGGAGCAGTTGCGCAAGACATATAGGCCAGAGCTCATCAAAGGTAGGCAGGAGAATCTCTGGGACGCTTACAGGCACAGGAAAAGAGAATCTGCAATCCCAACATCTCTTTTTCTGGACAGTTTGTTGTTTGTGCTTATTACTTGCTTAAAACAACATAATGGCTACTGCTACTGCTGTTGCTGTACACATATTCTGAATGCCCCTGATACCGTTTACCCATTTTCATATTTAAAAATTTTTAGCAACCCAGAAGTGTGTTTGGTATAGTGATGTTTTATTTTGGTGCTTACCCCTTCTGACAATACGATGCAAGCCACAAGTCATTTTCAATTTCTAGTAGCCATATTAAAAAAAGTGAAAAGAAACAACTGAAATTAATTTAAAACTGTGTTTCATTTAGCTCAATATATCCAAAACATTATGATTTCACTATGTGTATGTGCTGCCGAAGCGAGCACAATGATTTCACTATGTAATCAATATAAGAAGTTATTAATGAGGTAATTTATGTCCTTTCTTTGTACTGAAGTCTTCTAAATCTGGTATGTAGTTTATATTCATAGCATATCTCAATTTGGGCCAACCACATGTCAAGTGCACAGCAGTCAGCAGTGGCTAATGGCTGTCATATTGGACAGTGTAGGTTTAGGTCTTTCCTTACCGGACCATCGTCAGGAATGCCAACCTAATTTGACCAACCAAGATTTACTTTAGGAAATCCCTTGGAATAGTAGTCCAGGTTTGTGGGAGAATTATGAATCCAAAATCATAAATCTTTTTAAGTGGGTGGGGGGGCATGCATTTTTAGTGTGTTTCATGTTTCTGAGATTAAATTGCATTTTAATATCATTATGTTTTGCCTTTTTCTTTTCTGATTTTTTAAAATAAAGTTTATTGGGGTGACAATTGTTAGTAAAATTACATAGATTTCAGGTGTACAATTCTGTAATACATCATCTATATGTCACATTGTGTGTTCACCACCCAGAGTGAGTTTTCTTTTCAGCACTGTATATTAGACCCCATTTACCCTCTTCTAGAGACCCACTGCCCTCTCCCCCCTTACCCTTTGATAACTCCTAAACTATTGTCTATGTCTATGAGTTTTTGTTCTTTCAGTTGTTTGTCTTGTTCTTTTGTTGTTTTCGGTTTATATGCCACATATCAGTGAAATCATATGATTCTCTGCTTTTTCTGTCTAACTTATTTCTCTTAGCATTATAATTTCAAGATCCATCCATGTTGTCACAAATGGTCCTATTTCATCTTTTCTTACTGCCAAATAGTATTCCATTGTGTATATATACCACAGCTTCTTTATCCATTCATCTAATCGAAGGACATTTTGGTTGTTTCCATGTCTTGGCCACCGTAAACAAAGCTGCAATGAACATTGGAGCACAGTTGTCTTCATGGATAAATGTTTTCAGATTTTTTGGGTAGATACCCAGGTGAGGGATTGCTGGGTCATATGGCAATTCTATTCATAATTTTTTCAGGAACCTCTACACTGTCTTCCATAACGGCTGCACCAGTCTGCATTCCCACCAACAGTGTATGAGGGTTCCTTTTTCTCCACAGCCTCTCCAACACTTATTATTTGTCTTGTTGATAATAGCCATTCTGACTGGGGTGAGGTTATATCTCATTGTGGTTTTTATTTGCATTTCTCTGATGATTGTGATGTTGAGCATTTTTTCATATGTCTATTTGCCATTTGTATGTCCTCTTTGAAGAAATGTCTCTTCAGGTCCTCTGCCCATTTTTCAATTTGGTTGTTTGTTTTTTTGTTGTTTAGTTTCATGAGTTCCTTGTTTATTTTGGATATTAGCCCCTTATCGGAGACACTGTTGGCAAAAATCTTCTCCTATTAGTTGGTTGCCTCTTTATTTTGTCAATGGTTTCTTTTGCTGTGCAGAAGCTTTTAAGTTTGATACAGTCCCATTCATTTATTTTAGCTTTTACTTCCTTTGCCTTTGGGGTCAAATTCATAAAATGCTCTTTGTACCCAAGGTCCATAAGTTTAGTACGTATGTTTTCTTCTATGCAGTTTATTGTGTCAGGCCTTATGCTTAAGTTTTTGATCCATTCTGAATTAATTTTGTTGTATGGTTATAGATAGCTCTCCAGTCTCATTCTTTGCACGTGGCTTTCCAATTCTGCAGCACCATTTATTGAAGAGGCTGTCTTTCCTCCATTGTATGTTTTTGGCTTCTTTGTCAAAAATTATCTGTCCACATTTATGTGGGTTCATTTCTGGGTTCTCAATTCTATTCCATTGGTCTATGTGTCTGTTTTTCTGCCAATCCAATGCTGTTTTGATTATTGTTGCCCTGTACACAAGCTAAAATCAGAGAGTGTGATACCTCCAGTATTCTTCTTTTTTCTTAGGATTGCTTTGGCTATTCGGGGTCCTTTGTGGTTCCAAACAAATCTGATGATTTTTTGTTCTATTTCTTTAAAAAATGCCATTGGGATTTTGATGGGGATTGCATGAAATCTGTATATTGCTTTGCGTAATATGGCCATTTTAACTATGTTGATTCTTCCAATCCATGAGCACGGGAAACCTTTTCATTTCTTTTAAAAAGGTCTTATAGTTTTCAGCATATAGGTCTTTCACAGCCTTGGTTAAGTTTTTTCCTAGGTATTTTATTCTTTTTGTTACAATTGCGAAAGGAATTGTTTTCTTTATTTCTTTTTCTGAGATTTCATTGTTAGTATATAGGAATGCAGTGGACTTTCGTCCATTGATTTTGTAGCTCGCAACATGACTGTATTCATTGATTGTTTCTAATAGCTTTTTGGTGGAGTCTTTAGGGTTTTTATATGTAGCAACATGCCATCTGCAAATATTGACAATTTAACTTCTTAATTCCCAATTTGGATGTCTTGTATTTCTTTGTCTTGCTTAATTGCTCTGGCGAGGACATCCAAAACTATGTTGAAAAGCAGAGGTGGTAGGGGAGAGCTCTGTCATGTTCCTGAACGTAGAGCAAAGGGCTTCAGTTTTTCACCGTTAATTATGAGATTAGCTGAGGGGTTGTCATATATGGCCTTTATTATGTTAAGGTATTTTCCTTCTATACCTATTTTATTAAGGGTTTTAATCATACATGGATGTTTTGTCTTGTCAGATGCTTTTTCTGCATCAATTGATATAATCATGATTTTTGTCCTTTATTTTGTTTACATGATGTATCACATTGATGGATTTGCATATGTTGAACCATCCTTGTGTACCTGGGATGAACCCCACTTGGTCGTGAGGAATAATCTTTTTAATGTATTGTTGCATTCGATTTGCTAGAATTTTGTTTAGTACTTTTGAATCTGTATTCATCAAAGATATTGATGTGTAATTTTTTTTTTGTGTTATCCTTACCAGGTTTTGGTATTAGGGTAATGTTGGCCTTATAAAATGAGTTAGTGAGTATTGTCTCTTCTTCAGTTTTTTGGAAGAGTTTGAGTAGGACAGGCATTAGATCCTCTTTAAGATTTGGTAGAATAGTGTAGTGAGGCCATCTGGTCCTGGACTTTGGTTTTTGGGAAGGTTTCGGATGACTGATTCAATTTCCTTACTGGTGATCGGTCTATTTAGATTTTCCAATTTTTCATGATTGAGCCTAGGAAGGCTATACGGGTCTAAGAACTTGTCCATTTCTTCTAGGTTATTGAATTTGGTATCATATAGTCCTTCATAGTATTCTTGGATGATCCTTTGTATTTCTGTGGCATCCATGATAATTTCTCTTCTTTCATTTCTTTTTTTTTTTCCATTAGTTTCAGGTACACAAGACAAAGTAATACTTAGATGTTTATCATTTATATCCCTCACACTGTGTGAACCCCCCATCCAGTATCCCTCTGACATCGCACAAGCCATTACATTTCCACTGTCTCTATTCCTAATGCTGTAATCCGCTTCTTGTGAGTATATACATACATATATACATATACATGTACATATACATATACATATATATATACATATACATACATACATACATACACACACATATACATATATATATATATATGTACATATATATATATATATATATATATATATATATATATATATAAATAAAACTATAGTTGGCATTCATTATTGTTCAGTTTCAGGTGTACAGTGCAGTGATCAGGCATCTACATCATCCCTGAGGTGGTCTCCCAAATGGGACAAGTGTCCATTGGATACCCTACAAAATCTTTACAACATTATTGATTACATTCCCCAAATTAATTTTCAAAACCCCGTGGCCATCTTGTGGTTACCGACTGTTTTCTAATCCCTTCACCTTCCCCCTATCCCCACCCCCTGCCCATCTAGCAACCCTCAGTTTTTCCTCTATGTCTCCAAAACTGTTTCTGATTAGTTCATTCACTTATTCTTTTCTTTAGATTCCACATATAAGTGAGATCATATGGTATTTGTCTTTCTCTGTCTGCCTTATTTCACTTCACATAATGTTCTCTAGGTCCATCCATGTTGTTGCAAATGGTAAGATTTCTTTCTTCTTTATGGATGTGTAAAACTCCATTGTATAAATGTACCACAGTTTCTTAATCCAGTCATCCACCGATGGGCATTTTGGTTGTTTCCATGTCTTGGCTACTGTGTATAGTGCTGCAATAGACATAGAGGTACATAAAGTTTTTTGAATTGGAGTTTTGGATTTCTCCGGATAGATACCTAGGAGTGGAATTGCTGGATCATAAGGTAGTTCCATTTTCAGAATTTTGAGATACCTCCATACTGTTCTCCATAGTGGCTGCACTAATCTGCAATCCCACCAACAGTGCACAAGCATTCCCTTTTCTCCATATCCGCTCCAGCATTTGTTGTTTGTTGATTCATTGATGATAGCCATTTTGACTGGGGTGAGGTGGTATGTCATTGTGGTTTTTATTTGCATTTCTCTGATGGTTAGTGAGGTCAAGCATTTCTTCATATGTCTGTTTGCCATCTTTATGTCCTTTTTAGAAAAATGTCTCTTCGTGTCCTCTGCCCATTTTTCATTTGGGTTGTTTGTTTTTTTGGAGTTGAGTTGAATGAGTTTTTTATAAATTTTTGATATTAACCCCTTATCAGATATAGCATTGGCAAATATCTTTTCCCAGTCAGTGGGATCCCTTTTTATTTTATTGATGATTTCCTTTGCTGTGAAAAAACTTTTTAGTTTGAGGTAATCCCACATGTTTATTTTTTCTCTTACTTTCCTCGTGCGAGGGGATAGATCAGTAAAAATCTTACTCCGGGTAATGTCTCTGAAGTTTCTTCCTATATTTTCTTGTAGGAATTTTATGGTTTCACATCTTACATTTGAATCTTTAAGCCATTTTGAATTTATTTTTGTATATGGAGTAAGGAGATGGTCCAGCTTCATTGTTTTGCATGTGTCCGTCCAGGTTTCCCAGCACCATTTATTGAATAGACTGTCTTTACCCCACCGTACATTCTTGCTTCCATTGTCGTAGATTAAATGGCCATATAGGCATGGATTTATTTCTGGACTCTCTTCTATTCCATTGATCTATGTGTCTGTTTTTATGCCAGTACCATGCTGTTTTGATTACTGTAGCCTTGAAATATAATTTGATGTCAGGTATTGTTATACCTCCCAGTTTGTTCTTATTTCTCAAGATTGCTGAGGCTATCCAGGGTCTTCTATGGTCCCATATACATTTTAGGATTATATGTTCTATTTCTGTGAAAAACGTCGTTGGTAGTTTGATAGGAATTGCGTTGAATATGTATATTGCCTTAGGCAGTATGGACATTTTAACTATATTAATTCTTCCTATCCATGAACATGGTATGTGTTTCCATCTATTTGTATCTTCTTTCATTTCTTTCTTCAGCGTCTTATAATTTTCTGAGTACAGATCGTTTATTTCTTTGGTTAAATTTATTCCCAGGTATTTTATAGTCTTTGGAGCAATTGTAAATAGGATTGTTTTTTGTTTTAATTTCTCCTTCTGACGTTTTTTTTTATTGGTATATACAAATGCAACTGATTTCTGAATATTAATTTCGTATCCTGCTACTTTACTAAATTTATCTATCAGCTCTAATAGTTTCTTGGTGGAGTCTTTAGGATTCTCTATATATAGTATCATGTCATGTGCATATAATGATGATTTTACTTCCTCCTTACCGATTTGGATGCCTTTTTATTTCTTTTTCTTGTCTGATTGCTGTGGCTAGAACTTCCAGCACTATGTTGAATAGAAGTGGAGAAAGTGGGCAACCTTGCCTTGTTCCTGATCTTAAGGGGAATGGTTTTAGCTTTTCCCCATTGAGTATGATGTTAGCTGTGGATTTATCATGTATAGCCTTTATTATGTTGAGATATGATCCCTGTATTCCCACTTTCTTAAGGGTTTTTTTCATAAGTGGCTGCTGGATTTTGTCAAATGCTTTTTCTGCATCTATTGATATGATCATGTGATTTTTATTTTTCATTTTGTTAATGTGGTGTATCACATTAATTGATTTGTGGATGTTGAACCACCCTTGCATACCAGGGGTGAATCCGACTTGATCATGGGGTATGATCTTTTTAACGTATTGCTGAATTCTGTTCGCTAATATTTTGTTGAGGATTTTTGCATGTATCTTCATTAGAGATATCGGCCTGTAGTTTTCTTTTTTTGTGGTGTCTGTCTGATTTTGGGATCAGGGTGACAGTGGCTTCGTACAAAGTGTTTGGGAGTCTTCCCTCCTTCTGGATTTTTTGGAAGAGCTTGAGGAGAATAGGTGATAATTCTTTTTTGAACGTTTTGTAAAATTCACCTGTAAAGCCATCTGGTCCAGGGCTTTTGTTTTTTGTGAGATTATTGATTACTGATTCAATTTCCCTGGTGGTAATCAGTGTGTTCAGATTTTCTGTTTCTTCTTGACTTATCCTTGGAAGGTTGTACGCCTGTAGAAAATTGTCCATTTCTTCCAGATTGTCAAATTTTTTGGCATATAGTTGCTCATAGTAATTTCTTAAAAAATTTTGTGTTTCTACGGTGTCTGTTGTCACTTCTCTTCTTTCATTTCTGATTTTATTAATTTGGGTCCTCTCTCTCTGTTTTTAAATGAGTCTGGCTAAATGTTTTCAAATTTTGTTTATTTTCTCTAAGAACCAACTCTTGGATTCATTGATTCTTTGTAATGTTTTTCTGGTTTCTATTTCATTTATTTCCGCTCTGATCTTTATTATCTCCTTCCTTGTACTCCCTTTGGGCTTATTTTGCTGTTCTTTTCCAGATCCCTTAAGTGTGAAGAGAACTGTTGATTAGTGATGTTTCTTGTTTCCTTAGGTAGGCCTGCAATGCTATGAATTTCCCTCTTAGGACTGCTTTTGCGGCATCCCATAGATTTTGGGTCGTCGTGTTTTCATTTTCGTTTATCTCGAGATATGTTTTGATTTCTTCCTTGATCTCCTGGTTGACCCATTCATTATTTAGTAACATGTTATTCAGCCTCCATGAATTGGTGTGTCTTCCAGTTTTTTTCCTGTAGTTCATTTCTAATTTCATAGCACTGTGGTCAGAGAAGACAATTGGTATGATTTCAATTTTCTTAAATTTATCAAGACTTGTTTTGTGGCCTAACATATGGTCTATCTTGGAAAATGTTCCATGTGCGCTTGAGAAGAACATGTATTCTGCAGCTTGGGGGTGAAATGCTCTGAAAATATCGATTAAATCCAAGTGGTCCAATGTGTCATTTAAGGCTGTTGTTTCCATATTGATTTTCTGTCTGGAAGACCTGTCCCTTGTTGTCAGAGGTGTGTTGAAGTCCCCTACTATGATAGTGTTACTGTTGATCTCTGTCTTTATGTCAGTCAATATCTGTTTTATATATTTAGGTGCTCCTATGTTGGGTGCATAGATGTTTACTAGGGTTATGTCCTCTTGTCAGATCGATCCCTTTATTATTATATAGTGCCCATCTTTGTCTTTTAATATGTTCTTCATTTTAAAGTCTATTTTGTCAGATATAAGTATTGCAACTCCAGCTTTTTTCTCATTTCCATTTGCATGAAATATCTTACTCCAACCCTTCACTTTCAGCCTGTGTGTGTCTTTTGATCTGAGGTGAGTCTCTTGTATACAGCATATACAAGGGTCTTGCTTTCTTATCCGCTCAGCCACCCTATGTCTCTTGATTGGAGCATTTAATCCGTTTACATTTAAAGTGATTATTGATAGGTACATAGTTATTGCCATTTTTAAATTTGTAGTTAGATTGTTTTCATCTTTCTTCTATTTACAGAAGTCCTTTTAGTATTTCTTGCAATGCTGGCTTGGTGGTAATAAATTCCTTTAGCTTATTCTTTTCTGGGAAGCTCTTTATCTCTCCATCAACTTTAAATGATAGCCTTGCTGGATAAAGCAATCTAGGTTGTAGGCCTTTGTTTTCCATCACTTTGAATATCTCCTGCCATTCCCTCCTTGCCTTCAATGTTTCTGTAGAAAAGTCACTTGATAATCTTATGGGAGTTTCCTTGTATGTAACCCTCTATCTTTCTCTTGCTGCTTTTAGGATTCATTCTCTCTTTGTCGTTAACCTTTCCCATTTCAACTGTAATGTGTCTTGGTGTGGACCTGTTTGGGTTTGTCCTGGTTGGAACTCTCTGCACTTCCTGGGCTTGTATGTTGGTTTCCTTCATCAGGTTAGGAAAGTTTTTGGACATTATTACTTCAAATATGTTCTCAATCCCTTGCTTCCTCTTTTCACCTCCTGTTATTCCTGTGATGCGCATGTTGTTGCGCTTGATGTTATCCCAGAGGTCTCTTAAACCATCTTCATTGTTTTTTATTCTTTTTTCTTTCTGTTGTTCTGTTTGGGTGATCTCTGCTAACTTGTCTTCTAAGTCGCTGATTCAATCCTCTGCTTCATCTAACCTGCTGTTAATTCCTTCAAGTGAGTTCTTTATTTCAGTAATTGTGTTCTTTAGGTCTAACTGGTTGTTCATTATGATTTCTACATCCTTCTTTATGTCGTCTCTAAGCTCCTTAAACATTCTTATCATCAGTGTTCTGAACTCTGTCTCTGATAGGTTGGTTAACTCTGTTTCATTTGGTTTCATTTCTGGAGGTTTCTTCTGTTCTTTTGTTTGGGACATGTTTCTTTGTTTCCCCATTCTGGCTGACTCTCTGTGTTTGCTTCGATGTATTAGGTAGATCCCGTAGAGTTCTTAGTTCTTGCTGGGTTACCTTATGTAGTATGTGTCCTTTATATTTGACTTGCACAACTTCGTTCTTCTCCTCTGCGTGTGCTCCAAAGGTGACACTTGTGTTGTGTATATTGTCCTGTTAAAGAAGATCTTTAATTGCTTTTCGCTTGTGAGTAGGTGGGGTTAACTCCTAGGCTGACTAGTTGTGAGACTTGGCTCTGCCCACCGTAGGGTGTTCTGCTGTGTGAGGGTTGACCACTTAAATGTGGTTTGGCTTCTATGGGCTCTGGTGCCTGTAAAGAATCCCCTCTGGGTGTGTTACTTGTAGGTCAAACCCGGTAGTACTCTGATTTTGTCTGGAGTTGGCCTCTGGGTCTGTTGAATCTTGTGCCTCTTAAGCTGGGCCCTGGTAGGGCAATTTCAGAACAAAGCAGATCACGAAGCACAAGAACAACAACAACAACAACAAAGAAAAAAACCAAATACCTTTACATGTAAAATCAACCGACAGTCTCCACTCAACACAGGCAAAGATATTAAAGATATAAAGACAAAAACAAAACAAAACAAAACCAAAAGCAGCGCCAGTCTTGAATTAAGCCCACCAGGTAATCTCCAGGTTTTCCTCTGCTGTACCAAAGAGTCCTCTGCGTATTGTGCAGGCAGAGCCAGTCACCTGGTGCCCAGAGTGACGTTGGAACTGCAGATTTAGATGCATGGGGCTGAGGGGTCTGGATGGTAGTTTCTACAAAGTCAGTGCAGTTTCTGCTCTTGCCTGCACATCTGCACACTGAGAGTAGCACCACCAGCCCTGTGTCCAGTTCTCCTGAGTCTTTGGGCACTTCTCTGTGTGTGTGTGTGTGTGGGGGGGAGGCGGGCACTTCTTCTCTGTGTGTGTGTGTGTGTGTGTGTGTGTGTGTGTGTGTGTGTGGCGGGCAGGAGATTTCTGAGCTGCTGAAAACCCTGTGTGTGTGTGTGTGTGTGTGTGTGTGTGTGTGTGTGGCGGGCGGGAGATTTCTGAGCTGCTGAAAGCTGGGAGCTGCGTCTGCCGCTTACTGCTGATCCCTGGGAGTGCCTCTGCAGTTGTAATCCCCCTGCCCCAGGCAGGCCAGAAAGGGTGGGGGTTGGGGATGGAGGAGTCTTCTCTCTCCCAGCCCAGCCATGTCACACTTCCCGCAGACCAGAAAAGGTGGTGGTTGGGTGTGGAGGAGTCTCTTCTCTCCTAGCCCAGCAAAAATCACACTCTTCCCAGCCTCTTCCCTGGGTCAGAGCTGCACGCCAGTCTTCCCAGAGCCTGAGTACTAAGGTTCCTCTGTAATCTGACACTACTCCTCAGTTCAGGGGCCAGTTTAAGTCTCTGGAAGGGCCAGAGTAGGATTGGAAGGGGGGGAGGGGCCCAGGTATGGAGTTTTTTTTTATTTTTTATTTTTATTAGTTTCAGGTGCACAAGACAAAGCAAAACTTAGACGTTTCTCATTTATATCCCTCACACTGTGTGAACCCCCCTCCCCCCATCCACTATCCCTCTGTACATTCCCCAAATTAATTTTCAAAACCCCGTGGTCATCTTGTGGTTACCGACTGTTTTCTAAACCTCTCACCTTCCCCTTATCCCCACCCCCCCGCCCCTCTAGCAACCCTCAGTTTTTCCTACATGTTTCCAAAACTGTCTCTGATTAGTTCATTCACTTATTCTTTTCTTTAGATTCCACATATAAGTGAGATCATATGGTATTTGTCTTTCTCTGTCTGCCTTATTTCACTTCACATAATGTTCTCTAGGTCCATCCATGTTGTTGCAAATGGTAAGATTTCTTTCTTCTTTATGGCTGCATAATACTCCATTGTATAAATGTACCACAGTTTCCTAATCCAGTCATCTACCGATGGGCATTTCGGTTGTTTCCAGGTCTTGGCTATTGTGTATAGTGCTGCAATAGACATAGGAGTGCATAAAGATTTTTGAATTGGAGTTTTGGATTTCTCCGGATAGATACCTAGGAGTGGGATTGCTGGATCATAAGGTAGTTCCATTTTCAGATTTTTGAGATACCTCCAAAATGTTTTCCATAGTGGCTGCACCAATCTGCATTCTCACCAACAGTGCACCAGCGTTCCCTTTTCTCCACATCCACGCCAGCACTTGTTGTTTGTTGATTTATTGGTGATAGCCATCTTGACCGGGGTGAGGTGGTATCTCATTGTGGTTTTTATTTGCATTTCTCTGATGGTTAGTGAGGTTGAACATTTCTTCATATGTCTGTTTGCCATCTGTATGTCCTTTTTAGAAAAATGTCTCTTCATGGCCTCTGCCCATTTTTTAATTGGGTTGTTTGTTTTTTTGGAGTTGAGTTGAATGAGTTTTTTATAAATTTGTGATATTAACCCCTTATCAGATATATCATTGGCAAATATCTTTTCCCATTCAATAGGATCCCTTTTTGTTTTATTGATGGTTTCCTTTGCTGTGAAAAAGCTTTTTAGTTTGATGTAATCCCACATATTTATTTTTTCTCTTACTTTCCTCGTGCGAGGGGATATATCAGTAAAAATCTTACTCCGGGTAATGTCTCTGAAGTTTCTTCCTATATTTTCTTCTAGGAATTTTATGGTTTCAGATCTTACATTTAAGTCTTTAAGCCATTTTGAATTTATTTTTGCATGTGGTGTAAGGAGGTGATCCAGTTGCATCTTTTTGCATGTGTCTGTCCAGGTTTCCCAGCACCATTTATTCAGTAGACTGCCTTTACCCCACCGAACATTCTTGCTTCCATTGTCATAGATTAAATGGCCATATAGGCATGGATTTATTTCTGGACTCTCTACCAGGTATGGAGTTTGTGTCCTTTGTCCCGCCTAGGTCCCAACTGGAGGCCTCAGTGGAGGTTATTGCCTCAAATGCTGGATATGCTGCCCCCTCAGCGTGAGAGATCAGTTGTGGGATGCAGGGAAAGAACCCACCTCCTGGCTTTTGTGTTCTCTGTTCCATCCTGGGGATCCCCTGCGTCTCTGTAGCTGTGGATGCCGGCCGCGTTTCCACCGCCGCAGATGCGGGCCATGTCTCCACAGCTGAAGGTGCGGGACATGTCTCCACTCCGCTCCCTTCCCTCTTCCCCTGCTCACCCAATTTGCCCACCTTCAAGTAATCCTTGCATGAGTCTCTTAGCTGTTCTGAGTGATTAGCAGAGAGTCCTTTGATGGGTTATAGATGTCCCGTTTGTGATAAGATCCGGAGGAGAACTCAAAAAGTGTGCCCCGCTGCTGCCATTCCTATGACATCGCCTCCTCCCCTCTTTCATTTCTGATTTTGTTTATTAGTGTCTTTTCTCTTTTTATCTTAGTGAGTCTAGCCAAAGTTTGTCAATTTTATTAATCTTTTCAACTCTTTGTCACAGTAATTTTTTTCTTTTGTCGTTTTCTTCTCTATTTCATTTAGTTCTGCTCTGATTATTACTATGTTCTTTCTTCTGCACACCTTGGGTTTCATTTGTTGTTTTTCTAGTTTTTTAAGAGGTAACATGAGGTTATTTATTTGGGATTTTTCTTGTTTCTTGAGATAGGCCTGTAATGATATAAACTTCCCTCTTAAAAGTGCTTTTGCTGCATCCCCAAAATTTTGGTAGGATACATTTTCATTCTCATTTGTTTCTATGTATCTTTTGATCTTTCCTCTTATTTCTTCTTTGACCCTGTCGTTCTTTAAAAGTATGTTGTTTAATCTCCACGTATTTATGGTTTTTCCTGCTTTCTTATTCCAGTTAATATCCAATTTCAAAGCCTTGTGATCAGAGAATATGCTTGGGTTGATTTCAGTCTTCTTAAATTTGCTGAGTCTAGTTTTATGTCCCAAAATATGGTCTATCCTTGAGAATGTTGCATATACACTAGAAAAAAATGTATAGTCTGATGTTTTAGGATGAAGTGCTCTGTAAATGTCAATTATGTCCATTTCATCTAATGTGTCATTTAGGGCTGCTATTCGTTTATTTTCTGTTTGGATGATCTATCCATAGCCTACAATGATGTGTTTAGGTCCCCTACTATAATTGTGTTTTGGTCAATTTCTCCCTTTAGTTTTCTTAGTAGTTGCTTGGTATATTTTGGTGCTCCCTGACTGGGAGCATAAATATTGATGACTGTTATGTCTCGTTGTGTAGTCCCCTTTATTGTTATGAAATGTCCATCTTTGTCTCTTGTTACTTTTTTATCCTGAAGTCTGTTTCGTTTCATATCAGTATGGTTACACCTGATTTTCTTTTGAATACCGTTTGCTTATAGTCTCAGTTTCCACCCTTTCACTTTGCATCTATATTTGTCCTTGTAGCTGAGATGTGTCTCTTGGAGTCAGCATATGGTTGGGTTTAGTGTTTTGATTCCATCTGCTACTCTGTGCCTTTTTATTGGTGAGTTCAGTTCATTTACATTGAGGGAGATAATTGATAGATGAGAATTTCCTATGAGTCTATCTCTGGTTTTCTGGTAGGATGGTGTCTCCATTGTTTCTTTACCCTTTTGTTGCTGTGTATTATTTCAGTGTGGTGGTATTCTATGATTTTTCCCTGTTTCTTCTTTTATTATGTTACATATTTCAGTTCTAGAGTTTTTATGAGTGGTTACCATTAAGTTTATGTAAAAGAAAATTTCGTATTTAGAGTATTCCATTTTCTTCAGCTTGTTTACTTTCTCCATTCCCTTGTGCTGGTTCACAACTTACTCTTCCTCTTTTATGTTTTTCTTATCACAAATTATCCCTATTTATACGGTGAGTTGATTTCTGCGCTGCAGTAGCAAGTTGTCTTTTTCCTCTTTTTTTTAAGTATTTTTTTGTTTTTCCTTTTTTACCCTATATATTACGGTTAAGTGTGTAGTGTCCTGTTTGGTGTAGGGTTTGCCATTTCCTGCTTCTGTCTGTTTGTGACACTACTTGTGGTTTTGTATACTTTAGCTTTTTGTTTCAGGTCAAATAACCTCCTTCAGTATTTCTTGTAGTGCAGGTTGTGTGTTACAAAATTCCATCAGCTTCTGTATGTCTGGAAAGGTCTTTATTCCTCTTTCATATCTAAAGGATATTTTTGCTGGGTATATTATTCTTGGCTCATAATTTCTCTCTTTCAATCGTTTGAATATTTGATTCCACTCCCTCCTGGCTTATAGAGTTTCTGCTGAAAAATCTGATGATAATCTAACGGGCTTTCCTTTGTAGGTTACCGTCTTCTTTTACCTTGCTGCCTTGAGGATTCTTTCTTTGTCATTAATTTTTGACAGCTTCAATACAATGTGCCTTGCAGAAGGGCCTGTTCGGGTTGAGGTAATTAGGTGTTCCATTTGCTTCTTGGATTTGAGGATCCAGTCCTTTCCACAAGTTTCGGAAGTTCTTGTCAAGTATTTGTTTGAATATCCTCTCTCCTCTCTGTTCTCTTCTCCCTTTTTTCTCCTTCTGGTATGCCCATTATTCTTATACTGCTCTTTCCGATGGAGTCAGAAAGTTCTTGTAGAGTTCTTTTATTTCTTTTAAGTCTCAAGTTTCTCTCTTCTTCCACCTGTGTCATTTCCAGATTTCTATCTTCGATGTCCCTGATTCTTTCCTCCATCTGGTCAACTCTAATTACTTAAGCTGGTTATTTTATTCTTCATTTCTTTTATTGAGTCCAAAATTCTTCATTTCTTTTATTGAGTTCATGTCCAAAATTCTGTTTGGTTCTTTTTAAAAATTTTAATCTCTTTGGTAAAATGTTAATTTTGTTCTTTGATTGTGTTTCTGAGTTCATTAAACTGCCTCTCTGTATTTTCTTGCATTTTGTTGAGTTTTAAAGTCAATCTTGAATTCTCTGTCATTTAAGTCACATATTTCCATGTGCTTAAGTTCATTTTCTGGAGACTTTTCTGTTTCTTTCTGTGCTGTCTTGTTTCCTTGTTTTTTCATGGCAATTAATGAATTATTATTTTCTTCCTAGGCATCTGCAGGAGTAGTTTCTGCAACAGGTTGATAGGAAGAGGTCTTTCTTTTGTTTTCCAGTAGGTGTTGGTTCAGTGTTTTATTTTCTCTCTGACTACAACATTTTATTCTCTCTCACACTGTAGTGTTATATTTTCTCTGCACTGTTTCGGCTTCTCACACAATGGGAGTATTCCCTGGAAGGTGGGCTTCTCCTCTGTGACCAGGTCTCCTGGGTCACAGGGCACCCTCTTCTGGGGGGGATGTGGAGAGCTTCTGAAGTTCCAAAGCTCTTCCTGCTCCATTTTCAGAGTCCGTGTGTTTCAGCAGCTCTGTTTACTCCTGCAGGGATCTACCCAGATAGGTGCGGATGGGAGGGTGTGTTGTGAGAGGTGGTCCAGAGCAGTGGCAGCAACTACCAGCACAGCGATTCCTGCACCTAAGGTTCCTTCCCCTTCGCTGGAACTAGTTGGGCTGTGAACGCAGCAGGGCGCAGTTCTCAGAACTACAAATATTCTGGTTTTTGACTTAACACTACCACCATTCTGCTTCTAGCACTGGGAGGGTGGGGCTGGAGGGAACTATGGGAGGGTAAGGAGGGTCATCTGCTTGGCAGTGAGGGCTTAAACCACCATTTTCACCCTTCTTCCCTCAGTCTTTGCTCCGAGGTCTCTGCCATGAGTGTTGGGTTCGGCCGTGTTATATGCTGATCCCTCAGGCGGGACAGTGGGCTATAAGTGGAGCACTAGCGGTCCGAGTTCTTCTCTCTCCCGCAGCTGCAGTAGCTCTGGAATGCAGGGAGCTTGGATGTCAGAGCTCCGAGCTCCGTCTGCACTATGAGGCAAGTGCTGAGGCCCATGCCCCCGCAATTTTCCCTTCCCTCCTCCCCTGCTTACCCAATTTGTCCACCTTTAGATGATTTCAATTGTGCATCTCTTAGTCTTGCCTGTCTGCTGTGCATTGAGTCCTTTGTCGAATTTTAGCTGTTCAATTTGTTTCAAATTCCAGGGGACATTTCAAGAGGCTTACCTCACACTGCCATTTTTATGACGTAATGCTTTTTTCTTAAAAGTTATTAGAAAATAATATTTAGTCTCCTTTCATAATATACTTCAACGTGAGAACTTTCTAAGTAGAATGTCTCTTTTGCTGACATCCTACCCTTTTGTAGATGCCTAATAGTTGTTAATAGTTAACTCTGGTATTTCCTACACTTTCACTTTCTCTGGATTAAATAAACCTAGATCACTTATTTATTGAACGTATTGTCAACCGTAAGTAATAAAAGTTGTTACTTGATTTTAAAGCTCTGTAGCAAAGCCCCACATTGAGGATCATCATCAGCTCTTCAGATTTGCTCATGTTTGGAAGAGTGATATTACTCCTTTGGCATTTCCTTTTATTTTAATTCTCCTTTTACCTGTATAAAGTACCATTTGCCATAAGGACAAATGGATTCTACGTGATCAGGACCCTCTAGCCTTGAATCAAATCCCACTGTATTTGGGTCCTGGTAGAGCAGAATATATTTGCCTCTTTTGGAAATATCCGAGTTAAGAACTTCATTTACAACTCTGGTCATGCATGTCTCCAGTATTTTTTTCCCACCCTATGTTACATGGCTTTGCTGCAAACATGTTTCTCCCCAAAATTAGTAGTTAAGACAAGTCCTCTGAATAATTACTTTTCTTTGCTGAACCAAGGACTAAATGCCACCGGCATTTTTTGTAGCAGAATCCTCCTGTTTCTGGGTAATGTCAGATGTAGTTTAGGATGCACTGAAGTCCCTTGAAAGGGTGAGAACAAGGAATATTGTAAAAGCATAAGGGAAGGCACTTTAAATGGGAGAACAATGGTGCTGTTAAGGAATGCTCCAGTGAAAACAAAACAGCATTCATCTAAGTTCTTAAAGTGGAGTGTTGTTTTTATTATTAAGTGCTTCGTGTTCCTAAAAACACCTTTTACTTTTTAAAAATTTTATTAGTTTCAGGTGTGCAAAACAATATGATGATTAGACATTTACACCCCTCACAAACTGATAATCTCACCAAGTCTACTACCCGTCTCACATTGTACATAGTAGCTATCGTGTTTCCCCGAAAATAAGACCTAGCCAGACAATCAGCTTTAATGTGTCTTTTGGAGCAAAAATTGATATTAGATATGGTATTATATTATATTATATAACACCCAGTTTTATATTATATTATATAAGATCTGGTCTTATATTGTATTATATACATATTATAGTAAAATAAGACTGGGTCTTATATTAATTTTTGCTCCAAAAGACGCATTAGAGCTGATTGTCCAGCTAGGTCTTATTTTCCAGTACTATATTCCCTATGCTGTACTTTAAAACACCTTTTACTTTTTGATATGATGTGTGTTTTATTCAGGTAATTATGTGAAGTGCCTGTAGCAATGTACTGTATACTTTTACAATGGGTCAGAATTTAAGCTCATGGGATGTGATTCATCTGATCATTTTGATGAAAAATTGATTTGAATTATGCAGTTTTAATTAAAATATATTTCCAATCCTTTGGACTTTCAGAAGCACTACACTGATGTCAACAGTGCATCAACTTGTTTTTTCAGGCTTTTATTTCTTTTGTGGTCTTCAGTGGAACAAAATGAATATAGCATGTTTTACATGCTTGCTGTCTTTTGATTAATTTTGAGATTTTGGGCTTCCATCTCCAATATGGAACGCCCACTGTTAAAGGGATGTTGAAACACAAACTACTAAATGCCTTTTCTTTGTTTTAGGATTTTTCAGGGCCATCTCAGCAACTTTAAGACTTACAGTAGTTTAACTTGATTTTTGAAAATAATAATTTTTTCCAGTTTTATTGAGATATAAATGTTATATAACACCCTATTAGTTTTAGTTGTACAACATGATGGCTTGGTATATGCATATTTTATGAAATGATTACCACAATAAGTTCAGTTAACATCTATCACTTCACATAGTTACATTTTTTTTCTTGTAATAAGAACTTTTAAGATCTATTCTCTTAGCAACTTTCAAATATACGATACACTATTGTTAACTATAGTCACCACACTGTACCTTACACCCCCAGAACTT
Source organism: Rhinolophus sinicus (assembly GCF_036562045.2). Lineage (NCBI taxonomy): Eukaryota > Metazoa > Chordata > Mammalia > Chiroptera > Rhinolophidae > Rhinolophus > Rhinolophus sinicus. The sequence continues at coordinate 55,499,715 of NC_133762.1, forward strand.
ATTTATTTTATAATTAGAAATTCGTACCTTTTGACTACCTTTACCCATCTCACCCACCCTCCACCCCCCACCTATGGTAACCACAGTTCTGTTCTTTGTATCTATGAGTTTGGCTTTTTAGATTCCACATATAAGTGAGATCATACAGTATTTGTCTTCTCCTGTCTGACTTATTTCCATAAAGCCCTCAAAGTCCATCACTGTTGACACAAATGACAGGTTTTCCTTCTTTTTTGTGGATGAATAGTATTTTGTTGTAGATATATAGTACATCTTCTTTATTCCTTCATCCATAAATAGACAGATTGGTTCCATGTCTCGGCTCTTGGTTTAACTAGATTTAACATTTATTTTTACTTCCTTCCTCTTTAATGACTGAAACTTTATTTTAAATTTATATTTAATTTTTTTTCTCTTACTTGCTGTTAAGTATTGGATAGAGGGAAGATTGTTGTGCCCCTTATTCCTTCCCTCTATTTCTTCATGTTCCAACCAGTGCTCATGTGCTTTCAGGCATTTCCTGGGCCTACTGCTTCTCTCCTGCACAGAACAAGCCATGGTGGTATGTTCTTGATCTGGTTTTCCAGACTGCTTGCTGATGTGACCCCAATCTGTTTTCCTTGGGTTCTGTGTGGAATGGGAACCCTGGAGGGCAAGCTAGTTATGATTTAGTCCTCACACACTAATATTATTATCATTATTATTATAAAGCATGCCAAAATACATCTGTCGGGGGCTTAGTATGTGCCAGGCCCTGTGCGAGAGTAAACACTCTCTGTTCTGTATTTCATTAAATCCTCATAGCACGCCTTCAGGTGGGCACGAGTATTACCCCTGTTCTGCAGATGAGAAGCTGAAGTGCAGAAAGGGATCCTGTGGAAGGTCACTCAGCATCTAAGAGGCAGAGCCTGGAATAGACTCCACAACCATTTCTAGCACCTGAGCTTCACTGACATCTCTGCTTCACTGTAAAATTCACATCCTCTTGACTTGTGGGCCTTTCGTTATTCTTCGGAATTCAGCATGTCTGTTGGGACTTTCCTGCCTTCTCTGACATACTCCAGGAAATCAGTGGAGGGGTTTTTGGACTTCCAGTAGGTCTAGCAAGAGGGGAGCAGTATAGCCTGAGGCCAGGTGGTCCTTCATCTCGGAACAATGATGTTAATCTAGAATTTTAGTCCTGTTGGAGGAGATCTTATGGGTTCCACTCAAGTCATATTTTGTGCCTTTTCTATCAATAAGATACTATTTATCTGTCTGCCCTTGTGCTAGGCTCTGGGTATACAGTGCTGAGCAGGAGAGATGCTGTCCCCGCTGTAAAGGAGCTCATAGTCTAGTGGGGAAGAGAGAGAGTGAACACACACGGTTTTTCCGGCTATAGCAAGAAACATGTTCCTCAAGGACCTCACATTCTGCAGAACCACCACTAAAACTGTTAGAGCTCATGGCAAACCACTAAAGACCTATGACTGGGCCAGAAGGGAGTGGGCACTTGTTTTTCACTTTCATAAAATATGGTCAAAGGGCTTCCTCTGCCAGCACTGAGGCCTGTTCCTTGTTCTGCTTAAGGCGGTCTTTTTACTCCTGTTGTTCTGACTGTCCTTGCCTAAGAAAACCCACTTCTGACCGCATGCAGCCTCTGTGGTATGCACACACTCCCTTATTGACCTGTTGTGTATGAGCAAATTCTCATTTCAGAACGTGCTGGGCCAGAACTCGCCATAATTACCAGTGTGTGATGTATGCTTTGAGGGAGTGTTTGGGGATGAATAACAGGGGTAGGTCCTCAGGTGGTGGCTGATGTGATTGGGCGCATTTCTGTCTGTTCTGTGTTTGGGTCATGTGCTGGACCTCTTGACTCATCACACTAATACCCACGTGGAAGGTTGTTAATCTCTTTGTATGTACTTGGGCCTGTACTCTCACCCCTGCTTAAATAGAGACTGGGGTGCTAGACAGATGCCTGTAATTCTGTAACCACTACCACAATCAAGACACAGAACAGTCCCAACATCCCCCATATGCCTCCATGCTGCCCTTTCTAGTCATCTCCTTCCCTCATCTCCAGCCTCTGGCAACCCCTGATCTGTTTTCCATTTCTGTAATTTGCTGTATACTTTTTGATGAGTTTGTAATTGGCCCAGGAAACATTCATCTGTCGGCTTTGCTCAGCAAATCAGAAACAGCCATGCTATTAAAGACAGCTCCGTGTGTATGCTTTGTAGTGCCTGATATGTCATGGGTGGCAAAGAGCTGAAGACATGTGAAAAGACACTTAAGGAGTGCTGCAGCCTTGTGACTGCCTTGGCTCTGTTCACCCCGTGGGATGTCCACTATGTCCAGGTCTCCTGTAGGTTCATAGTGCCTAGAGAAGGTGCCAGGAGGAGGAAGACCACATCTAGTTTGTGCTTCATGGTTAGTGTTTAATTTTTATGGATTTGTGTAATTTTCTTTTTTCTTTTTCACTACTGAAAACATTGTAGCAGCATGAGTGAGCTTTCAGTGGAAGCCTGTTTTATGTGCTTTGGCAAGGGCTGTTATGCCAGAGACATTATTGTTAATGTAAATTTAGGAAATCACAATGTGGGATTGCATCTGTATTGTTGATAAATGGCAAAGCCCATGGACTGCGGCGGAGGCCAGTGCTGTCCTGCAGAAGTTTGATGCAGATATGTGACTGATTTTGGCCAAATCAGTTAATATTTTCTGTCCTTCCTTCCTTTTCATTTTCTTCAGTAATTTGCTTACCAACTTACTTATTTTTGCATATCTCTTTTTGGTCTTACACTTACACTACATTATCTATATGGCTACAGTTTACCTTCCCTCTGCCCAAATGGCAAACTATCCATTTTTGTTTTTAAATACTAGCTTTTCATGATTTCCTTGAATTGTCTGTTAGTTGATTATTCAAGGTGAACAACGACCTAATTTTACCAGTTCTTTCCTCACTTAAATAGGTGTCTTAAAAACAGTGTCAGTGATATGGTGGTGGTTCAGTACTCTGAGGAAATGGCTGAGTTTCTTATGCATCAAATCACATCATAGGTGCTCGGTTATTTTTTGTGGTGAATACCTCTGGGTTCATGGAGATGAGGACAGGTTCATTTTGGTGGCTTTGCTGTCCCAGTCATCCTCTTCCTCTCTGGACTACTCTACCTGCTGTTCTTATTCTCCTTTGTTCCTTTTATCTCCTTTGCCCCTTTTGTTCTGAGCTCCCTTCATACTTCTGGTCATGAATTGCAAGGTCACCTCTTTCTTCTTGCCCAGCAGAGTCTATTATGGCAATTCAATTTGAACAGATAAAGGCAATTTTAAAAAATAAGATACAGACATAGGTGGAAACTTCTTGCATTGTTGTCACAATTCAAGGACCTGAAATGATTCAGGATGAAAAGTCGATTTTTTCAACAGGGGAAATAGAAAGAGTTCAAAACCTTATTGTTCAGGGTCTACAAATTCAGAAATATTGATAAATTAGTTGGCTGTTGTAATGACAAAAGGGGAAAAGAAAGGGGAAGGACATGCTAGAGGGATTCATTTATTTAGCAATATCTAATCAATTTACTTAGCAATATGTAATAGCAAAAGACAAAGGCACTTAAAAGAATGTGCTAATGACAGAAAGCAAAGGCGGTTAAGACTAAACTATATAAATTGATAACAATGTCATGTCAAAGGAGTGTACATATGTATAAGTTTAAGAGATCTTAACATATGTTTACTACTGGTTAAAAATCACTTGGCTAAATACACAAATAACATCAATAAGGAGTACCCAAAAGCAGTAATAAACTCTATAGGGTAGCAACTGTTACAGTATATGCCAAAAGCTCACCAAACCATACGAAAAACAACAGTGGAAAGGTCAGGAATCAAAACCTTGCCAGGTCTGCTGCTGGGAAAGCTGAAGCATCTCCCACTGCTGCTTTCTTGTTTCCAAGAATGTTGCTGCTGTTGCCATTGCTGTTGCTGTTGTTGCTGGAAGTCAGGGCAACTCCTGATGCTGCAAGCTACAAGGTGCATACAGGTTTTCAATATGCTAACGACTTCTCAAGAAAGCTAACTCTGGGAACAACACTGGAGAGGTCAGGAAACAGCCAGACCTTACCAGGTCCGCGGCTGGAAGTCAGGGCGTCTCCTGGTGTTGTAACGAGTTGTATGTTGTATACGAGTTTCCAAAATGCTAGAATGATGAAGAATCACTAATGACAAATGACGAAATTTACTCTGCCAACTGAGGTCTGTCTTATATATTTTTTCAGATGTACCTTAGAGCCAGGCTTCTTGCTCCTGCCTCCCCCTCAGGAAACGGCCAGTTCCAGGAGGGGCCAGCAGTTACTGTGATAAAAATATTGTTTATCCGGCTGAAGGGCCAGTTTATTCAGACAAACAATAGTTACTGTTTTCACCTGGGACCATCAGCCCAAGGCATTCCAAAGCCTGGCAACATGCCTGTTATGTAATTCTGATATAACTTAGTTACTTTTTCTATCTCATCTAGTGATGCAGGCAAAACAGACAGAAAGCAGTATCATCCCATATCTCTCCTGCTGGGAAAGAGAGGAAGGGGAAATTCCCTTAATCCTATGCTAACCAATACCTCACGTGCAGTCTCTCACAGGGGAACCCCACATGCAGTCTCTCATGTTGGGGAACAAAAAGCTAACTAGCTCCTCACATGAGTCCTCCACATGTGAGGGAATAAACAGACAAACCTCACATGCAGTCCTCCACATGTTAGGGAACAACAAACCAAACCTCACATGCGGTCTTCCACATGTGATGGAACAAAAAGCTAACCAGTACCTCATGTGCAGTCTCTCACGTGAGGGAACCCCACGTGCAGTCTCTCATGTGGGGTAACAAAGGAACAAAAAGCTAACAGATAAAAGCTCACATCAGCCAATGAAGGCAAATTTTCCTAACATCTTTCCCACAGCTGTCTTTCAATTTTCTTCAAAGGGTTTATTAAGCAAATGAGTAGTATAAGTGGTATAGCATCTTAATTGCTTTCTCTGCTGTGTCCTGAGTGAATCCTCCAGTTTACTAATTCTTTCTTTGACTATGTCCGGTCTATCATTTAGCGTGTCATTTGAGTTTGAAGTCAGTCATTTTTTTTTCATTTTCAGTAGTTATTTTCTCTTCCTTCAAAAATTAATTTATTTTTTTTATTGTGGTAAAATACACATAATGTAAAATTAACTATTTTAAAGTGTAGAATTCACTGACATTAGTATATTTACAATGTTGTCCAACTATCACCACTATCTAGTTCCAAAGCATTTGAAGTATCTCAAAAGGAAACCCTGCACCCATTTAGTAGTCACTCCTCATTCCCTCCTCCCCCCAGCCCCTGGCAATCACTAATCTGCTTTTGGTCTCTATGCATTTGCCTATTCTGGATATTTTATATAAATGGAATTACAATATGTACCTTTTTGTGTCTGGCTTATTTCACTTAGCATAATGTGTTCAGGTTCATCCAAGTTGTGGCATGTATCAGTACCTAATTTTTGTGGCTGAATAATAGTCCATTGTATGTACATACCACATTTTATTTATCCATTCATTGATGGACATTGGGTTGTTTCCACCTTTTGGCTGTTGTGAATAGGGCTGCTATGAACATGCATGTACAAGTTTTTATTCGAACACCTGTTTTCAGTTTTTTTTGTTATATACCCAGGAGTGGAATTTGCTGGATCATGTGGTAATTCCATGTTTATTTTACTGAGGCACTGCCAAACTGTTTTCTGTAGTGACTTAACCTTTTTACATTCCCACCAGTAATTTATGAAGGTTTTAATTTCTTTGCATCCTTGCCAACACTTATTTTCCTTTTTTTTGGATTATAGCCATCTTAGTGGGTGTGAAGATATACATTGTTGTAGTTTTGATTTGCATTTTCCTAATGACTAATGATATTGAGTATATTTTCATATGCTTGTTGGCCATTTGAATATCTTTTTTTGAGAAATAGTTATTCAAGTTTTTGTTCATTTTAAAGCTAAGTTATTTGTCTTTTTGTTGTTGCGTTTTAAGTAATTTATAAATTCTGTATATTAGACCCTTATTAGGTATGATTTGCAAGTATGTTCTCCCATTCTTTGGGTTGTCCTTTTACTTTCTTGATAGTGTCCTTTGATACACAGAAGTTTTAAATTTTGATGAAGTCCAATTTTATGTTTTTTTTTTCTTTTGTTGCTCATTTTTTGTGTGCGTTATATCTAAGAAACCATTCATTGCCAAAGTCCATTGTCATAAAGATTAATCTTATTTTTTTTCCCCAGAAGTTTATAGTTTTAATCATTACATTTAGGTCTTTGATCCATTTTGAGTTAATTTTTGTAGATCATGTGATTTAAGGGCCCAGCTTCATTCTTTTCAATGTGAATATGCAGTTGTCCCATAACTATTTGTTGAAAAGACTATTCTTTCTTTATTGAATGATCTTTGTACTCTTGTTGTTGACCATGTAGTTTATTTATGAACTCTGAGTTCTATTTCATTGTTCTGTATTGTTTATCTTTATGCCAGTACTGTTTTGTTTATTGTAACTTTGTAGTAAGTTTTGAAATTAAGAAGTGTAAGTCTTCCAACTTTGTTCTAGTTAATTTTGAATGCATAATATGATCAGGTAGCTCAGACATTGAAATGCTATGAAAAGATCTACCTTAAGAAGTCTTGCTTTTACACTTGTTCCTATCCAGTCTGTTTCCCTACTTTCTATGGGTAATCATTTTCATTACTTTTTCTGTTATTCTATGTTCTTGATGCAAACGTGAGCAAATATTAATACATACACAAATATATTACATATATTATATATAATATAATAAATAGGATATATATGTGTGTGTATATATACATATCCTTTTTAATACAAAGGTAGCGTGTTTAACATCTTGCTTTTAAAAATATTTCACAGTGTATCCTAGAGATTCTTTCCACATCAGTTTATAGAAAACTGCCTCACATCTCTTCTCAGCGGTATACTGTTCTATGGTGAGAACATAGCCTGGCTTATTCAATCCATTGTGTATTATTGTTGAACTCCTGTTTTTTTCCTCTTAAAAACAACAGTGATGCAACGAATAAATTTGTACATATACTACATCATATGCAGGCAGATACATCTGTGGGATAAATTCTCAGAGTGGGGTTGATGGCCCTATATAGGCTTTGCGCCTTTTCACAGTGTGTGAGATTGCCGTATTCCTCATAGCTTTGTTAACAAAGTGTATTTTGATCTAGAATTTTGCCCATTCTGTAGTTGAAAATAGCATTTTATTGTAGTTTTAGTGTGCAGGGTGTGGCTGAACATTTTCAGATGTTTGAGTGATTTGTATTTCCTTTCCTGTGAATTGTTCACGTGCACTGTCAGGGTCTTTATTTCTGTGAGCTTTTTATAAATGCTATGAGTTGCAGATATTTTTCATGCATTTTTTCATTTGTCCTTTGACCTTGCTTTTAAGGGATTGTTTGCTAGACAGATATTTTGTTCCTTAAGTAATTTATTGTCAATTTTTTGAAATGTCTGCTGGAGTTTTCAATCATAGTTTCTTATGATTTCTGTGACATTTCGTACTCCAAAGTTACAAAGACATTTGGCTATTCCATCTCCACCCCGCCCCGTGCTTTCATGTTTTTACTTTGAAAATCTTTGATCCATGTGGAGTTTATCCTGTATACAATGTAAAGCATGGATCCAAAATTTAACTTTTTTTCCAGGTGGTTATTAAATGGTTTCCCAAAACCATTTATTTAAAAACCATCTTTCCCTCTACTAATTTGAGATTTTGGCTTTATCTCATATTAAATTCCTGTATGTATTTATGACCTTTAAAATTTTGTACAAGCAAAATTCTGTTCTTTTTGTCTGTCTACATGCTTAAGATACTCTGTGTTAGTTTTTGAAGATTTTCAATGTGCTTTCCTATTGGGTAAGTGAGTATTGCTGGCATTGCTCTTTGGTGTTTTTCTAGCTATTCTTCATTATTACTTTCCTATATGAATTTTAAAATCAGCTTGTAATTCCAGAAAATAATCTGTTGTTTTTATTTGGATTGCCTTAAATTTATAAATTTGTAAATCCTGTGATCCATGATGATAATTACCTTCTAGCATATTCTCTCACCTCCCTTGACCATTTATTTATTTATTTATTTATTTATTTATTTATTTATTTATTTATTTAGGTGTGTTGACCTTGCTTGACAAAGCTCCAGCCCTGGTTAATGCTAGCCCTTGGCCTACCCTGTGCCTATGCAACCTGATGTGGCTGGAGAAAACATCCACCATGTTGACTGGTATCACGTTCATGACATTGATCTGCAGTGGGCCCAGCAATTGTGATACATTGACCTGTTCATTCATTCTTCTCTTCTCCTGTGTGACTGTTCTTTCTACTCAAACCTCCATCCTCACCATAGCTATTGACTTTATGTCACATTTGAGAAAATTGAAGCAGTCAGAAGAGAACTTGCAGAAGTTCCCCCGGTTCTACCTGCTAGCATCTGTACCAGTACCCGGCTTCCTGTCACAGTGGCTGCCCACCAAATCTAATGGCCTCGTGCCTGTTCAGAGACATTCTTGCTGCCATCCTCCTCTTCCCCTAAGCCATAAGTTATTTATGGCTCATTCTCTCCTGGCTTGCAAACGTGCTATTCTTCCATCTCAGAGACAGGGTGTAGCCCCTTCAAGCTTCACCCCCCCCATTTTTGTGTTCCACTTTACTGCAAACTCGCCGAAAGAGCTGTCAGTACTCTCTGGATCTAATTCCTCTTCTCTTGTTCTCTCCTAAATGCATCGCAGTCAGCCTTTTGTCCCCACCCCTCCGCCATAACTGCCCTTGGCAAAGGCCCAGTGTCCTCCACTTTACTAAGTCAGTTCTCATCCTCAGCTCAACTGCATGATCTTTCAAAGTTAAAAGAAATGAGCTTCCCTTGCTAGCCAAGTAAGCATTTTATTTTTATTGTATTCTTTATTTTTCAATTACACTTGACATATAATATTACATTAGTTTCAGGCATACAGCATAGTGATTAGACATTTATATAACTTATGAAGTGATCACCCTGATAAGTCTAGTACCTATCTGACACCATGTATAGTTATTACAGTGTTACTGTCATTTTTAAACAGGAAGAGAGATGGATTTTCTCCAGTATGTTATTCTCTAAGTGTTAACCTAGTGAGTGCCTTTCCTAATCATGAGTCATGCTGATTCAACCCTCATCGATCACTGCATGATGTTCTTCTAATGTACGCCGGCAAGAGATTTCCTGAGTTCCTGTAGAATTTTTGCATCTGTAGTCAAAGGCAAAATTAACCTACACTTTTTTTTGGTAATACTTGTGTTCAATTTTAGTATTAGGGTAAAATACTAGCTTAGCAGAATAAACTGATAAGCTTTTAATCGTTTTCTATGGACTGGACCAATTTAAATATAGGAATTATGTCTTAATAGAACATGTCAGTACAGCTCTTTGGGCAGCCTTCTTTGGTCATGGCCCTGGCCAGGTTTTCCAGCACCCAGACCCCTGTAGGGAGTTCATTCTCCTGTGTTTTCTTTCTATCTGGAGTTTCAAATGTATTGAAACAATGTTCATAGGCTTTTTTTTTTTAATTTAGTTTTTATTAGTTTCAGGTGTACAAAGCAACGTAATAGACATTTAAACCCCTTATAAAGTGATAACCCACCCACCAAGCTACTACCCTTCTGACATCTTATATAGCTGTTATAATACCATTGACTCTCATTCCTCTGTTGTACTCCACATCCTGTGACTATATAGACTTCTTTATTTAGTTATAGTTGACATTCATATTATTCTACTTCAGCGTCAGGTGTATAGCACATAAGACACAGTCAATAAAGTGATCCCCCTGATAAGTCCAGTTCTCATCTAGCACCTTACATGATCTTTACAACATTGTTGATTATATTCCCCATATTGTATCAGCTATTAGGTTGGTGCAAAAGTAATTGCTTTTTTTGCAGTTATTTATAACCTTTTAAACCACAATTACTTTTGCACCACCTAATAACAATTTGTATTTCTTAATACCTTCACCTTTCACCCTGCCCCCAACGGCATTCCCTTCTATCAGATCTAGTAGCTATCTGGCACCATACCTAGTTATTACAATATTATTGACTATATTCCTTATGCTGTACCTTACATCCCATGACTACTGTGTAACAACCAATTTGTACTTCTTAATCCCTGCTGTATTTTCAATCATAGTTTCTTATGATTTCTATGATATTTCCTACTCCAGAGTTACAAAGGGGAATCTGTTACCCTTTCACCCATCCTTAACCCTCCTCCCATTTAAAGAAGTCCCTCTAAGATTCCTTGTAAGTCTGGGAAGCTCTTTATCTGTCCTTCAATTCTAAATGATAGCTTTGCTGGGTAGAGTGATCTTGGTTGTAGGTCATTGGTTTTCATTACTTGGAACATTTCCTGCCACTCCCATCTTGTCTGCAAAGTTTCTGTTGAGAAATCAGCTGCAGTCATATGGGAGCTCTCTTGTAGGTAACTAACTGCTTTTCTCTTGCTGTTTTTAAGATATTCTCTTTATCTTTAACCTTTGGCATTTTAATTATGATGTGTCTTGGTGTGGGCCTCTTTGGGTTGATCTTGCTTGGGACTCTCTGTGTTTGCTGGGCTTGTATGTCTGTTTACTTCACCAGGTTAGGGAAGTTTTTTTTCAATCCTTGCTCTGTCTCTTCTCATTCTGGTACCCCTATAATGCGAATGTTGGTACACTTGATATTGTCCTGGAGGCCTCTTAAACTCTCCTTAATTTTTCGGATTCTTTTTTCTTTTTGCTGTTCTGGTTGGGTGTTTTCTGCTACCTTATCTTCTACATTGCTGGTTGGATCCTCTTCTTCATCTAATCTACTGTTGATTCCTGCATACATTCTTCATTTCTGTTATTGTAGCCTTTGTTTATGACTGGTTCATTTTATTTTTTTTTCTTTGATTGTGTTTCTGAGTTCATTTAACTGCCTATCTGTGTTTTGCATCTCGTTGAATTTTTTCAGAACTGCAATCTTGAATTCTCTGTCATTTTAGTCACATATTTCTGTATCTTTAAGTGCCTTTTCTGGAAATTTTTCACTTTCTTTCTGAGCTATCTTGTTGCCTTGGTTATTCATGGCAATTACTGATTTACTATTTCTCTTCCTAAACATCTGCAGGAGTGGCTTCTGCAACAGGTTGATATGAAGCGGTCTTTCTTTTGTTTTCCAGTACTTGTTGGTAGAATGTTTTATTTTTCTCCAACTGCAGCTTATTTTTCTTCTCCCACATGGTAGTGCTATGTTTTCTCTGCACTATTCCAGCTTCTCACACAATGGGGGGATTCCCTGGGAGACAGGTTTCTCCTCTGTTAATAGTTTATCTAGGTCACAGGGCGCAATGTCCCGGTGGGTATGCGGAGAGCTTTTGATGTTCCAAAGCTCTTCCAGCTCCAGATTCAGAGCCTGTATGTTTCAGCAGTTCTGTTTACTCCTGCAGGGATCCGCCTAGATAGGTGGGGTCAGGAGTGGGGTGAGTTGTGAGAGGTGGTCCAGAGCAATGGCGACCACCACCACAGCTGGTTCTGCTTCCACAGCTCCCTCCCCTTTGCCGGAACTAGTTGGGCTGTGAATTTGTGTCTGCGGTCCACAGTTCTCAGAACAGCAAATATTCTTTTGATCTGACACTGCTATTGTTCAGCTTCTAGCACCGAGCACGTGGGGGCGGGGCGAGCTCTGGGAGGGTCAGGAGGGTCGGCTAGTCTCAGTGCCTAAGGCTTCCGTTCTCAGCGGCAGTGAGGGCTTAAACCACCGTTTTCAGCCTTCTTCCCTCAGTCTTTTCTCTGAGGTCTCTGCCATGAGCGTTGGGTTCAGCCGTGTTATATGCTGCCCCCTCAGCCCTGTGGAGCCCTGGCAGAGCCCTAGCAGTCCGAGTTCTTCCCTCTCCCGCAGCTGCGGTAGTTTTGGGCAGTAGTGAGCTCGGAGCACTGAGCTATGTCTGCGTCCTGCGCCCGCTCCGCTCCGTCTCCGTACTTCTCCCTTACCTCCTCCTCCCCCGCTCGCGCAATTCTCCCACCTGTAGGTGACTTCGGTAGTCGGCCTCTTCGTCTTGCCTGTCTGCTGTGCAGGGAGTCCTTTGTGGAGTTTTTGTTGTTCGATTCGTTGTAAATTCCAGGGGAGCTTTACAGAGGCTCACCTCACGCTGCCATTTTTCCTCCTCCAGCTACTGACTGGTTCTTTTTCATGGTTTCCATCTCCATTTTTATGCTTTCCATCTCCTGTTGAAGTTCTTCCTGAGATCATTGAGCATCTTTATAACCAGTGTTGGAACTCTGCGTCTGATAGGTTGTTTATCTGTTTTTTGCTTAGTTCTTTTTCTGGAGCTTTGTTCTGTTGTTTTATTTGGGACATGTTTCTTTGTCTCCCCGTTTTGGCTGTTTCCCTGTGTTTGTTTCTATGTCTTCCAGTCTTAATAGAGTGGCCTTATATAGTAGGTCTGCTGTGAGGTTCAGTGGCGCAGTCTTTCTGGTCACCTGAGCCATGCACTCTAGGTGTGTCCCTTGTGTGGGTTTTGTGTGCCCTCCTCTTGTAGTTGAGCCTTGGTTGATAATTGCACATCAATGGGAGGGACTGTCCCTTGGGCTCACTGGTTGTGAGGACTGACCTTGACTATAGTGGAAGAGTTGTTGTGCAGGGGCTGACTCCACAGAGCAGGATCTGCCTCAGCAGGATTCTGGTGCCTGATCCGCCCTTTGGGTGTGTTATACTTGGATGTGGCTGGGTGATGCTCTAGCTCATTTTGAAGCTGGCCACTGGGGGCGCTAGCCCCAGGACCACATTGGAGGGGATCTCCTGTAGGTCAAGTTCAGCCACAACCTGTGCCCCACCCAGGGCCACCCAGCAGGAGCCACAAAGAAATCTGCAGATGTCTGCCACCCATGCTGTTCTTGGAAGCACTTTGAGAGGCCAAGCCTTGAATCAAGGCTGGCTGCTACTAGTGCCAGGCTTAGGGCTGCTCAGCCAGAGGTACAGGACATGCCCAAGCCAGATGCTGCTTGTCTGGGTTCTGTGAACCTTTTAGCGACCCTAGAAAGTCTGCAGCTTGAGTCAAGGCAGGCTGTCTGCACGAAGTAGCCACTGGAAGTGGCCGGGGTGTGTCCAAAAGTTGGGCGGTACGGGGTCTGGAATTGCCAGGGCATGGCGAGCAGTGGAGACTCAGATATGGCGGCCACCTGTGTTCACATGCTGAGAATGGGGAGGGCTCAAGAAAGAAACCATGGCCTCCACCAGCTCCTCTGTCCAGGAGAAAACTGCCTCTCCAGCCCCCGTCCCAAGTCAGGTAACTCAATTCCCTACCATATGTCCCTGCCACCTTTCCAGCTGCTGCCCCAGTGCTGGAGCTCATTCCTTGGTGGGTAAGTCCTCGCACAGTCCCTTTAAGAGGAGCGCTTGGGAGTGCAGCTGCCCTCCGTCTCACTCGGTGACAATCTCCACTGGTTTTCACAACCAGAAATTATGGGGACTTCTCTCCTTGTCACTGGAAACTTGGGCTGGGGTGGGGCTGGACCTCACGTTCCTCTGTGGGGTGGGGGAACCACCAAAGCGAAATAGCCCTCCTGATCTTTAATGGTCACGCACGGGTGTGGGACCAGCCCGTTGCGAATCTCTGACCTTCCTATCAGTCTGGAGGTGGCTTCTTCTACGTGTCCTTAGTTGAAAGGCTTTAGTTCAGCTTGATTTTAGGCGATTCTCAATAATGGTTATTTTGTAGATTAGTGTTAATTTTGATGTGGTTGTGAGGAAGGTAAACACAGCGTTTACTGACTGAGCCATCCTGGTTGTCCCATGTGCTTTTTAAAAAAATTTAGAAGGATCTCTTGTCTCTTGAATCATATTATTTATCACTGTGGTTTAGTTGTATTTAATCTTTTTTTACTCAGAACTTTTAGTATTTTGTCAGAAGACTAGTACTTAAATTTATCCTTCAAGTCTTTTTTTATTTGTTTGATATTTTGTTATTTTGCTTTAATTTTCACTTCTTTCATTCCACACACTTTGTGTGTGTGGTTTATTTGGTGTCTCTTCCTAGTTCTTTATTTCATTTACTTTTCATTTATTTTATTTTTTTATTTTTTATTTTCTAATAAATGCATTTAAGTTCCAAAACTTCAGAGTTTTGCTTTATTCCTCTTTCCCATCTGGTCCACCAATAAATCCTGTTGGCCTTACTTTTGGCACACACACAGAATCCAGCAACTACACACTACTTCTGCTGCACCCACCCTTGCCAGGTTGTCATCATCTCTCATCTGAATTGTCATGATAGCCTCTTAGTGGCTCTCCTGCCTCCACCTTGGCCGCCCTCAGGCTGTTCCCAACACAAAAGCCTTAGTGAGCCACTTCCTCCATAGATACTTTAAAGTTTGGGAGACTTTTAAGGATTACTCTGTCTTCTCAATAATAATTACAAGAAAAATTATATATACTCGACCCTTGAACAGCACAAGGATTAGAGACACAGTAAAAAATCCACCTATAACTTCTGACTCCTGAGTTGTCTCTTGATATCAGAGGGGGACTGGTTCCAGGATCCCTGCGGATATCAAAATCTGAGGACATTTAATTCCCTTATATAAAATAACGTAGAACAATGCATACAGTCGGCCCTCTGCATCCGCAGACTCCCAATGGCAACTTGAAAATACTATTTTCATCCATGGTTGGTTGAAGTTGCAGATGCAAAACCAAGGGATATGGAGGGCCAACTGTAGACTATTGAAAAAAATCCACGTATAAGTGGACCCACGCAATTCAAACCTGTGTTGTTTAAGAGTTAACTGTATATAAGGTCTGACAATTAAGTTCGTGAATTTGCCACCATGTGCTTACATTGGCAGCACTGTACAAACAGCTCAGGAAGGTTTCATAACCTTGGTATATCAGTGTCTTACAGTTGGTGTTCGTGTCGATGTGTGGCAGTGTCTTGCTGAGTAGTATTCATTATTGTTGCGTGTTTTGTGTGCTGCCGCAAGAATATCTGAGCTTGAATTAGAGCAACGAACAAACATTAAATTTCTTGTTAGACTTGGCAAGAGTGGAAGTGAATTCATTGACATATTAGTCCAAGTTTATGGGGATAATGCCATAAAGAAAATGGCAGTGTACAAATTAATTAAATGTTTTACTGATGGGAGAGAACGCATCACTAATGAAGAGAGGCCAGGGCAGCCAGTAGCGAGCAGAACTGACGAAAACATTACAAAAATTCATTGAATTGTGCCTCAAAATTGTCAGCTGACTGTGAGAAGCATAGCAGACCAAGTAAACATCAATAGAGAAACAGGCAAATCTTAACTGAAAATCTTGGCATGAGAAAGATGTGTGCAAAAATGGTTCCAAAGTATCTCACCAAAAGCAAAGGAGAATCACAGATTGCCAAGACCTTTTGGAGAGGCAAGGTGATGTTTTGGGCTGTGTTATCACTGGTGATGAAACATGGGTATACCAATACGACCCTGAAACAAAGCATCAAAGTGCATAATGGAAGTCAGCTAATTGTCCACAACCAAAAAAATTCCATCATTCCAAATCAAGAGTCAAACGATGTTGCTAACCTTTTTTGATATCAGAGGGATTATTCATTATGCATTTGTACCAATTGGGCAGTTAACCAACTTTATTATTTGGAAATGCTGAAAAGGCTGCATGAAAAAGTTAGATGAAAACGACCTGAACTTTTCACCAACAATTCATGGCTCTTGCATCACAACAATGCACCAGCTCACACAGCACTGTCTGTGAGGGAGTTTTTAGCCAGTAAACAAATAACTATTGGAACACCCTCCCTACTCACCTGATCTACCCCCCCAATGACTTCTTTCTTTACCTGAAGATAAAGGAAATACTGAAAGGAAGACATTTTTATGACATTCAGAACATCAAGGGTAATACGACGACAGCTCTGATGGCCATTCCAGAAAAAGAGTTCCCAAATTGCTTTGAAAGGTGGACTAGGCACTGGTGTCAGTGCATAGCTTCCCAAGGGGAGTACTTGGAAGGTGACCATAGTGATATTCAGCAATGAGGTACATAGTAGCACTTTTCTAGGATGAGTTCGCACACTTAATTGTCAGACCTATATGTATATAATTGTACATGTATATACAGAGAAATGGGGGTGCTACATGTCACTCTAAGGACTGTTTCTACCCCTGGGGAGCAGAGGCTCACTCTGGCTGTAGGGACTCCCCTGTCAGGGAAGGGTCATAGTTTATAGGCTTAGTCTACCTTTGAATTCTTTGAACCTGCTCCTGCTGTGTGTCTTTTGTCCCCAGACGCCCTGAACTGGGTCAGAACCCTGATGTCGATGCACCTCCAAGATCTCTCTTCTCCCAAGGTGAAGACTTATTTCATAGTCTGTATCCCAAACTGTGTCCAGCAACATCTAACCCAGCACACCAGAGGTTCTACAGTGAGATTAAGTGATATTAATATACTTCAATAATAAAATACATAAGAAACTCATAATAAAATGCCAACAACATGGAAATGCACTGAATTTAAATGCAAACTCTCTCGTATTATCACAGTCCCAGGGGAAAATTAGAGGTCAAGTTTAAATTCTATATTATATTTAAGTCCAAAAGAATTAAATTCTGAAGTCAAATCTCATGGCCTCATGAGTTCAGAAACTGCCCTCCCTGTTTTTTTATTCTGCTGCTCTTGGTGAAGGGGTGTCCATGCCTGATGGAGTCAGCTGTGTCTGAGCTGTTTCACAAAGGGGTTCATGTAGGTCCTTTTGGGACCTCAAACACTGTATTGTCCCTGTACATGCTCACTTGTGCTTCAATGAGGAGACCAGGTAGCTTTTGACGCAGTTATCCCTGGCGGAATGATGGCAAGGACACCAGCAGAACCCAAGATGTCTGAGCAAAGGTGATGGTCAAAGAAAACATTGCCTTGAGCCTCCCTGTTATGCAAGAAAGGCTACACCAAACCCATGACCTCAAAACTTCAGCTCAGATGAGAATTTAACCTCCCGGTGAGAGGTTACTTTTGGGCCTTGACATTTACCATGTTAATGTCCGTTTCCCCTGGCAGCCCTTGCTTTCAGCTCTTCAGTTTACAGTTGGGTGGCCCCATTTGGTGACAGGTGCCCTAGCTCTCCTGTGAGTAGGCTCTCTTCTATCCTGGGCCACAAGGCCCGTCCCCATGGAGTCCCAGGCCTGAGACATTTGCTGACTACAGGAGGTGTCTTCCCTAGAGTGGAATGAACTACTGCAGAGCTAAGCAGAGACCATGGATGAGGGGGCATTGAGCCTGGGGAGAAGCCACAAGGGTCTTGGGATCGCCATTCCAGTTCCCTCCATGACCCTGAATGTGGATGGAATTGAACAGTGGTTCTAATGTTGCCCACCTGGGCCTAGCCCTTGCTCTCTGAGAAACTCAGCTGTCAGAGGCTAAAGGCTTGTAGTGTACCTCTTTTCTGACAACAGAATATTTCCCAACCAAGTCACTTAGGAGATGCCATAACTCGAACTGCTTGTCTCTGCTGATGGCTCTCTGAGCTGTGTTGGCTGCTGTATTGGACTCCTTGCCCCAGTGATGGTGCCCTGCATCAGCTGAGCCCTCTGGGGAGGTGGGGCCAAGGAGCACTCTGCCCTTATGGAGGCTGCTGCACGCTTGTGGACAGAGCTACCATTGCGCTCGTGGCCCTCCAGAGTCACACTCCCACGGGCTCCAGGCGTGATGCAGGCCTGTGCGTCTAGACCAAACTCCTTCAGCAGCATGGCCCTAGACTCGCCATGTGTTTATTTTAAGCCCCCAGTACCACCTGTTCCCTTCATTGCTTGGTTCCCAGCCTGTACACCAAGTGTTGGGTCTCTATCAGTAACACCCTCTCCCCGTCTACCCAGGCCCTGAATAGGTAGAAAGTAGAATAAAGGACACCTGGGCAGTAAGGATCTATCTTGATGGTCGAGGGAGCCGCCTTTTGGATGTGCTCAGATGGGCTGGCCTGAGGCTCAGTCTCCAGTACTGGTCCCCAGAGATAGGCCAAGCCCCAACCTGGTCACACCCATGCAGGGCTGGCTCTGGGGAGCAAGAACTTGGGTCTTCTGTTCTCCCCATTTTTCTTCAATAGCATACTTTTAAAGTGTGTGTGTGTGTTTTTTTTTTTTTTTTGTTCCCCCCCACACTTAATTGCCTGTGGACAGTGGTAGGAATGACAATCAGATTTCCTGCTCCCTTCCTACTAACTCAGGTGCACCCTCATGCATGTGACCTCCTGGGACGACTGTCCTGTTATCATCCCAGATCCAAATGAGCATAGAGAGGGCTTCTTGAGGGTGGTCTCAGTCAGTTAAGCATTGTTCAAAGGGACTAGGACGTCAGCCTACACAGGTGAAAGGGGTGCCTTGACTTGGGGTCAGAGACTCAGACAGCTGTGCTGTAGGCCACGTCACAGCAGGTTTGGCTCCAGTGGGGTTTTCCTGCTGAAAATGTGGCACAAACTGTCAGACACATGCTTCTTCTCCAGCTCTGGAGAGAACCCCAGGGCTTATATTTATAAGAACAACTTGATTATATCATGATTGGAGCCCAGATGTAGTTTTATAGATATGTTTTTGTCTTTTAAGATTATTATTATTATTTTTAGAATTTATAAATTATAATAAAATTTTAATATAGGTACCAGCAACATTACCATCCCTGGACAAATATTGATAAAATATTAAATTTTTTTGATTGTTTTTAAAAAGTGTTTTTATTTTCCCTGGCCAATATAGTTTTTCTTGGGGTCTTTACTCTTTGATCTGGACTGAAAAAATTTTGCCATTTTAAGACCTCTTAAAACCTGTCTTTGGATGGAGATTCAGATAATAATTCTGTTCTTAACTGAAGAGAAACAGGAAAATAAAATAAAATTTCTTGCTTTGGAACGATAAACATGGTGAAGCATATGTCATAGATCCTGGCAACAGGAATTCAAGGTCGGAAATAATTCGTTTCCTCCTGAATCTGCCTTCAGCATCCCTGAGGAGTGCAGCAGCTGAAATTTGCTACTAATTGTAGCCATAATTTTAGCATGCAATTAAACACATGATTTCCTTCCCAGCTGATGTCTTTTTAGTTCCTCTGACATGGATAAAACAAAAGCTCCGTAGATTTGAACAGCCATTTTAACCTGATAGGAGGTCCCCGGAAAGTCACCATTATTTGAGCATATTTAGCTGCTCGGTAGGAAGTAGATTAATCTTGCCTATAAAAATGGTGAACAGCTTGGGTACTTTTAATACAGTTTTCAACACTACTGTCTGTGCTCTGAAGAAACCAACAGTTGGTGTGCCCATTTTGCTAAAGCTCTCCATGAGGTTAAGGATCGTTGGCAGGAGTCATACTAGGTGGGGAAGAATCAGAGGTGGAAACTGCGGTTGTTGTGGTGGGAGCAGAGGCTCATGGAAGTCATCTCATGTTGTGGCAGGTCTGGTGTCTGAGGGACCCCAGAACCTGAGAACAGAACCACTCTAGGCTCCAGGCTGGTCTGCCCTGGGCTTGTGTCCATTCACTGATTTTCTCTTCCTCAGACTCTCCCAGAGGGTCATTCACATTTTAAAGGAAGTTCTGTGTGACATAAGGCCTCCGTGCCCTTATGGGGGAGTTTGGGACCACCAGAGCAAAGACACTAAATAGGTTTCTCTACTTATGAGTGTTTTTTTTTTTTCTTTTTTAGTTTTTTTTTTTTTTTATTGGGGAAGGGGTATAGGGGTTTATTGGAGAACTGTGTGTACTTCCAGGCCTTTTTTCCAAGTCAAGTTGTTGTCCTTTCAGTCTTAGTTGTGGAGGGCGCAGCTCAGTTCCAGTTGCCATTGCTAGTTGCAGGGGGCACAGCCCACCATCCCTTGTGGGAGTCAAACTGGCAACCTTGTGGTTGAGAGGATGCGCTCCAACCAACTGAGCCATCCGGGAGCTCAGCGGCAGCTCAGCTCAGCTCAAGGTGCCGTGTTCAATCTTAGTTGCAGGGGGTGCAGCCCACCATCCCTTGCAGGAGTTAAGGAATTGAACTGGCAACCTTGTGGTTGAGAGCCCACTGGCCCATGTGGGAATCGAACCGGCAGCCTTCAGAGTTTGGAGCATGGAGCTCTAACCGCCTGAGCCACCGGGCCGGCCCTACTTATGAGTGTTTTGAGAGCCTGTTATATGCTGCTGTGATTCTAGAAGGAAGAGTTCAAATAAGCGTGGTTTTCAGAAGTATGTGACTGTGGCGTTCTTTATTCAAGGAACACCTGGCAGGACACAGTTTGGGAAGTGTCACTCTGGTTGTATGGAGCCTCTTGAACATGACTTTTCATAATAAGAAGGGCAAACACTGATTTTGCACACACCGTGTGCTACTCACTGTCCCAAGCACTTTCGCTTACAGTCTCATTGAACTTTCACTATCAGTAAATAGGTCGTCTTGTTAGAATCCCTGTGATGCAGGTGAAAAACAGCCATTGGGAGGTTAAGAAACTGGCCCAAGGCCTCAGAGCTAGTTAGGGGCTGGGCCTTTTCTCTCTTCCAGCCCGAGTCTTGGTTCCCCTTCAAGTCTTGAACCCTTTGGACCCTTCATCTGAGAAGCCTTTCTGATTCCCTCCCCATTCCTCAAGGTAGGGACTCTGACCCTTCTCTGGTCTCAGGGCCAGAATCTCTCATGAGCTTACAGTGCTGCATCATTACCACCATGTGACCATTTGTCCCCCACACTAGACCATGGGGTTCATTAGTGTCAGGCTATCTGCCTTTGAGCTGGGTCTTTGGTTTCTAGCACTGTGCCTACTAGCACAGTTGCTGTGAGTGAAAAGTGGCAAGTGATTTTCACAAGTGGGCTGGATCTCATATAGTGTCTTTACTCCTTAATAATGGTGGGTAGGGGCAGAAGAGTTCTGAGGGTTCTTGGTTTCTGAGGACTCATACTAATTGAACTCTATGGATCCAACTCTTTTCTTAATTTTGTATTTATCAGAACTGGTGTTTTGCCTTGTGTAAGTGTCCAGGTGTGTCATCAGCAGTGTTTAGGCCTAGCACCTAAGAGAGTTCCTTGGATGGATGGAGTTGATGTTCTGATTATTCCATGGCATCATCTCTCAAAGCATATTCTTGGCTTTCTTTATAAATGTAATTCAGACTTTGGGGATTGGTCAGACAAAATTGAGTAGGTTTGGGTGCTAAAACATAGTTGGGAATAGGACACATGGTGGTGCTCTTTTCTGGGACAGCCTGTGGCCAGTTTGACAATGCATTCCTGGGGACAGGATGAGGAGGGAATGTGGGGCAGGCAGAGATGAGTGGCCCCCAGCTCTGGGCAGTCCCTCCTGTGAAGAGTGAAGTATCTTCTCAGTTCTCTGCAGTGCAGTGCTTTCTGGAGGTTGACTGGCCTTTGGATCCTACAGTGAGGGAGCAGTACCTCCCTCCTACCTTACACTGTGTGGAACTGTGGGTCAGTTACAGGGCAATTTATGAGGTTATTTTGGGGGAGCCTCCTATATAACCTTTTCCTTTATATTTAAATTGTACAAAACTTTTTTAACTATGAAGCATACAGAAAATATTATAGATACCTGTGTACTGACTACCCAGTTGGTCACATTTATGAGGTGTGATAAAAAAATACAGTGAATGTTTAAATAAAAAAAAGTATTATTACAGGGTGGCCAGTTCACTCAGTTGAGCTCAGTTAGAGTGTGGTGCTGGTAGCACCAAGATTGCTGGTTTGATGCCTGCATGGGCCACTGTGAGCTGCAGCCTTCTTAAAAAAAAAAAAAAAAAAAAAAATTAGTACTGTAAAAGACACATTGCCATTAATCCTCATCAAAATACTTCTCTTTTTGAACACACTTATCATATCGTTCTGAAGCAGTTCTGGAAGTCCTCTTTTGTGAGTGTCTTTAGTTGTGCTGTAGTGGCTGCCTCCATGTCCTGAATCGATTCACAACGTTTACCATTCGTGGTCACTTTGAGGAAGAGCCAGAAGAAGTTGCACAGTGCCAGATCCGGTGAATAAGGTGGATGAGAACACACCGTAATGTTTTTATTTGACAGAAATTGCTGTACCAGAAGCGATGTGTGACACGGAGGCTTTCCCATCACAAAATATGGTGAATACTACTGCCAAGTGCCATCCAACTGAAAGGCAGCGATCTTCAGTACAGGAAGTGGCGCACTGAACCTTAGTAACAGTGTGTGACAAGTTTCAACTTGTTCGGTGCACTCAGTCAGGTGTGAGCTACAGTTGAGACAAGGTGTGTTTTAAAGTGTGCCATAAATCATCCTCTGTCATGAAAATGCTCTGTGTCACACATTGCTTCTGGTATAAGGCAATTTCTGTCCAATAAAAACATTGTGGTGTGTCCTCATCTACCATATTCAGCAGAGCTGGCACCGTGCGACTTCTGGCTCTTCCCCAAAGTCAAAATGATTCAGGACATGGAGGCAGCCACTACAGCACAACTAAAGACACTCATGAAAGAGGACTTCCAGAACTGCTTCAGAAAGTGACAAGAACGGTGGAATAAGTGTGTTTGAAGTGAGGGGGAATATTTTGAGGGGGATTAATGACAATGTATCTTTTACTGTAACAACTTTTATTTAAACATTCACAATATTGTTTGATCACACCAAGTACTTTAGGTCTCTCTCTCAAATCTCAGGGCCTTCTCTTCAGTGTAAATGTTGCTGCTATCCTGTATTTGCATTTGTCTTTCCTGCTTATGTTTTTTTGAGATAGACACACAGACACACAGACACACAGACACACACACACACACACACGCACACAGATAGTCATAAGTAATATACCTTGTTTTGGGTGTTTAAAAATATCATAGAAATTATGTTGTGATGTGTCCTTGTTACAGTTACATTTTAAAGATCACATTATGTTTTTGAGATTTGACATGTTTATGGATGTGGCTGCCATATAGCAGTATTCCATGGAAGACTTAAGGTACAGCTTATGAATTCATTCCACACTGAGGGACAGTCAGATTGTGTCCACTTTTTTCTTTCATAAACACTGCCAGAATGAACACCTTTGAGTGTTTCTCTATGTATAAGAGTTTCTAGAGTAGACTCCCTAAAGTGGAATTCCAAGGTTGTAGGGTTTGTTCAACTTGAACTTTACGGGGCACAACACCAAAATGCAATCCCAAGTCGTTATGCCAATTTACTCTCCTGCCATTTTACAGTCATCTTAACCCACATGTCCCCCCACCCTTGGTGTTAGCAGATCTTGTCATTCTTGCCAAGTCTGCAGGGTGTGTGACGGCACCTCTGCTGTTTAATGTTGTATTTCCCTCACTACTGATGGGGTGGGCCAGCCCTACTCTCCGGGTTCCTGATCACATTGATCTAGGTGTGCTTTTTAGATGAGCTGTTCGGGGGTCTCAATCTTTTGTAACTGTTTGAATCGCTCTTTCAGATGGCAAGTTTGGTGCCTACATGCAAGTCCAAATTCAGAACGATGGGCCTGTGACCATAGAACTGGAATCCCCAGGTCCTGGCGCTGCTACTTCTGACCCAAAGCAGGTAAGCCTGGAATCGGGGTTTGTCCCCTGGGTGCCTATAACATCTCTGGCTTTGATTTAGACCCTTGGAGCAATTCTCAGTATAAGATGGCCAAAAACACTTCTTTGCAGTAACTTAGTATTTATTTTAATACATGTTTTCTCAAGAATGCATGTATTTACACTTTATCTCCTTAGTGCTGTGCCAGGCGGGGACAGCACTTCTCCCTGGTCTCCTCCTGACTTTGATTCCAGAGAAGATGCCTTTTGCAGAGCTCACTTCCTCTGGGCTCCGGCTCCCTGGTGGGGTGCCTTGGCTCCCACCCGCCACCGGGGGGCAGCAGAGTAGCAGCACAACTTCACTTGGTCCTGGACTGGCCGGTTCACTCATTCGGAATAGTTACCTGGAGTGGGTTTTATATGAGGTGTAAGTAGATGTGTCACCCGATGTTCTTTGTAAAACCTAATTTTTCTAAAGCACTATCTGACCTGGATTTGCTGCCAACTCTGTAAGCTTTCAGAAAAAATTTTAATTAAAATAGAGAAAGGAAATTAGTGATAGCCCTTTTAACCTGTATGGTTCTCATAGATACTTAACATTTCTAAAGGCTTTAATTAATGCACCCACTTAATAGCCTTGGAGACACATGGAAGGGGGCAGGCAGATGAATGAGAACTGAAGGGACATTCCTGTTCCTCCCTCCCTCCCTGCCTCCCTCCCTTCTTTCCTTCCTCCCTCCTTTTCTCCCTACCTCTCTCTTTTCCTCCCTCCCCACTTTCCTCCCTCCTTCCTTGCTAGGATGCTGTGAAGTGGATTAATGCAGTAGGTGTGGGGAAGCATTATATAAACGTAAAACTATGTCCTGTTCAAAGTCATGATTTTTACAGGAAACATAACCTTCCTTTTTTGTTACTGATTCTTTGGATTGGTAGAAAAACAGGAATATGCCTGATGCAGTAGTGCTAGAGTTCAAAGGTGGTAATTGTGATTCCTAGAATTACTGATAACATTAAAGAAATCACAAATAAGAGATCCACATGAAAATTGAAACTTATTATGTATTAGAATAATTTGAGGCTTACGGAAAAGTTGAAAAAAGAGTCAGAGTTTCCATACAGTTCTTATCCAAATTCCCCAAATTTTACTGACTTTCATAATCATAGTACACTGATCAAAACATTCAAATTGATATTGATACAGTACTGTTAACTACATGACAGACCTTATTTAAATTTCGCTAGTTTTTCTCCTAATGTCTTTTTTCTGCTGCAGGATAACCCACATTACATCTAGTTAGACTTCTCCAGTCTGTGATGGTTCCTCTGTCTTTCCTTTTCTTTTATGACTTTGACACATTTCAAGTGCACTGGTCTGCTGTTTTGTAGCATGTTCCTTAGCTTGAATGTCCTATAATTATATTGAGTTTATGCATTTTGACAGGAATAGCAAATAGCACAAAAGTGATCTTGTACTCTTCGTAGTGCATCATATGAGAAGGTACATGATATTGAATTGCCTTATCAAAGGCAATATTAACCTTGAACACTTAGTTAAGGTGGAATTTACCAGATTTCTCCATCCTATGTGAAGTTTTAACCTCTCTCCCCTTGTCTATCCTCTGGCTTGTTCATGGCACATGACTCTTATTCTGCTTCACAGAGAAAGAAGCCCTTGGATGGCATTAACCCTGCTTCTCTGTCCCGTCTTTCTGCTGGGGTAGCAGAGCTGCCATTCCTGGTGCTGAGGACAGCACCTCCCCCTGGGCCAGGACCGGCTGTGGGCCTTGCAAAATGAAAGTGATAGAGTACAGCATTAGAAATAGAGACAGTGGAAATGTAATGGCTGTGTGCGATGTCAGAGGGATAGTGGATGGGGGGGAGGGGGGTTATCACTGTGTAAGGGACATAAATGATAAATATCTAACTATTAACATTGTTTTGTGCACCTGAAACTAATAAAAAATGTTTAAAAAAGTGATAGGAGTCCCTTTTTCAAAAATTTTTAGATTTTTCAAGATAGTGACAGCAAAGCATTAAACCAAGGGCGGGGCCCTTCTGTGACTGCACAGACTGTGCGCCTATGGAGCCAGATTGACCTGGTTGTGGAGCCCTCCTCACCCTCCCTGCTATTGCCGCCCTCCCTATCCTCCCTCCCCTTCTACCTTCCCAGCAGCCTCCACTAAGCCCTTTGTCCTCTTGTCTCTTTCACTCATCCATCTTATTTCCTTTGGCTTTCAAATATTCCCAAGGGTCTCCAGTTGAGAAATGCCTCTATTTTATCCATTTGCTGTCTCCTCAGTGTACTGGTCTCATCTACAGAGACTCTCACTGAGGTCCCCAGAGACCTCCATGTTGCTTTACTTCATGCCTGTGGCCTGAGGCCCACCTGACTTGACCACTCAGCAGCTCTTGCCACAGTTGCCCCCTCGCCTCTGGAAACTGTCTTGAACCTTGTTTTCCAGGATACTGTTCTCTCCCGGTTCTCCTCTTGCCTCTGGCTGCTCCCTCTGGTTTTATTTATTCATTATTCTGTAGTTTTTGATTTATTATTCTACTTTAACTGTATTTAGAGAAAAGTTTTAGTCAAGTTATTTTCATTCTAAATATTTTTCTGGAAGTGGTAGAATAATACATCATATCTTTAGGATCTTCATTCTTCCTTTTTTTTGTTATTAGTTTCAGGTGTACAAAACAGTGTAATAGACATTTACACCCCTAACAAAGTGATAACACCCCTCCCCCAATTTACTACCCCTCTGACATTGTGTATAGTTGCTACAATTCCATTGACTCTATCCTTTTTTTTTAAAACAGGATTTTATTGGGGAACAGTGTGTACTTCCAGGACTTTTTTCCAAGTCAAGTTGTTGTCCTTTCAGTCTTAGTTGTGGAGGGCGCAGCTCAGCTCCAGGTCCAGTTACCATTGCTAGTTGCAGGGGGCGCAGCCCACCATCCCTTGCGGGAGTCGAACCGGCAACCTTGTGGTTGAGAGCCGGCGCTCCAACCAACTGAGCCATCTGGGAGCTGGACTCTATTCCTTATGCTGTACTCCACATCCGGTGACTATACATGTATATTAAATTATAGTTGACATTCATTATCATTCAGTTTCAGCTTCAGGTGTACAGTGCAGTGGTCAGGCATCTACACTGTCTTCATTCTTCTGTTAACTAGTACCTCTTCTTTTCTTCTTTAAAACATAAAAACAAATAGGCACAATTTTTTAACGTTTAGTGAGCCACGCTAACTTATTAGGATAAGAAAGGCTTTTATTTTAGTTATTTTTGAATCTTTTATGAGCTCTCTCCTCAAATGCATGAACTGTCCTGTGTCAGTTTCACTTGTTTGTACCAGTTAATTGACACCAGAAGTCTCAGACCCTGGAAAACTCCACAGATCTGTCTTTCAGTTGTCCAGTAGATGGCAACGAGTAGGCGTGGAAGGGCCCCTGTAATGGTGGCTGCTGGCCTTACCTGTGGCCTGTCTCTGCCTTTCCATTCTCAGTAAGAAGGGGTTCTCAATGGGCAAATGGCTAATTTGTCTGTTTTTGTGTTGGTAGGAACACTGCAGCCAAATTCTTTTTACTGATAGGTAAACATGTATTTCTATCAACTGAGCTTTTGATTCTAAGTGTTTTATTTTCCCCTTCACTACTATAGGGTGGAAACTGCATATGTTGCAGAAGAATGATTCTTTTGGAAAGTTTTTAAATGTAGGTTCTTTAAGCCATTTGAACAAATGAACTGTGTGTGTGTGTGTGTGTTTATGCAGTAAGTGTCTTTTTAGTATGCAAAGTGTGCTGGGCACTGTGAGGAAGAGAGAGAAGTGCTGTGACATGGTCCCTGCTCCCAGGGACAGATTTAGGGCAACATAAACCTGGAAGGTCTAACAGTGAAAGAGGTAAAGAACAGTATATGACAATTTAGGGCACGTCACAAGGCCATCATTTCATGCTCTTCTCAGAACCTGTCAGTGCTTTCCAAATGCATTTAGGTTACACTCTTAAGTACCCTCCTGTCATTTACATGGTCTGAATGGCCAGGCTTTTGTAGGCTGTCTGTGCTGCTCTACAGCCAGCTGTCCCTCGGTCCCTACACTTTGCCTACTCTTGCCTCCTCTCTGTTCTGAGAACAGGTTGAGGACTTTCCTTCCTCTAGGCTCTGGTCTCACTGTCAGTATCTCCTCCTCACAGGAGATCCTCTGACCCCCTGGATCCCAAGCAAGCCCCACCGGCTTCCCTGTCATGTTGCTCTGATGATTTATTTCACAGCACTTAGTACCATCTGCTATCTGATCGTTTCCTTGTTCATCATCTGTCCTAAAACTCAAACTCCTAAAACTCAAACTTCCTGAGTCTTGTCCACTGCTGTGCCCATCCTGAGAGGTGAGTCCAGGTGTGTAGTTGGTTTTGGAATTATATGTCATGGGCTCATGAACTGTGCTGTCTGCGAACGTCCTGAGTTCTGAGAAGGCTGATGCCACTGCTGTCGCTGCTGAGCTGGACAGACCTCCCAGGGGACTGGAGGTTTTAGGTGACCTTTAAGGATGCAGAGGGGAAGAGGCATTCTCAGTTGCTGTTTCCAAGCTTGTACTGCCAATAGGGTGGATTCTTATTTGTAAGAGTCTCAGAGCTCTATTTCTGGGTGCTGCAGCTGCTGTTGATGAAGACTGGTAAAGGTAACTGGGTATTTGTCTGCCTTAATCAGATCTCTGCCTGTTTTCGGAACTGGCCACTGCCCCCCTGCACGTTTCCCCATGGCTGCACCAACACCATGCCTAGTGCATTTATAGGCTGTTGTGTGGGTCCCATGATGGGTTCTGACAGTGAGAAGCAGTTAGAAGAGAGAGTACCTTCTTGCGCTGAACGATGTACTTTCAAAGGGAACAGGGCATAGAAGTAGAAGCAGAACCACCAGACAGAAGCTGTTCTCCCTGTTGCATTTTTGTGGAAGAACACGGTTCTGGTAGGAACATCCTGATTATTACTGAGAAAAAATTGCTAGAGTGTGAGTTCTGTGGGTGGCTGGATGGTGGGAGATTTCAATATCTTAGCCATTCCTGATGGTAGAAACTTATTCTTGCTCTTGTTTTAATCTTAAATACGTTCCCCTTATTTAGTGTGTATCAGGGTTATTTTCTGGGTCTCAAATGGATGGGGTTGCACATGTGTGAGAGGAGATGTGGGGGTGGGGGACGGTGTTTCCCGATGAGGAGAGGCATTTTGCAATCAAGGGGCTCTTCCCTGGGGTCCAGGGCCTACCTAGTTTATAGTGTTGCCATTAATTATTTATATTCTCATTTATTTAGTGGAATTGAAAGCCTTACTAAATTGAAATTCTGGAAGGAGCTGAAAAAATGAACTTTTAAATATACTTCTTTGAATTAGCTCACATGGATATTGACAAAAATCACTGGGATAAATTGACCAGTTAAAAATGGTGCCAGGGCTTTCATGCTTCTCTGAATATCACCATCACTTCACCTAAAATTTTGTCTGTACACTTGTCTTATCAGCAAGTATTCATCCCTGTGCCTGGAAACCTTGAAATGTCTAGACTAAGACATTCATGGCTTCTGTAGGATCAGGAAGAAATACGTAAAGTAGACAGGAGGATGGGTAAAAGAGTTCCACTGGGTTTCATTTATTTGTATTTCCAGTGACAGAGGGAGCCTTTTCAGTAATATGTGCTGTGGAGTCCAGAAGGTGAAATTGGGGACAGACTAGGACACAGGTAGCAGCCCCATGGATGGTGCACAAAGGTTGGCTCTCAATTCATGCACATTTCAGTTTGAGGGACAAGTCTAATGAGAAGTATTCATTTTTTATTTTATTTTATTTTTTATTAGTTTCAGGTGCACAAAGCAACGTAATAGTTAGACATTTAAACCCCTCATAAAGTGATAACCTACCCCCCAAGCTACTACCCCTCTGACATCTTATATAGCTGTTACAATACCATTGACTATCTTCCCTATGTTGTACCCCACATCCCATGACTATATATACCTATATATTTAGTTATAATTGACATTCAATATTATTCTACTTCAGCTCTTCATGTGTATAGCACATTGGTTAAGCAACTACACAGTCTATGACGTGATCCCCCGATAAGTCCAGTTCCCATCTGGCACCTTACACGATCTTTACAACATTGTTGATTATATTCCCAATACTGTATTAACTACCAATTTGTATTTCTTAATACCTTCACCTTTTTCACCCTGCCCCTAACCCCATTCACATCTATCACCGTGATAGATCTACTACCTATCTGGCACCATACCTAGTATTACAATATTATTGAGTATATTCCTTATGCTATACCCTACATCACCATGACTACTGTGTAGCAACCAATTTGTACTTCTTAATCCCTTTCAGTTTCACCCATCCTTAACCCCCCTCCCATCTTAAAGAAGTCCCTCTAAGATTCCTTGTAATACTGGTTTGGTGATGATGAACTCCTTCAGCTTTTTCTTGTCTGGGAAGCTTCTTATCTGTCCTTCAAATCTAAATGATAGCTTTGCTGGGTAGAGTCTTCTTGGTTGTAGGTCTTTGCTTTTCATAACTTGGAATATTTCCTGCCAATCCCTCCTGGCCTGCAAAGTTTCTGTTGAGAAATCAGCTGCCAGTCTTATGGGGGCTCCCTTGTAGGTAACTAACTGCTTTTCTCTCGCAGCTTTTAAAATACTCTCTTTATCTTTAACCTTTGGCATTTTAATTATGATGTGTCTTGGTGTGGGCCTCTTTGGGTTGATCTTGTTTGGGACTCTCTGTCCTTGCTGGGCTTGTATGTCTATTTCCTTCACCAGGTTAGGGAAATTTTCTGTCATTATTTCTTCAAATAGGTTTGCAATTCCTTGCTCTGTCTCTTCTCATTCTGGTACCCCTATAATGCGAATGTTGGTTTGCTTGATGTAGTCCTGGAGGCCTCTTAAACTCTCCTTAATATTTTTGATTCTTTTTTCTTTTTGCTGTTCTGGTTGGGTGTTTTCTGCTACCTTATCTTCTACATCACTGGTAGGATCCTCTTCTTCATCTAATCTATCTGTTATTGTATCCTTTACTTCTGACTGGTTCTTTTTCATGGTTTCCATCTCCATTTTTATGCTTCCTATCTCTCTGTTGAAGTTTTCCCTGAGATCATTGAACATCTTTATAACCAGTGTTTGGAACTGCGTCTGATAGATTGCTTATCTGCATTTTGCTTTGTTCTTTTTCTGGAGCTTTGTTCTGTTCTTTAATTTGGGACATATTTCTTTGTCTCTCCATTTTGGCTGCCTCCTTGTGTTTGTTTCTTTGTATTAGGTAGGGCTGCTATGTCTTCCAGTCTTAGTAGAGTGGCCTTATGTAGTCGGTGTGCTATTGGGCCCAGTGGCGCACTCTTTCTGGTCACCTAAATCACGCATTCCAGGTATCTTGTGTGGGTTGTCCTCTTGTGGTTGAGCCTTGGTTGTTAACTGCACATCAATGGGAGGGACTGACCCTTGGGCTCACTGGTTGTGAGGACTGACCTTGACTACAGTGGAAGAGCTATTATTCAGGGGCTGACCCTACAGAGCAGGATCTGCCTCAGCAAGCTTCTGGTGTCTTCCCAAACCATCCATTGGGTGTGTTGTTCTAGGAGGCAGCTGGGTAATGCTCTAGCTCGTTTTGAAGCTGGCCACTGGGGGCACCAGCCCCAGAACCACTTTGGAGGGTATCTCCTATAGGCCAAGTTCAGCCACAGCCTGTGCCCCACCTGGGGCCACCCAGCAGGAGCCACAAAGAAATCTGCA
This sequence comes from Rhinolophus sinicus, assembly GCF_036562045.2. Classification (NCBI taxonomy): domain Eukaryota; kingdom Metazoa; phylum Chordata; class Mammalia; order Chiroptera; family Rhinolophidae; genus Rhinolophus; species Rhinolophus sinicus. The sequence continues at coordinate 55,531,071 of NC_133762.1, forward strand.
GATGTCTGCCACCCATGCTGTTCTTGGAAGCACTTTGAGAGGCCAAGCCACGAACCAAGGCTGGCTGCCACTAGTGCTGCGCTTAGGGCCTGCTTAGCTAGAGGTACAGGACACACTCAAGCTAGATTCTGCTTGTCTGGGTTCCAAGAAGCTTTGAGAGACCCTAGGGAAGTTTGCAGCATGAGATAAGTCAGGCCGTTTGTATGAAAAAGCCACTGGAAGCGGTTTGGGTGTGCCTAAAGGTTGGGTGGGACAGGGTCTCGAATTGCCAGGGTGCGGTGAACTAATGGCGGAGACTCAGATATGGCGGCCACCTGTGTTTGATTGCCGGAAGGGGGAGGGCTCAAAAAAGAAACAATGGCCTCTGCCAGCTCCCCCGTCCAATAGAAAGACGCCTTTCCAGCACCCATCCCAAGCCAGACAACTCATTTCTCCCTGACACCTTTCCAGTTGCTGCCCCAGCACTGGAGCTCAGAATGAGTGATTCTGTTGGTGGGTAAGTCCACGCGGGATCCCTTTAAAAGGAGCTCCTGGGAGTGTAGCCTCACTCAGTCTCACTCAGTGACAATCTCTGCTGGTTTTCACAGCCAGAAATTATGGGGACTTCTCTCCCCTTCCCTGCAACCCTGGGCTGGGGTGGGGCTGGGACCTTTCGCTCATCTGGGGGATGGGAGGGACCCCCACAGCCAAAATAGCTCTCCCGATCTTTAACGGTCACACCCTGGTGTGGGACCAGCCGGTTCTGCGTCTCTGCCCGTCCTACCAGTCTGGAGGTGGCTTCTGTATGTCCTTAGTTGAAGGGCTTCAGTTCAGCAAGATTTTAGGCGATTCTCAATAATGGTTTTTTTGTAGTTTAATGGTAATTTTGATGTGGTTGTGAGAGAAGGTAAACACAGAGTTTGCCTACTGTGCCATCTTGGTTGATCTCAGAAGTATTCTGAATATCAGGAATAATTATGTTGAAGCCCATAAGTGTACATTTCTTCATAGAAGAACATTTTTTTTTTTAATTTTTTAATTAAATTTATTGGGGTGACAATTGTTAGTAAAATTACATAGATTTCAGGTGTACAGTTCTGTATTACATCATCTATAAATCCCATTGTGTGGGGGGTGGGGGGTGGGGGTTGGGAGATGAGGGTAAGGGGGATCAAATATATGGTGATGGAAGGAGAAGAACGTTTATTTAATGTATGTATTTTCCTTTTCATTCTTTTTTTAGGCTTGAACTCCAGATTCTAGTTCCCCGATTTCTATTGCTTTCAATTCAGTTTTTGCGTGGCCTGAGCCAGGCTCATGTTGTGACTTGCCACAAGAGTGTGCTTCTGAGTCTGGTTGCCAAAATGGTACCGAGGTCCTGTCATTTATTCTAGTCATTAGTTCATTTTGTCACATTTATTGAACAAATGTTGACGGAGACTGCTGCTTTATTTATTCTCAATTGTTACTAAAACAAAAATGGGAACTTAGCAAGAGATTCTTTATTACAGTGTTTTTGTTGTTCTTGTTCATCTTTGTCACAGTGTCATGGTGGGCATGTTGATGACCCTGAATCCTGGGATCTCGCCTCATACACAGAGAGTTTCCCAACAGGGAGGGCCTGGGACCTGCCAGACCTCTTGGGCTATAGGAATCACCCCTGGTTTTCTTTCAGTGTGAGCATCCACTTTCCTGAGTAGAAAATAGCACAGCTCACTGGGGAGAACGCAGGGTGTGCGTGCTGGGTGTGCTCCTGACCTCCCTTAGTCCTGCCCGATGCTCTAGCAGCCAGAATTTGAACTGAGTACTGCCAGTGTGGGGGGGAGGGGTGCCCTGCTCAGGGCATGCACATCTAGCTGGTAGGAAAGGTTGGGATCCTTCTAGATGTTTCTAAGCAGGCTGGCTTCTACCTCGTTGGGAAGGTGCTAGGGATCGCTTTTATTGCAGCATTTTAATTTGTTTCCATATAGACAGTTGTCCTAAGTTGGTACACCATAGAATTAAAAAGAAGCCTTTCCAGGAGATACATGACTTTGTCTCTTTGCCTGCGAACCTACTAATGGATTGACCAATTCATTGACCTTTATCGTACCTTCTTAAATTCATAGCATATGTTACCAAAATTGCAAAAATTGAAAAGGATTTGTTTCCTGCTATTGGAACATGGCTAGTAAATTAAAAACTGTGACATTCTTCTTTTCTACCTTTGACACACAAAACATTTCTAATCTCCAACTAGAGCAAAACATCTGTTTTGCGTTTAACAATTCTCTCAGGGCACTAATGGGTTAGTGCATTTAAGGTTTAAGGACTTTATTTGTTTGTTCCTGTGTATGTATGTGTTTTGGGCAGATTTGTAGTTATTTTTATCTTCTAATCTCATTTGTGGATGTGTTTAAAAAAACAAACTTCTTACCTTACTGACTTGACGTGCCAAGGATTAACTAGCATCTTTTTTATTCCTGAAGGAGGTAGGTAAAATGTATCCTTCTGTGGATTTATACATTGAGCACAACAATAATTTAATTACACAGATTCAAGATTTTAATTGGGATTCCTAGCTTTTTAACTAATTTATTTGGAGCTTTATAGCCTCAGGCAATTGTAGAAAAATGTTCGGCTAGTCAGTGGTATTTTGTAGGAAGCCTTGTTCAAACATTTGCATTACTAACAGAGAGAGAAGAATGATCTGGCAGTGATAGAAATAAAAAATGAAGCACTCACTATAATTTTTTTCAAAAGGACTGCCCAGTAGATAAAACACTTCACTGCATAGAGGTGTTCACCAATATACCCTAGTTTAGGTGCAATCTGACTGAAAGGGGCTTATCTTTTTTAATAAGTTGGTCTCTAAGAGAAGGTAAGGATGAATGAGTGGGGTGTGAATTGGGTTAAGTGGTCTTTTAAGGGTTCATGAACTGCCCTGGGCTTGTCTTCCAAGTTTTTTGTGTATCTATATGTGTGAGTGCCTTTTGCTGGGAGAGCCCGAGGCTTTCATTAGATTCTTGAAGTCCTCAAGGAAGTGAAGGTGCTGGTGGGCTGGGGGCTGCTATGTGCAGGGATACTACCAGAGTCACTCAAGGCTGGTGGTTGTGGTCCTCAAAGGGCTGTGTGAAGACCACCAGCTTCCAGCCACTGAGGGTGTATATTATTATAAAATGCAGAATCTTGGCACTGCCCTCCACCTCAGGTTTTCTGAACCTGACTTCCTGGCATGCCTGGATGTGAAAGGCAGAAGAATAGTTCATTTATGTTTTTAACCAGTTCCTCATGAGCTTGTCAGGTACACTAATGTTTGAGACTACTAGACCAGAGGAAACCAGACATTGCCATTTTTATCTGCTCCAAGTATTGATCTCTTCTGGACCACCCTGCCCCCCCTGCCCCTCCAGCCAGCTGAAATGTCTAAAAATACTTTACAACCTGTGTTACTGCAGCTGCGAGGAAGCAAGATGGCGGGACTTGATTTCCGAGATCACATATGAGGCTGTTCTCATTCATCAATGATCCTCAGTTCCTCAACACCCAGCCCCCATATACACAGCAGTGATGAAAATATTTCCAGAGCATGGTGCTTTCCCAACACAGTTACAGATGTGTCAGGGGAAAGCCAATAGAGCAACAACAGCTCAATACATTAGTGACTGATGCCGGGCCCCTCTGCTGAGTGGCTTTGAGGCATGTGCTAGGGGAATAGCTTGTTTCTTAAGAGAGATGAGCTCAATGAGTGGATTGCCCAGTGGCTGGGCAGGATTGCAGTGGTGTAGTCTTTAAAGATTTTTAGTTGAAAAGCAATTTATAGTTCTCTTGGTTTGTTGGATACCAGACATGGAATGTCTTACTCATCAGTCAACTTACTGATGGGACTAGAATAAAAACTCCGGATGATCAACACCTAAGTCTTTGCTTGGAGAATTGCAATTTAATGAAATGTATAAATGTTGAGGCTTCATGGGCAGTTGGCTAATTATTTTCATTTAAACACACATGAGATGTTGTTAACGGTTCATATTTTATGGTGAATTGCTTGTTAAGTTCATGGTAAAAGCTTTTCACATTGAGTTGTAGGACTAGTTTCCTGCAGATTATTTGTTGTTTCTTGAATGTGTTATTTTTTTCTCCTTTGTGTTTTTGTTCATCCACCTGAAATGAACTCCTTCCCTGTGTCTACCTGGTGGCATCTTCCCATCTTTTACGGACCATTTCAGACAATGCTTCATTCATGATACTCACCTCAGTGCCCATCCCAGCGAGGTCTTTGAATCCTCACTACATGGTGTTGCGTTGATTTCATAGTGGTTAATGCACTTAAAAGTAGCCTATGCTCATTCATTTGTTAATTTGCTTGTTCATCTATCCACCTATCCTTCCACCCATATGTCCATCCATCTGTCCACTCACTTATCCACCACCCACTCATCTGTCCATCTGTCATCTGTCCATCTGTACTTATAGGTGCTTGTGCTAGCCTTGAATATAGGTACAGCATTGAAACAAAGTTGTGGCCTCATGGAGGTTGCATTCTAGTGGGGAACATACAAAAATAAGAATAATGTAAAATTGTAATAACAAAGAAATTAGAACAGGGAGCAGAGAATGCTGTTGGGGTGGGGGCTGCCTTAGGCACAAGTGCTGGGGAAGAATGCTGAGCTGACAGGGAACCGGGCATGTGAAGACTGGGGCAGGAATGTGTCAGAGGAGAGGTCAGCAAGTACAGAGCCCTGGGGTGACTGGGGGAAGGAGGTGTGGTTGGAGCTTGGAGGGTGGCAGGGAGAAGGTAGGACATGAGGGCGGAGCTGGACCCAGGCCTGATGGTGCGATGCCTTAAGGTCAGGGTGAGGAGTTTGGATTTCATTGGTAATAAGCTAGAGGGTTACTAGAACGTGAGAACATCCACATGTGTTTGCAGAGATGGCTGAGACTGGATTGTAATGTAGGCTGGGGTTGGGGAGAACAGTTAGGATCTACTGCCACAGGCAGATGAGAGTCATGGAGAGAATCTGGATGTACTCTGGACGTTCTCAACCACTGTGGTGTTCTGCCTCCCACAAGAGAGCTTTTCTGTAAGTGACTCATGTTCGAATGCTTTTATACCATTAGGACATACTGCAAAGTCTGACCTCCCACAGTTCACTACAAGGACAACCCATTCCTGCCTCCAGTGCAGGATGGGGAAGAGATTTTGAGGCATGAGTTTCTAGGATGAGGTCAGACATTTAGACATCAAGGGGTGTGCTGCTCACCCCTGGTTCTGAATGATCCTTGGGTATAGTCTGGATACAAAGCAAAAAAAAACAAAAATGAATTTCAGGGATTCAGGCCCCCTTCTTCAGGTCAGCACAAAGCCAAATGTTTTACTATTGCCTAGCTTTCTTCCAAATGCAAAAAACTTTAATTATAATTCCAAAAGATATATGTACCCCCATGTTTACTACAATGCTATTCACAATAGCCAAGATATGGAAACAACGTAAATGCCCATCAATAGACAACTGGATAAAGAAATTGTGGTACTTATATACAATGGAGTATTACTCTGCCATAAAAAAGAATGAAATCTTAACATTTGCAACAATATGGATGGACCTAGAGGGTCTTATGCTGAGTGAAGTAAGTCAGACTGAGAATGATCATATGATCTCAGTTATATGTGGAGTCTAAAGAACTGAATAAACGAACGAACAAAACAGAAATAGACTCATAAATAGAGAACAAACTGTGGTTGCTAGATGGAAGGGGTTTGTGGGGCTGGGTGAGAAAGGTTGAAGGGATTAAGAAGTTCAAATTAGTAGTTACAAAATAGTCACGGGAATGTAAAGTCCAGTATGAAGAATATAGTCAATAATATTGTAAAAACTATGTATAGTGTCAGATGGGTACTAGACTTACCGGAGGAATCACTTCATAAATTATGTAAATGTCTAACCACTACAATTTACACCTGAAAGTAATATAAATAATATTAAATGTCAACTATAATTTAAAAAAATATAGTCATGGAATATAAAGTACAGCATAAGGAATATAGTCAATATTGTAATAACTATATACAGTGTTAGATGAGTAATAGACTTATTGGGGTTATCTCTTTGTAAGGTATATAAATGTCTGATCACTATGTTGTTTTGTACACCTGAAACTAACAATAAAAAAAAAACAAACTTTTTTTTTTTATTGGGGAAGGGGAACAGGACTTTATTGGGGAACAGTGTGTACTTCCAGGCTTTTTTCCAAGTCAAGTTGTTGTCCTTTTCAATCTTAGTTGTGGAGGGTGCAGCTCAATTCCAGGTCCAGTTGCTGTTTTCTAGTTGCAGGAGGCACAGCCCACCATCCCTTGCGGGAGTCAAACTGGCAACCTTTGTGGTTGAGAGGACGCACTCCAACCAACAGAGCCATCCAGGAGCTCAGCGGCAGCTCAGCTCAAGGTGCCGTGTTCAATCTTAGTTGCAGGGGGCGCTGCCCACCATCCCTTGTGGGAGTCGAGGAATTGAACTGGCAACCTTGTGGTTGAGAGCCCACTGGCCCATGTGGGAATCGAACAGGCAGCCTTCGGAGTTAGGAGCATGGAGCTCTAACCGCCTGAGCCACCGGGCCGGCCCAAAAAAAACCTTTTTAATTGTAAAAAGCCCAAGAAAGAACATTCACATTGAATTTGATTTACATGTATCATTTTTACTTATATTGTCAGGGCAGTTTCTAAATCTTAAGTATTAGGAGCTTGTCGGAGGAAAAAAAGGATTTGTTTTTGGAGGAGTGTGTTTCCTGGTGCTCATTAATCTTGGAAATTATGGGAAGTAATTTTCAGAAGGGCGGCAGCAGCTCCTGAGGCAGAGTAGAAATCCAGGCCTGGAGGAGGTGGTGGTGCCCGGTGTGCCCCTGGCTGGTGGCAAGCAGGTCAAGGGCCTCACAATAGCCACCTTCTACCTGCCTTGTTCCATCATCTTAGTTATTTTCGTCAATATAAAATGCAGAAGAATTGTACTTTGATGAAGCTTCTTCACATAAAATGTTTTCCTTTGACTACTTTCCATAAAATGTGAAGTCAATTTCTTTTTCTAATTTTAATTGTGAAAGTGAAGCCCAGAAGCCTCAATTTCCGTATAATGAAAGATCTGAGTTTGTGGCCTTGTTTCCATTTTCCAGTTCTGCTCAGTAAGCAACACAATGCCCACAGAATACCCCCCAGCAGTGGCTCTATTCCAGAGTTGCTGTGCAATTGGACTGCAGAGGGAGGGCAAAGGCTCTTATTAACTCTTGGTCTCATTGTTGGGTCATGGGACCTTGAGGGGATAAGTACAGTTTCTATGAAATTTTATTTCAAAATCCAGACTAGATCTGGCCTAATGCGTTGTGGATTCTTTTTTTGTTTTATGGTGTCCTTTTGCCCCTTTCATTTACTCCTGGGAAGAGTCTCTTATTACTACTTTTTAAATTTCATACAAGTAGTATATTAACTAGAAAGTACCAGTTTAGAAATGTTATTTTTTATTAATAAGTTTTTATAGTACTCCTGGGTAAAAAGGTATTTTTATAGAAACAGTTCTTTTCATGTCTTTTATTTTTCTCATTAGTCCATAACATAACATTTTTATATGAATTTTTTATTACATTTAATAGGCAAAATCAATATCCTTTTAAAAAATTAGAAGTTTAAGGTATACTAAAGATGCTTTTGACTATAGTCTCTCATTCTTGGAGGTAATACCATTAATATGTTCTATGTATTCTCTTCCAGACTTAATAAAAATATGTTTACTGACATTTACACATACTCATAGAAAATACATGGGATCTCTGGGAGTGTGTATATCATAAGAGTTTTAAAAATTGTGATAAAATATACATAATTAAAATTTACCATTAAACCACTTTGCCATTTTAAGTGTGTAATTCAGTGGCATTAAGGGCATTCATGTTGTGTAGCCATCACCACCATCCATGTCCAGAACTTTTTCACCTTCCTACACTGACGTTCTATTCATTAATCACTAACTCCCCATTTCCTTTTCCCTCCAGTCCAGCTCCTGGTACGCACCATTCTACTTTCTGTCTCTATGAATTTGACTACCTTAGGTACCTCACATAAGTAGAATCGTACAGTATATGTCCTTTTGTGTCTGGCTTTATTTCACTTAGCTTAATGTCGTCAGAGTCCATCAGTGTTGTAGCATGTATCATAATTTAATTCCGTTTTAAGTTTGAGTAATACTCCATTGTATGTCTATACCACATTTTGTTTAACCATTCATCTGTTAGTGGATCTTTGGGTGGTTGCCACTTTTTGGCTGTTGTGAGTAATGCTGCTATGAACATGGTTGTACAAATACCTGTTTAAGTTCCTGCCTTCAGTTCTTTTGGGTAAACACATAGAAATGGAATTACTGGATCATATTCATAATTCTTTGTTTAATTTTTGCATAATTGCCCTATCATTTTCCAATGTGCCTGCACCATTTTGCATTACTACCAGCAATGCAAAGAGTTCTAATTTCTCTACATCCTTACCAACACTTGTTATTTTCCTTTTTTTTTTCTAGTAATAACCATCCCATTGGGTATGAGGTGATATTTCATCGTGTTTTGATTTGCATTTCCCTGATTAGTGATATTGAGCATCTTTTTGTGTGCTTACTGGCCATTTGTGTATCTTTGGGAAAATATCTATTCAAGTGCTTTGCTCTTGACCAATTTTTGAATTGGTCTTTTTTGTGGTTGAGTTGTAGTTCTTTAGTCTCGATATCAATCTTTTATTAGGTATGTGATTTGCAAATATTTTCTCCCATTCTGTGGGTTGTCTTTTCACTCTGTTGATAGTGTCCTTTGATGCACAAAATTTTTACATTTTGATGAAGCCCAATTTATCTATTTTTTCTTTTGTTGCCTGTGGTGTTGATGTCATATCCAAGAATCATTGCCAAGTCCAATGTCATGAAGGTTTTCCCCTGTGTTTTCTTCAAAGAGCTCTTAATGTTTGTTTTGATTTAATTTTTGTAGATGATGTGAAGTAAGTGTTGTAAAGTTTTAGTTGTAGACAAGTTGGAGGAACAGTACCAAGGACTTTTTCCTGAACCATTTGATAGTGAGTTGCTTACTTGATACCCCACCATCTCTGAAAACATTAATATACATTTCCTGCAAACAAATACATCTCTTACAGAATCCCAAAACATCAATTAAAAGTAGAAAATTACCATTGGCATGTTAGTACCACCCGGTCTTCAGTTCCTGTTCACATTTTAGCAGTTATTCCAGTAACTAGTCTTTTATAGTGGTTCAGAATCATTTGTTGCATTTAATTGTCATATGTCTTTAATTTCCTTCATTCTAGATCAGTGCTTCAGTCTGTCCTTGACTTTCATGACCTTAGCTCTTTGGAAGAGTGCAGGCCAGTTATTTTGAAAAATGTTCCTTAATTTGGATTTCCTAAGGATTAGATTCAGGGTGTGTGTGTGTGTGTGTGTGTGTGTGAGTGTGTGTGTGTGTGTGTGCGTGTGTGTACGCAAATGTCCTTGACCTAAATAGTACTGTATTATATATACTGTTCTAAAACATGCTTTCACAAAAGAACAAGACAAACAAATAAGAAACAGAAACTCATAGACACAGACAATGGTTTGGTGGTTGCCAGAGGGTAAGGGGGGTGGGGGTGGGGGGTGGGAGATGAGGGTAAGGGGGATCGAATATATGGTGATGGAAGGAGAACTGACTCTGGGTGATGAACACACAATGGGATTCATAGATGATGTAATACAGAATTGTACACCTGAAATCTATGTAATTTTACTAACAATTGTCACCTCAATAAATTTAATAAAAAAACCCAAAAAAAAAACACACATGCTTTCTTCCCCTCACCCAGCAATGTCATTTGTTTTGTTACATCTACAGCAAATTCATTCATTTTAATTGCAAGATAAGATTCTGTCATATGAATGTACTACATTTTGTTTAGCATTCTTTTTTTGAGTGGATTTATGGAGTTGTTGGCAATTTTTTATCATTACTAATGATGGTGCAAAAATCATCCTTGTGTACATATCTTTTTGTGGGTGTACATTTTCTAAGCAATAGACTTTTATTATTATTTAAAAATTTTAAAGTATTTTAAACATGCTAAAAGTATAGTGAATAATATAACAATATCCAACTTTAGCAAATGTTAATATTGGCTCTAGAATCTTTAAGTTGGTGAAGTTGTTATCCCATTCAATAAATGGGCATTTTTATTAAATTTATTGGGGTGACATTGGTTAGTAAAATTACATAGGTTTCAAGTGTACATTTCAATAATACATCATTTATATATTGTATAGTGTGTTCACCACCCAGAGTCAGCTCTCTTTCTATTCCTATGTATTTGACCCCCTTTTCCCTCTTCTTTCCTCCCTCCCTTTTTCCCTCCTCTGGTAACTACTAAACTGTTGTCTGTGTCTATGAGTTTTTGTTTCTTTGTTTGTTTGTCTTGTTTCTTTGTTGCTTTCAGTTTGATATCCCACATATGAGTGAAGTCATATGGTTCTTGACTTTTTCTGTCTGACTTATGATAAAAAACAAACAAACAAAAAAGATGCTCATGAAAATCAAAACCACAATGAGATATCACCTCACACCTGTCAGCATGGCTGTTATCAAAAAGTCAACAAATGATAAGAAACAATAAGTAAATGGGAGTTTTACTGGTATGCTTGATGTTAGTGTCTCACCGAGTTAGAAATATTGTTAATGATGAAATTGCCTGGAAAGTGTGCACTGCAGCTTTGTTCAAGAGAGAGAGATATTTTGGGAAAACCAGTCAGATTAAAAAACAAAACAAAAACAAAAGCCAGAAAATATTGGGCCGGCCCGGTGGCTCAGGTGGTTGGAGCACCATGCTCCTAACACCGAGGTCGCAAGTTCGATTCCCACATGGGCCAGTGAGTTACACCCTCAACAGCTAAGATTGTGGACAATGGCTCTCCCTGGACCTGGGCTGCTGTGAGCAGGTGGAGGTTGGTGTGAGCTGCTGTGGGCTGCCGTGTGCTGCGGTGGCTCCTGTGCTGCCAGAAGCGGCCAGTGGCCAGCAGCCATCGTGAGTGGCCGGCAGCCGGCGAGATCTGCTGTGAGCTGCTGTGAGCGGCAGACCCATGACTGGCGACCAACTACCTTAGCAGTGGGGGAGCGCTAGGCTCATAATACCAACATGGGCCAGGGAGCTGCCCATGAGAAACAATGGCTTGAACTGGAGTGGGGGTGGGAGGTGGAAGAAAGGGGTGGGGGGAAGTTAGACCTACAACCCAGATGTGAACTGTGAATAAAATACTAGGTAGGCTCAGCCAACTTTTATTTTAGGCTTTCTTAATGTCTTTCTTAATAGAATTTAATAAAATGAGACAGGAGGAAGAATCACAAAAGGTTAGGAATAATAAACCTGAAAGACTTTCTTGGAACCAGTATAGACTCATTTCTCATCTTAGATCCCTTTCTTGACTCTGGTGTCAGGTGGAATGAGAAGTGCATTCAGGAATTCTTTCTAAGCCTATTTATACAGTACTCGGGATAGATTTGTGATAAATTAATTCCATACTCACGTGTGATGTCAAGCCAATCAAGGGAAGAAGAAGGAAAGGAATCAGGTCAGAGCCCAACTTTACTTCACCAAACAATGGGAAGTGGAATTCTCTAAAGATAAATACATAAATTTAGAACTTGGAAATGATAGTAACAGGCAGCCTCAAGAGCTCTATTGGGGCCTCTCATGTTTTACCTGAGGAAATAGAACTACGGAGAAGGAGGATCCTGTCTCCTAATTCACACACCGGCAGGGAGACGTCTGTGTGTGTCTCTGAATTAACAGAGCCCTCAGAACACTTGCAGGCCTCTGCCAGAAGCGAAGGCATGTGGCCAGTTGTGTCTTCCCATCAGTACTGGAAAAACATGATCCACTTTAATAGCAGCTCCTGTGAGCTTTGGAGATGTGGTCTCAGGATCTAGAAATGTAGTGTCCGTGTTCCTGTTGGTGGGTGTTTCATAGGTTTTGTTTTTAGTGCTTAATAACATCTTTGGGAGAATTCCTCCTGGCTTGTCTATTAATAGTAGAATGCAAGGAGCCGCGGAGATTTCTTAATATCCACACTCCATGGGGATCCTATTCCTGGCTGAAATGGTGTTTTATGGGAATGCGGCTTTCAGTTTTCGTGTTATGAGGCCTGGACCGTGGCTAGGAGAACAGGACTGTTCTCCAGCCTGCAAGACAACAGCAACAACAGTAACCACAACCAGTAGCTAGTGTGGGGCTTTTATGGATTCACTGTTCACTGTGAATACTCTGGAAGTACTATACTGTGAAAATACTATATACTTGAAGGCTATAAAAATGAAAATCTGTATTTCAGAACACAGCAGAGTGGTTATAACCTGTTGTAGTCATCAGTTCAGGATTCTAGTGTAGATAGTAATTCTAAGGTTTTTTTTTTTTTTTGATCCTTTCTGGGATGCAGAGTATTTGGCTTGGAAGTGATGCCATCGGGGGCTTCAGATTGCTGCTGCAGGTCTTGGAGGCCTGTAGGTGCCACTGTAATTAGTGTCAAGGCTCTGAGAAAGACCAAAGCAGAAATGAGCCTGCCTAGACAAGGGTGAGAGCAGGGCAGCCACATCAGATCTTCACTGTGTACTGTGTTTTTGTGACCATCAAGGCCCGTGGTGAGCGGGTGGCTGATCTTGGTCTGGCACTGTTTCTGTGAGAAGCTGAAGTACCCATTGTAGAAGAATGTCTTTATGAGCATATGCTACAGGTGGACACTGGTGAGCCTGTGCTCAGCTAGGGTTCCTTGTTGCCTGTTGTCTACCATTCACCCCATCTGCCCCTTCACTAAAGGCTGGGGGAATACACAAACTGCAGAGTTTAGCTTTTCCTTTCTTGATTTTTCCTTCCCGAAGGCCCTTGAGCTTGAAGGAAGGAAAAGAGGAGTAGTCCAGAGCAGGACTGGGAGTTGGGTGCCTAGGAATTCTGGCTTGCTTGCTACTAGATGACTTTGGCCACATCTCAGAACCCTTCAGAATTGGTGTTAGAGGGTTGGGCCAGGTGATCCTACGGGGCCTTTCTAGCTCTAGAAATCTGTGATTCTGTTGTGTTGATGGTTGACCATTTGTAGGACCTCCTTTCTCATCTGCCCTCATTGGCTCTCTCTGTTGACACTGTTTTTCCTTAGGCCTTTATTCTTCAGAAGAAACCCACAACCCTAAGTGGTTTTGAAATCTCCACTGGAGACTATTAGGAACCATGCAGGCATCGGTCTCTGTGTACCTTGATGGAAATCAGATGCCGGCAGAGGAGGACATGCATATTAATGAACCATATGGGGCCGATTGCATGTGGGGCTCTTAAGCTTCGACCTTCTGAGACGAATCACTTACATTTGGCTTTAACTTCAGCTCTGCAGAACAAAGTAAAGCCATGACAGTGGGGAAAAGGAATTCCATCTTTCTCTGCTCCTCTAATCAGTCAACCTGAAAGTCTCAAAGGCCAACTATTTCAGAAATCACAAATGCAAATAAGTTAACATTTGCATTAAAAATCTTTATCTTCCAAAATTTATTGGTGTTTTCATTGTCTTTGAGTAGAAAGCTAATTTCTATACTTGACTCATAACTGTACAATTAGACCAGTTACTTCTCTTTCTTTCCTTTTCACAACTACTTGTTGACTACTTTTCATGTTCCAGACTCTGTGTTAGTCATGGGTACAAGAAGAGAAATAGGCATGGTTTCTTCAACAGGCTCGTACTGTAATGAAATGGAAATCACACGGGGAGAGTTCTGAGGGGACATTAATGGTCTGGTGCTGAGGAAACAAGTGGAATGCATAGAGCCTTGGGTGGGAGAATGGTCATCAGAATAGCTGTCCATGAACAAATATCAAATATCTGAGTTGAGTCTTGAAGGGTAAGGAAGAGTCAGCTGAGTCTGAAGGCTTGAGGCAGGAGCTGGCATGTTTCTGGAAGAGTGTGAACAAGGGGAGGCAGGCTTGAGTCTGTCTAGTGGGATGACAGGCAGTTCAGTCTGATGGGGTGAGAGGGCTGCTGGTGGGGAGGAGGACGATAAGCCTGGAGAGACAAGCAGATGATGACAGTGTTCAATGTCCTGCTGACCAAAGGGGCTTGGTCCTTTGGCAGTGGGCAGCCACTGTAGAGAGTTCAGCAGGATGGGAAGATCAGATTTGCTCTTTAGCTGTGACTCTCCTGTAGCAGGATGGCAGAGAGATTGGACTTGACAAGACAAGAGAGGCAGCAGGAACTGAGAGCTCAGCACTGCACTGGGCCAGGCTAGAGAGGAGCAGAGTGTGAACTAGGTGGATGGGGGTGACAAAGAGCCAGAGAGGAGGAGACTGATTGACTGTGGAGGATGAGGGTGGTCAAAGATGTGGCTTGGCTTTCTGGTGGAGGTGACTAGGGGATGGTGGCATCATCATCCTAGATGGGGTCCACATCAGTAGCAATGCTTTGAAAGGTCTCCTTTGCTTCCTGAATAGATTCAAAATGTTTACCTTTCATGGTCATTTTGACTTTGGGGTAGAGTCATAGTTGCATGGTGCCAGATCCAGTAAATAAGGTGGATGAGGACACACCGGAATGTTTTTACTTGACAGAAATTGCTGTACCAGAAGTGATGTGTGACACAGAGCCTTTTCGTTGTGTTCAAAAAATGTGAATGCTGCTGTCAAGTGCCATTCAATGGAAAGGCAGGGATCTTCAATATGGGAAGTGACACACTGAAACTTATTAACAGTGTGTGACAAGTTTCAACTTGTTCGGTGCAGCCAGTCGGGTGTGAGCTATGGTTGAGAGAAGGTGTGTTTTAAAGTGTGCCGTAAATCATCCTCCCTCATGACACTGCTCCGTGTCACACATCATTTCTGGTGCATGACAATTTCTGTAATATAAAAACATTACAGTGTGTCCTCATCCACCTTATTCACTGACTCTGGCACCATATGACTTCTGGCTCTTCCCCAAAGTCAAAATGACCATGAAAGATAAACACTTTGAATCAATTCAGGACATGGAGGCAGCCATGATAGGGCAACTAAAGACTCTCACAAAGAGGACTTCCAGAACTGCTTCAGAAAGTGGCAAGAACGATGGGATAAGTGTGTTTGAAGCAAGGGGGAGTATTTTGAGGGGATTAATGGCAATGTGTCTTTTACTGTAATATTTTTTTTTAATTTAAACTTTCACTGTGCTGTTTGATCACACCTTGTGTGGGTCCTACAGGACCTGTTGTTCTATTTGTACATATTATCTCTCTCAATTTTCCTCAAGTGCTCAGTGACCCTTGTTTGTTGATAACCAGTTGCTTACTGTAGGAAGCTGGTGCTGTTTTTTAGTGTGATACCATGGCAGGCCTTGCTGTTGCCAACTGCAGAATCTGTGACTCATTTGGTGTGTTTGCCTTGTGTCTGGTAGCCTCGATCTGGACCGCTAGCTCTCAACCCGGATGCATATCAGAATCACCTATAAAAATTCCCAAGGCCTAAGCTGTACCCAGATCATGACACCAATTCTCTGGTGGTGGGACCAGAGATGGTTCCAGTGTACAGCCAAGATAGGGACCACTGATCTGGGTGGTAGGGGGAGGGACCAGGAGGACAGGCCATTGACTGGGGCCACTGCCTTGGTGGGAGTGTTTTACCTAGGGCACCTACAGGGCTGGCTCAGTCATTTAGAGGGCTCAGTGCAAAATGCAATTCAAATGCCACACTTCTTGTTCAAAAAGAAGGGGGAAAAGTACCTTTATAGGTACGACAATGTGAAGTTTTTTCCTTTCTTCCGTGGTGTTTCTGGACTTGTCATGGTGCTTTTTATTTGCTATTTAATATCATTCGAACCCAGGACAAATTAAAATGTTAATTGTTATGAATTTTATGGTTTATTTTTAAATTGTCCAGTGCCAATTTTAAATGCAGATTTACATTGTATTTGGAATCACCGAAATTACACAATTTGTATTTTGCAGCTTATACATGCATATTTTGTTCTTATCAGGACAGTTTAAGTGCTACACAAAACTAATTTACCTGTTTTTGTTTTACTTCTTGATAAATGTAAGTTCTGCCAATACTCTCTATCTTTGGTTTACTAACGAGTAAAGAAGGACTGACAGGAAAAGGAAAAAGATAGGTTTTGCTCTCTTTCTGTATTCAAGCAAGTTCTGGTTCAATGCAAAGTGTGACCTCTCGGGGCTATCAGCACCCCTGCTTGCTCAGTCGTAGATGTAACATGCTTATTGTATGCTTGCTGTGAGTGTTCTGAACTCCCATACACCATGTTCCACAGGAATTCCGTGCTCTCAGAAAGGCAACCGTCATACATGTTGTACATATCTCCTCTGCTCACGTGCACACTTCACTGTAGGACCTCACCAACAAAACACAAAGTGGAAGATAAAATTAATTAAGAATTTCAAGATGGCGGTAGCAAAGCAGTAAATCAAGTGCAGACCCTTTTGATTATGAGGCCCTCTGTGCCTGCTCAGGTCACACAGCCATGAAGTCAGCCCTGCCACCCTCTGTCTTGCCTGCTCCTCTGCCCTTCTACCCCCAACACCCCACACTCCCAGCCCCCTATCCTGGCCACCTTTCTTCATAATGGAGCCTGCCCTCCCTTCTGGTACTCCTGGCCTCTCTACCCTGATCGCCCTAATTCACACTGCAGTCTGCTCCTGACCCCCATCCCTGCTGTACTCCTACGCTCCCTACCTTGCTCCACTTCTTACTACTATTGTAAGACTTACCACCTTCTAAAGTATTACAGCTGTATGTGTTGATTATTTACTTTAAAAAATTTATTGTCTTATAGATGATGTAATACAGAATTGTACACCTGAAATCTATGTAATTTTACTAACAATTGTCACCCCAATAAATTTAAAAAAATTATTGTCTGTTTCCCTTGCTAGAATATGAATTTCCCATGGGCAGGGATCTTAGACCAATTAAGGGAAGGCAGTCGGCAGTTCGGAATTGAATATGTGACATTTGCTGTATAAGAATATCAAATGTTATAAAGTAGGCATTGCAAATTAATGGCAGATGGAAGGATTTCTCAGTAAGCAGTATTTAGGTAACTGGTTGGCAATTATAGAAAATTAATCATTTTAGATCCTTTATACCTTAAAATAAATTTCAGTTGATTTAAAGAGATAAATGAAACTGAAAAATCTCATAGAGGGTACTGGCCTTCCTAGATATCAAAGTATATTGATAATAAGAAAAACATGCTGCTGGCAGAGCAAGAGACAAACCTATTGGTGGACTAGATGAGAGACCTGAAAGAAAACCTGATTATTTATGAGAAGTTTGGTATATAATAAAGATAGCATTTCAGTGGGCAAGAGGCAGATTTTCAACAAAGGTGTTATGACAACTGGCTAGTTAGTTTTAAACATTGAATGCAATATATATGCACATGTGTGGAAAAACAGTAGTTATAGTCCACCCATGGTGTTGCAGGTGACAAGATTTCATTCTTTTTTTATGGCTGAATAATAGTCCATTGTAGATGTAATACCTCTTCTTTATGTCATCCAGGTTGCATCCATAGCTTGGCTGTTGTAAACAATGATGCAATGAACATATGGATGCACATGTCCTTTTGAAGTACTGTTTTGGGTTTCTTTGGATAAACACCCAGAAGTGGGATTACTGAGTCCTTTGTCTCTTTTTATAGCCTTTGTTTTTCTTTTTTTTAATTTTAATTTTTAAAAATTTATTGGGGTGACAGTTGTTAGTAAAATTACATAGATTTCAGGTGTACAATTCTGTATTACATCATCTATAAATCCCACTGTGTGTTCACCACCAAGAGTCAGTTCTCCTTCCATCACCATATGTTTGATCCCCCTTACCCTCATCTCCCACCCCCAGCCCCCTTACCCTCTGGTAACTACTAAACTATTGAGAAACAGAAACTTATAGCCTTTGTTTTAAAGTCTATTTTGTCATATAAATATTGCTACCCTAGCTTTTTTTTTTCTATTTTCTTGAAATATCTTTTTTCATCCCTTTTCTTTCAGTGTATATGTGTCTATCCAAAGTGAGTCTCTTCGGTAGCACAGAAAACACTTAGAAGCTGTGAAGGGTGGATGTGAAGATGTGGGGTTAACACAACACGTCCATTTTCATCCCGGAACTAGTTAATCTTAGTCACGATTTTTTCACCCTGTAAGTTTAAAATTTAGGTGAATTAAAATAAAGTAGCTTAACTTTAAAAAAATAAATAAATAAATAAATAAATAAATAAATAAATAAATAAGTGAGTCTCTTGTAGGCAGTATATGTAAGGGTCTTGTTTTCTTTTTTCTTCTTTTTTTTTAAGTGTGTGTTTCCAGGACCCATCAGCTCCAAATCAAGTAGTTGTTTCACTCTAGTTGTGGAGGGTGGCTGATGAGGGGATCGAACTCGCAACCTTGTTGTTAAGAGCACTGCACTCTAACCAACTGAGCTAACGGGCCACCCATGGGTCTTGTTTTCTTTTTTTCTTTTTTTCACTTTATTGGGGTGACAATTGTTAGTGAAATTACATAGATTTTAGGTGTACAATTCTGTATTACATCATCTATAAACCCCATTGTATGTTCACCACCCAGAGTCAGTTCTCCTTCCATCACCATATATTTGATCCCCCTTACCCTCATGTCCCACCCCCCACCCGCCTTACCCTCTGGTAAACACTAAACTATTGTCTGTGTCTATGAGTTTTTGTGTCTCATTTGTTTGTCTTGTTCTTTTGTTGTTTTTGGTTTATATACCACATATCAGTGAAATCGTATGGTTCTCTGCTTTTTCTGTCTGACTTATTTCGCTCTCAAGATCCATCCATATTGTCACAAGTGTTCCTGTATCATCTTTTCTTACCACAGAATAGTATTCCTCTGCCCATTTTTCAATTGGGTTGTTTGTTTTTTTGTTGTTGAGTTGCATGAGTTCCTTGTATATTTTGGATATTAGCCCCTTATCGGAGGCACTGTTTGCAAAAGCCTTCTCCCATTCAATTGGTTGCCTCTTTCTTTTGTCGATGGTTTCTTTTGCTGTGCAGAAGCTTTTAAGTTTCATATAGTCCCATTCATTTATTTTAGCTTTTACTTCCACTGCCTTTGGAGTCAAATTCCTAAAATGCTGTTTGAACCCAAGGTCCATAAGTTTTGTACCTATGTTTTCTTCTATACAGTTTATTGTGCCAGGTCTTATACTTAAGTCTGATCCATTTTGAATTAATTTTGGTACACGGTGACAGATAGCAGTCCAGTTTCATTCTTTTGCACGTGGCTATCCAATTCTCCAAACACCATTTATTGAAGAGGCTGTCTTTCCTCCATTGTATGTTTTTAGCTTCTTTGTCAAAAATTATCTGTCCATATTTATGTGGTTTTATTTCTGGGTTCTCAATTCTATTCCATTGGTCTATGTGTCTGTTTTTCTGCCAATACCATGCTGTTTTGATTATTGTAGCTCTGTAGTACAAGCTAAAGTCAGGGAGTGTGATACCTCCAGTATTGTTCTTTTTTCTTAAGATTGCTTTGGCTATTCAGGGTCTTTTGTGGTTCCAAACAAATCTGATGATTTTTTGTTCTATTTCTTTAAAAACCGCCATTGGGATTTTGATGGGGATAGTGTTTAATCTGTATATTGCTTTGGGTAATATGGCCATTTTAACTGTGTTGATTCTTCCAATCCATGAGCACGGAATGTCTTTCCATTTCTTTGTGTCTTCTTCAATTTCTTTCAAAAATGTCTTATAGTTTTCAGCATATAGGTCCTTCACATCCTTGGTTAAGTTTATTCCTAGGTATTTTATTCTTTTTGCTGCAATTGCAAAAGGAATTGTTTTTTGTATATCTTTTTCTGAGATTTCATTGTTAGTATATAGGAAAGCAATGGATTTTTGTACGTTGATTTTGTAGCCAGCGACTTTACTGTATTCGTTGATTGTTTCTAATAGCTTTCGGGTAGAGTCTTTAGGGTTTTCTGTATATAGCATCATGTCATCTGTAAAGAGTGATAATTTAACTTCTTCATTCCCAATTTGGATGCCTTTTATTTCGTTCTCTTGCCTGATTGATCTGGCAAGGACTTACAACACTATGTTGAAAAGCAGAGGTGATAGGGGACAGCCCTGTCATGTTCCTGAACGTAGAGCCAAAGGGCTTCAGTTTTTCACCATTAATTATGGGATTAGCAGAGGGCTTGTCATATATGGCCTTTATTATGTTAAGGTATTTTCCTTCTATACCTATTTTATTAAGTGTTTTAATCATAAATGGATGTTGTATCTTGTCAAATGCTTTTTCTGCATCAATTGATATAATCATATGATTTTTGTCCTTTATTTTCTTTATGTGATGTATCACATTGATGGATTTGTGGATGTTGAACCATCCTTGTGCCTTGGGGATTAACCCTACTTGGTCGTGAGGAATAATCCTTTTAATGCATTGTATTCGATTTGCTAGAATTTTATTTAGGATTTTTGCACGTGCATTCATCAGAGATATTGGTCTGTAGTTTTCTTTTTTTGTGCTGTCCTTACCATGTTTTGGTATCAGGGTAATGTTGGCCTCATAAAATGAGTTAGGGAGTACTGTCTCTTCTTCAATTTTTTGGAAGAGTTTGAGCAGGATTCGTATTAGATCCTCTTTGAAGGTTTGGTAGAATTCACTAGTGAAGCCGTGTGGTCCCGGACTTTGGCTTTTGGGAAGGTTTTGGATGACTGATTCAGTTTCGTTTCTGGTAATCGGCCTGTTTAGATCTTCCAGTTCTTCATGGTTCAGCCTTGGAAGGCTATATGTTTCTAAGAACTTGTCCATTTCTTCTAGGTTCTTGAATTTGGTGGCATACAGTCCTTCATAGTATTTTTGGATGATCCTTTGTATTTCTGTGATGTCCATGATAACCTCCCCTTTTTCGTTTCTGATTTTGTTTATTAGTATCTTCTCTCTTTTTGTTTTAGTGAGTCTAGCCAAGGGTTTGTCAATTTTATTAATCTTTTCAAAGAACCAGCTCTTTGTCACATTAATTTTTTCTATTGTCTTTTTGTTCTCTATTTCATTTAGTTCTGCTCTAATTTTTGTTATTTCCTTTCTTCTGCTGACCTTGGGTTTTACTTGTTCTTCTTTTTCTAGTTCTTTAAGGTGTAAAATGAGGTTATTTCTTTGAGAGTTTTCTTGTTTCTTGAGATAGGCCTGTAATGAGATAAATTTCCCTCTTAAAACTGCTTTTGCTGCATCCCAAAAATTTTGGTAGGATGTATTTTCATTGTCATTTGTTTCTGTGTATCTTTTGATCTCTCCTCTAACTTCTTCTTTGACCCAGTCGTTCTTTAAAAGTATGTTGTTTAATCTCCATGTATTTGTGTTTTTTCCCTCTTTCTTTTTGCAGTTGATATCCAGTTTCAAAGCCTTGTGATCAGAGAATATGCTTGGTATGATTTCAATCTTCTTAAATTTGCTGAGACTGATTTTATGTCCCAATATATGGTCTATCCTTGAGAATGTTCCATGTACACTAGAAAAGAATGTATAGTCTGATGTTTTAGGATGAAGTGCTCTATAAATGTCAATTATGTCCATTGCATCTAATGTGTCATTTAGGGCTGCTATTTCATTATTTATTTTCTGTTTGGATGATCTAGCCATAGCTGTCAATGATGTATTTAAGTCCCCTAGTATAATTGTGTTTTGGTCAATTTCTCCCTTTAGTTCTGTTAGTAGTTTCTTGGTATATTTTGGTGCTCCCTGATTGGGGGCATAAATATTGATGACTGTTATGTCTTCTTGTTGTACAGTCCCCTTCACCATTAAATAATGTCCATCTTTGTCTCTTGTTATCTTTTTCACCTTGAAGTCTGTTTCATCTGATATCATTATGGCTACACCTGATTTTCTCTGGGTACCATTTGCTTGGAGTGTCAATTTTCACCCTTTCACTTTGAGTCTATGCTTGTCCTTGTAGCTGAGATGTGTCTCTTGGAGACAGCATATGGTTGGGTTTAGTTTTTTGATCCAATCTGCTACTCTGTGCCTTTTTATTGGTGAGTTCAGTCAATTTACATTTAGGGTGATTATTGATATGTGAGGATTTCCTGTCATTCTATCTTTAGTTTTCTGGTAAGTCTGTGTCTCCATTGTTTCTTTGCCTTTTTGTTGTTGCCTATTATTTCTGTGTGGTGGTATTTTATGATGTTTCCCTCTGTTTCTTCTTTTATTACAGTATATATTTCAGTTCTTGATTCTTTTTGAGTGGTTACCCTTAAGTTTATGTAAAAGAAAGTTTGATATTTAGAGTATTCCATTTTCATCAGCACGCTTACTTTCTCCTTTCCCATATTCCAGTTCAGGCCTTTACTCTCCCCCTTTTTATGTTTTGGTTGCCACAAATTGTCCCTGTAGATGGTGGTCGAATAGCCTCCTTTAGTATTTCTTGTAGTGCATGTCGTGTATTAGAAAATTCCCTCAGCTTCTGTATGTCTGGAATGGTCTTTATTCCTCCTTCATAGCTAAAGGATATCTTTGCTGGATATATTATTCTTGGCTCATAATTTCTCTCTTTCAATAGTTTGAATATTTGGTTCCACTCCCTCCTGGCTTGTAGAGTTTCTGCTGAAAAATCTGATGATAATCTAATGGGCTTTCCTTTGTAGGTTACCGTCTTCTTTTCCCTGGCTGCCTTGAGGATTCTTTCTTTGTCGTTGATTTTAGACAGCTTCAGTACAATGTGCCTTGGAGAAGGCCTGTTGGGATTGAGGTAATTAGGTGTTCTATTTGCTTCTTGGATTCGAGGATCCAGTTCTGTCCACAGAAGTTCTCATCGAGAATTGGTTTGAATATATTCTCTGTTCCCTTCTCTCTTTCTTCTCCTCCTGGTATGCCCATTATTCTTATATTGCTCTTTCCGATGGAGTCAGAAAGTTCTTGTAGAGTTCTTTCATTTCTTTTAAGTCTCAAGTCTCTTTCTTCTTCCATCTGTGTAATTTCCAGGTTTCTATCTTCGATGTCACTGATTCTTTCCTCTGTCTGGTCAACTCTACTACCTAAGGTGGTTATTTCATTCTTAATTTCTTTTATTGAGTTCTTAATCTCCAGAAATTCTATTTGGTTCTTTTTTAAAAGTTCAATCTCTTTTGTAAAATCCTCATGCTGTTCTTTGATTGTGTTTCTGAGTTCATTTAACTGCCTATCTGTGTTTTCTTGCATCTCGTTGAGTTTTTTCAGAACTGCAATCTTGAATTCTCTGTAATTTAAGTTACATATTTCCATATATTTGAGTTCCTTTTCTCGAGTCTTTTCACTTTCTTTGTGAACTGTCTTGTTGCCTTGGTTATTCATGACAATTAGTGATTTACTATTTCTCTTCCTAGACATCTACAGGAGTGGCTTCTGCAACAGGTTGATAGGAAGAGGTCTTTCTTTTGTTTTCCAGTTATTGTTGGTAGGATGTTTTATTTTTCCTCCGACTGCAGACTTTTTTTCTCTCTCACACGGTAGTGCTATGTTTTCTCTGCACTATTCCATCTTCTCACATAATGGGGGAATTCCCTGGGAGACGGGCTTCTCCTCTGTTAATAGTTCTCCTCTGTTAATAGAGTGCAGTGTCCCGCTGGGTATGAGGAGAGCTTTTGAAGTTCCAAAGGTCTTCCTGCACCAGATTCAGAGCCCATATGTTTCAGCAGTTCTGTTTACTCCTGCAGGGATCTGCCCAGATAGATGGGGCCAGGGGCGGGGTGAGTTGTGAGAGGTGGCCCAGAGCAATGGCGGTGACCACCACAGCCGGTCCTGCTTCCACAGCTCCCTCCCCTTTGCCAGAACTAGTTGGGCTGCCAATTTGTGTCTGCGGTCCACAGTTCTCAGAACCGCAAGTATTTTATTCTTTTGATCTGACACTGCTACTGTTCCGTTTCCCCGCACCGGGCAGGTGGGGGCGGGGCGAACTCTGGGAGGGTAGGAGGGGGCAGCTAGTCTCAGTGCCTAAGGCTCCGTTCTCTGCTCGGCAGTGAGGGCTTAAACCACTGTTTTCAGCCTTCCCTCAGTCTTTTCTCTGAGGTCTCTGTCATGAGCGTTGGGTTCAGCCGTGCTTTATGCTTCCCCCTCAGCCCTGTAGGCCATAAGTGGAGCCCTAACAGTTCGAGTTCTTCCCTCTCCCGCAGCTGTGGTAGTTTCGGGAAGCAGTGAGCTCGGAGCACTGAGCTAGTCTGCGTCCTGTGCCCGCGTGGCTCCATCTCCGCACTTCTCCCTTCCCTCCTCCCCCGCTCACGCGATTCACCCACCTGTAGGTGAATTCAGTAGTGGGCCTCTTCGTCTTGTCTTTCTGCTGTGCAGGGAGTCCTTTGTGGAGTTATTGTTGTTCGATTAATTGTAAATTCCAGGGGAGCTTTACAGAGGCTCACCTCACACTGCCATTTTGATGACGTCTGTCCTAAATCGCTGATTTGATCCTCTGCTTCATCTAATCTGTTGATTCTCTCTAATGTATTCTTTATTTCAGTTATTCCTCATTTCTGGTTCTTTTTTATGTTTTCTTTTATTTCTATTTTTATTTTCCTATCTTTTTGTTGAAGTTCTCCCTGAGATCATTGAGAATCCTTATAACCAGTGTTTTGAATTCTGCATTTGGTAGATTGCTTATCTCTGTTTTGTTTAGTTTTTTTTTTTTTTTCCTGGAGCTTTCATTTCTGTAACTGTTGTTTCATTTGGGACATGTTTCTTTGTGTCCCCATTTTAGCTGCCTACCTATGTTTGCTTCTATTTATTAGGTAGAGCTGCTATGTCTCCTGGTCTTAGTAGAATGGCCTTATGTAGTAAGTGTCCCGTTGGGCCCAGTGGCACAGTCTCCCTGATCACCTGAGCTAGGTGTTCCATGTGTGTTCCTTTTGTGGGTGGTGTGTGCCCTCCTGTTATAATTGAGTCCTGGTTGCTGTTTGCACATCAATAGGAGTGATTCACCCTCTGTCTGATTGGTTGTAAGGACTGGCTGTTAACTCCAGTGGAGGATCTGTTGTACGTGAGCTGACCCTACAGAGCAGGATTCACTTTAGCAGGGCTCTGGTACCTGCCCAGTCTGTCCTTTGCATGTATCATCTGTGGAGTCAGCTGGATGATGCCTGTGCTCCATTGAAGCTGCACACTGGGTGTGCTGGCCCCTGGGGTTTCCTGGGAGGGGCCCTACCACAAGCCAAGTTCAGCCGCAGCTTGTGTCCTGCTGGGGGCCACTTGGAATGAGCCACAAAGGAATCCATAGATGGCCACCATTCATGGGCTTGGAGGTGCCTGGGAGAGGCTAAGCTGGAAACCCACGCTGGTTGCCACTAGTGTCAGGCTTGGGGCTGCTTAGCAAGAGGTATAGGGAATGCCAAGACCAGATGCTTGTTTGGGGTTTATGAACCTTTGATTGATTTTAGGAAGGTCCTCAGCTTAAGCCAAGACAGGCCATTTTTATGGAAAAGCCACTGTAAGTGGCTTTTGGGTGGGCCCACAAGTTGGGTGGGGTGGGGTCTCAGGGAATCACCAGTGTTAACACATTGCGTGCGGCTGGGTTTAAATCCCTCGTGAAGATTCTCATGATCCATATGCAACGTGTTAAGAAACTCAGATATGGTGGCCCCCTGCATCTGCATGCTGGTTGGGGGCAAGGCTCAACAAAGGAATAGTGCCTTCTGCTAGCATTTCTCTCTGGGAGGAAGCTGCCCCTCCAGCCCTTGCCCTGAACCTGGACAGTTCAGTTCCTCCCCAAATGTCCCTGGTGCCTTCGAGGTGCTGCCTTAGCACTGGAGCTCAGAGTGAGTGAATCTATCAACGAGTAAGTCTGTGCGTGGGCCCTTTAAGAGAAATGCATGGACACCAGCAGCCCTGTCTCACTCAACCACAATCTCCACTGATTTTCACAGCCAGAAGATGTGGGGACTTCTCTTCCTGGCACTGGAACCCTGGGCTGGGGAGCCTGGTGTGGGGCTGGGACCCCTCACTCCTCAGGAAGGGCCTCTGCAGCTGAGATATCCTTCCCTATTTTTAAGTGCCACACATGGTTATGGAGACCAGCCCATTTTGTGTCTCTTCCCCTTCAACCAGTATCATGGTGGCTTCTTCTGTATTTCCTTATTTGTAGGACTTCTGTTCAGCTAGACAGAGGCACTTTTCAATGATGGTTGCTCTAATTTAGTTGTAATTTTGAGGTGATTGTTAGAGGAAGCAAGCACAGCATTTACGTACTCTGCTTTCTTGACCGGAAGTCTCAGTTCTCTCCTTAAATGATTTGTGCAAGGCCACATGACATGGCCAGTAAGTAAGAGACCTGAGTTCCCACAGAAGACAGTCTTTCAGATTGCACTGCCTCATATTTTTCCTGACTGAACTTCCTTAACTACCATCTTTCTGATTTGTAATATGGTCTATTTAAACAAATAAAGCCTCAAGATTTCTCAGACCAGTAGGTGCCACTTAGTCCTGCAGGAGTCAGCTGTTCTAGAAATGTATTCATGTCCTTGCCATTTGACCTTGGAAGTTCACTCTGTAGTTGTACTGAGGTTTATGGTTCTCTGTATTCCTTTTCTCCCCAAAGGTTGGATGGTACTGATGAGAAGACCTCCTTGCAAAGCTGTTCTTCAGAGCTTATCCATTCTGTTGTATTTCCTAGGCCAAGGCTCTGGGAATCACCCTGGTCTGTTTCCAGAACCTGTGCATCTCACAATTAGAAGAAGCATTGTTTGAGATTCATAGGCTGGAAAAAAATTTTGAGTAAAAGATTAGGTTAATAAGGGAAGCTTCAGTTTTATTCACATGCAAAGTGTCTTACACTGTTATTTTTTTGAGCATTAATCAATATTAATAGTAAAATCACAGTATTATTTTAAAAAGTAATCATGAAAAAAATTAAATGTTTATGGATCAGTTCCTGTACTTTGTTTTAATCTATAATTTAAAATATAAAGTTAAAATATAAAATACAATTTAAAATACAAAGTTACTTCAAAGAGTGTTTTTGGTTATTAGAATGTTTAGCTATGTTATGATATTCCATTTAAAATTAATTTCAGTAACAACAAAGTAAGAATCTTGAATTTTAGGATATACAATACAGTCTAGGAAATAATGAGAGAACATTGGGAATGCTTTCTAGTCAATATTTTTGTTTTAAAATAAAAGGTCGTGAACTCTTTTAAATTAATCTCAGTATAAATAGCTTTGATTACCACTAGATTTATGTGAGTGATTATAGTAGACTAATGAGTTAATCAGTTAGCAGCCCTTTCTAACCACTGATGTTCTAGACTAATTGCTTCATCTGCCTCGGTTAGTTTTCTTGCCTGTTTTAGTGAGTATAATAATTTCTGTTTATTGCAAGGGTTATTCAGTTTTAATTATGGCAATTTTTCTGAAATACACATTTTAAAACTTTGTATTAGAGGAAACTTCAAACTCATATAGAGAGGATAGTATAACAAATCACCATGTATCCATCCTGTAATAGTGACCATCATCTATCACAGATTGGGAGTCCAGCTGGAGAGAGTACGGGCAGAGCACACATCAGAGGAAATGTATGGAGACAATGGAGAATAGTTCATTGAACGGCTATATTGTTTCCCTAGTTGATGGGCATTTAGCTTGTTTTCATTTTTTTCCTAACACAAACAGGCAGTGTGGCAGTAAACATGCTGGTACGTAAATCTTTGCCTACTTGTGTCAGTATTTCTGTAGGATAATTGAGGAAACATCTAAATATGAAGGAGGCTTGGATATTTTCGTTCTTCCCTATGAAGATGTTGTTATAACCTGATAAGTGTTATCACTTTGCTTTTTTCTTAGAAGTTCTAGGTTATTCTCAATGGAAATATCTTTATTGGGATTATTTTAAGAAATGCTAGCTGCCACAGCAGAAACTCAGAAATCTCTGTGGCTTAACACAGTAACAGTTAATCTTACCAGAGTGCAGCATGGGTTGCAGGAGTCTACTCCATATGTTGACTCAGGGATCCAGGTTCCCTCCAGCTTGTAACACTGGCCTCCTGGGCAGGGGGAGAGAGAGATGGAGGCACCTTACAAACTCTTAAGCATCACGTCTGTTCATCTTCCCATGTGAATCACTCACTTCATGGGAGGCTGAGAATGCTGGGGAACCCTTGGATGTTGGGTGAGCACTTTGTCCACTTCCATCCTACAGTTGTCAAGGGAAGCATCAGAGCCTTTCAAGGAGAGAATTTAGTGTCATTTCAGTGTTAATGGCAATATTCTTTTTGTTGTTGTTGCTTTCAATGTATTTTCTTTGAAAAAAAGTTTAGACATATAAAAAAGTTGCAAAAGTAGTACACAGAGTACCTGTATACCTTCACCCAGCTTTTCCTAATATTAACATCTTTCACAACCATAGCATAATGATCTAAACTAGGAAATTAACATGAATACAATACTTATCTACATATCTTATTTGAATTCCATCAAAGGTAATACTCATAATTAAAGCCAGAATTATTCTCAGGTTCCTGTTTGCATAATCCCATGGGTGGTCTCTTTGCTCACAGGTACCCCTTACTTTACAAGTGAGCAGGATGAACTGATAATCCCCCAAAGGACCTCATTCTGGGCTCCATTGCCAAGTAACATGTAACCTAGTAGTGGGCCTTTTGTAGTTTAGGCATTACTACTTTGTTGATAATATGCCAGAAAAAATAAGGGGAAGAAAAGCCTTTATTATTAGGCAATAGACAAAGAATCTCCAGTAGTGTTGGAGACTTTTAAGGTAAATAAGACCTAAAACTCCACTTTGATCATCATTTTTTCCCCATAATTCCTCTGTGGTCACAGATGGCACCTCTAACCTTAATTAATCGGGTTACCCAAATATGGGCTTGGACACAGAAGGGTCAGAGTGGGGGAGTCTAGGTCAGTCAGCAGAAAATCAGTCTCATTACTGCCTTAATTCAAACCTACTGAGTGCCTGAAATCTTGTAAAGAAATATGGGTTATTAGTCATCTATTGCTGTGTTACAAATTGTCAGAAACTTAGTGACTTAAAACAATAATAAATATGTATTTTCTTATACAGTTTCTCTAAGTCACGAATTCGGGAGTGGCTTAGCTGGGTAGTTCTGGCTCAGGGTCTCTTGTGAGGTTGTAGTTAACACGTTGCGTACGGCGGGGTTTAAATCCCTCGTGAAGATTCTCGTGATCCGTACGCAACGTGTTAAGACATCAGCTTGGGCTACAATTATCTGAAGGCTTGACTAGAACTGGAGTATCTGTTTTTAAGATGGGTCGTCTGATTGGCAATTTAGAATTGGCTGTTGGCAGGAGGCCTCAGTTCTTCTCCACATGGGCCTCCCCATAGAGTTGCTTGACATGGCTGGTTTCCCCCAGGGTGAACAGTTCAAGAGAGAGCAAAGCAGAGGCCACAATATCTTTTAGGACCTAACCTTGCAAGTCACATACCATCATTTCCACAATATACTGTTGGTTACACACATCAGCCATATTCAGTGTGGGAGGGGAGTACACAAAGCCTGAATATCAGGAGATGAGGATCCATGGGGGCTATCTTGGAGTTGGCTACCACAGTGGGAGATAGAGAAGAAGTGACAAGGATAACTGACACTGAATTTGTCATTTATTGAAACGAGCATTAATTATAATTATGTAATAGTAGAGACTTGGTTCTTGTGGCCATTGTGGTGTTTTGTATTTTAATGAAAAACCAAGACTCATAAAAAGAAAGTGGGCCTTGTCTGCATTGAGGTTTGGTGGATAGAAGTAGAGATTTCGAGTTAGAAGGCTTGAATTCTAGTACCAACCTCTGCTGCCTGCAAGGTGGTTATAGGTGAGCTCTGTGTCTCTTCAGACAAAGGGGATGATGATACCTGCATTGTGGACCTCATAGGCTATTGTGAAGGATGAAGTCATGTGGGAGGGATGCCTGAATTGTGCAGTGTGTTATGAGAATATTAATTATGGTAATGAGGAGGATTTTAAGAATGCAGTGAGATTTGTTCAATACTTAAACCTGGAAGCAACTGAGTATATTTTTCAGACCAAATATTTTAGGACTGAGCTTCATTTTTTTGTATTGGATAAAAATACTAGTGACTACAAGTGCCTTTATTACAAAGAGCTGTGATGTCAAAGCGATGGGGTTGGTGAGAGGCGCCTTCACAGTTCTGTAAGGAAGTTTAAATCCAGGTGACACCTCCCTTAGGAGTCTTTCTGAGAGCCTTTGCATTGAGGTTGGGCCTTCACCCTGTTTGTCATCTGCATTTTTTACCTCTGACTTCTTCTCATACATCAGTGTTTTGCATCTAAGGATTCTCTTTTGGCTTTCATTGTGGGGAAGCAAGAACTCACTCGGGCCTCACTCTAACTGTGGTTTATGAGGTCTGTGACTGAATGTTTGGGGCTATAATCCATGAGATTGCTCAATAGACCTTGGAGAAATGGCTAGAAAGTGACTGTAACGTCAGGCAAAGATTTCTGAACATCCATATTATAGGTGGGAAAGCTTGAATTATAAATATTTGGTGCCCAGTCTTTTAAAATAAAGTTTCCTCATTTTTGTCTATCTACACAAAGCTATTATTTGTTAAGCACCTTTCCATGAATATATGGGGTAAGAACATTCCAGGGAGAGTGCATAAAAGCCTGGGATGTGTGTGTATTTTCTTAAAGACTTAATCTAAATATCAAACTGTAGCCAGTCTCTCTTCTGTGTATACTTAATTTCTGATAATTAAATGCTTGTTTCTTTTGTTCTGTGTCTTTGCTATAGATATGAATAGATGAAAGTGTTGATGAAATTTGACTGTCTTTTCTGAAATGAAGGAATTGTGTCACCAGTTTGATTTCTCAGTGACCACTAATGATTTGTAATTTGGGATTAACCCAGACAAACACACAGGTAATTCAGTTAATAAGAGTATAAGAAGAGGAAGATTCATGACTTTACTATTTATTTTTCATTTTTCTTTAAAAAAATTTTTTTAGCTGTATTGAGCTATAACTTACATATAACATTGGATAAATTTAAGGTATACAGCATGACAATTTAATACAAGGTCTGACAAGTTCACGAACTTGTTTCAGCGATGTTGCTAACCTTTTTTGATATCAGAGGAATTATTCATTATGAATTTGTACCAACTGGACAAACAGTTAACCAAGTTTACTATTTGGAAGTGCTGAAAAGGCTGCATGAAAAAATTAGACGACCTGAACTTTTTGTCAACAATTCATGGCTCTTGCATCACGACAATGCACCAGCTCACACGACACTGTCTGTGAGGGAGTTTTTAGCCAGTAAACAAACAACTGTATTGGAACACCCTCCCTACTCACCTGATCTGGCCCCCAATGACTTCTTTATTTACACAAAGATAAAAGAAGTATTAAAAGGAAGCCATTTTAATGACATTCAGAACATCAAGGGTAATACGAGGACAGCTGTGATGGCCATTCCAGAAAAAGAGTTCCAAAATTGCTTTGAATGGTGGACTAGGTGCTGGAGTCAGTGCATAGCTTCCCAAGGGGAGTACTTGGAAGGTGACCGTAGTGATATTCAGCAATGAGGTATGTAGCACTTTTTCTAGGGTGAGTTCTCAAACTTGTCAGACCTCGTATATGTATTAAATGATTACCACTTTAAAATTAGTTTATACCTCCATCACCTCACATAATTACAAAGTTTTTTGTGTGTGATGAGAACATTTAAGATTACTCTCTTAACAAATTTCAAGTGTATAATAAATACAGTATTGTGAATACAGTTCCCATGCTGTATGTTATATCCCCAGAACTTACTCATCTTATAACTGGAAGTTTTATACCGTTTGACCAACATCTTCCCATTTCTCCTGTTCTCCAGCCCCTGGAAACTACCATTCTACTCTCTGTTTCAATGAGGTTGGTTTTTTTTAGATTCTACATATAAGTGAGATCATATATTCCCTCACTTATTTCTCTTAGCATAACGCCCTCAATGTCCATTCATGTGGTGCAAATGGCAGGATTTCTGTTTTTTTATGGTTGAATAATATTCTGTTGTGTATATATATGAATATATATATGTGTATACACACACACACACACACACACACACAGAGGGTGCCCCAAAAATGTATACACATTTTAAGAAAGGAAAAAACTGTATTAATTGTAATACTTAATATATACTGATAACAAAAGATGAATACAAGTCACGTTTGACTTCTGCAATTACAAGAGGTGCTCAAAGTGGTTACCTTCAGCGTCCAGACACTTCTGATTACGGCAAACTACTGCTTGAGCATAGATATAATAACATCTTTTAAAATGTGTATACATTTTTTTGGTACCCCTTGTATATATGTGTGATATATATATATTACATTTTTTATGCATTCATCTGTTGATGGACACTTAGGTTGTTTCCATGTCCTTGCTATTGTGAATGAACATGGGGGTACAGGTAGCTCTTTGAGACAGTGATTTCATTTCCTTTGGATGTATACCCGGAAGTGGGATTGTTGGATCATATGGTAGTTCTATTTTTAACTTTTTGAGAAACCTTTATACTGTTTTCCATAGTGGCTGCGTCAATTTACATTCTCATCAACAGTGCACAAATGTTCCCTTTTCTTCATGTCCTCACCCGCATTTGTTATCTCACCCTTTTGATGAAAAGCCGTTTTGTCAGGGGGGAGGTGGTATCTCATTGTAGTTTTGATTTGCATTTCCCTAATAATTAGTGATATTGAGCATCTTTTCATGTGCCTGTTGGCCATTTGTATGTCTTCTTTGGAAAAATGTCTATTCAGGTTTTCTGCCCCTTCAAAATTGGATTATTGGAGGTTTTTTTAGTTTTTTTGTTTTGTTTTTTGGTTTTTTGCTATTGAGTTGTATGAGTTCCTTATATATTTTGGATATTAACCCCTTTCTGATATATGGCTTACAAGTATTTTCTCCCATTTTGTAGCTTTTCCATTTTGTTGAGACTTTGTTATTCTTATCCCCCTGATTAAACATGATTGACTTAAAAATTTTTATATTTGTGTTTCTCTGAGACGATATTTATTAAACACAGGCCATGTTAGCATCAAAGGAAGACATTTGGGTACAGGCTCTTTACCCACTTACTTAAGGCTGGGATGTGGTGCAACATGAGCCTGCACTTTGAGAAGCAGCACTCTGAGGCCACAGGTATTGGCGTGGGATCTGACTCAACACCATTTTACTTATGTGACTTTGGACAAGTTACTCTCCTCTCTGTGTAGAAAGTAGATAAAGTGTCTGGACTGGCATTTGGCACATTTTAGGCACTGAAAAATAGGAATTTTATTATTTGTAGTTTTGTTTAAGATGTCTGAGTGAATATTTGCTTTTTAAAAAAAGAAACCTGTAAGTACAAAACAGTCAGAAAATTCTTCTTTTTAAAGAAGAATTTACAATTTCAATATAATGTCTTTTTGAATACCCTGCAAGAAAGTTTTAGAAATGTGAAACAGTTATCTTTTTGGGATTATAATCTGATGGGTCAGGTCCTAAATTCAATGCTAAAGAACTTGATCAAAAGCTGGTTTGTACCTTTGGCTTTGTTGCCCCCACTGTCATTGCCCAGGCTGACATGGGGGTGGGCAGAATGGGATGATCTTACGTTTACCTGGCTTTACAAAATCTTTTCTGCCTCTTTTAATGAGCACCTACATGTATATATGTGATTTTTCCATTCTGTTCATGATGTTTAATTCATCTTTTCTTGTCATATCAACTAAGCCTGAAATTAAGCCCACTTAAGCATCATTTTTCAGAAGAATATGTTCAGTTTTATTTAATTTTCTTATGTTATCTTTCATAGGGTTTCTTATGGCTAATTAAAAATACTTTTTATTATGAGAAAGACTTATTTATTTAGAATAAAAATACTTATTAAAATGTACTATCTGCTCTTTTTAGCAACCTCAAGAAAATTGCAAAGTATGAAAAAATCCAGGAGACATATAGAGAAAAGTAAATTTGATTAGATAAAATTTCTATACCTTAAAGAAATTCAGAAGATAAAAGATAGAGTAGGAGAAAATATTTTCAACATTTTTTAATTGAGGTAGTTATAGGTTCAGGTTCATATGCAATTGTAAGAAATAATACAGCGAGATACTGTGTACCCTTCACCCAGTTTCCCGTAATGGCAGCATTTTGTAAAAGTATAGTACAGTATCACAAGCAGGACAATGACCTTGATCTAATACACCCATCTTTAAGAGTCAGGTTTGTTTGTTTGTTTGTTTGTTTGTTTGCTTGTTTATTTATTTATGTTACCTATGGATATCCAATTGATCTAGTACCATTTATTGAAAAGACTGTCTTTCTTCAATTTTATGTTTTTGTCAATAATCAGTTGGACTTACTTGTGTAGGTGTATTTCTGGGTTTTCTATTTGTTTCATTGGCCTCTGTGCCTGTCCTCCCATCATTACTACCGTTTGATTATTGTAGCTGTATAGTAAGCCTCACTATTTAGTACAGTGATTCTTCCCACTTTATTTTCCTTTGTTAGACTCCTTTTAGTTATTTTACGGGCTGTCCCTTTCCATATAAATTTTAGAATAAGCTTGTCTGTGTTTACAAAAAACAAGGCTGGGATTTTGATAGGGTTTGCATTCAAGCTACACATCAATTTGCAGAGAATTAACTTCTTTACTATGTTGAATCTTCTAATTCATAAGCATGGTACATCTCTTGTCATGCTGGGTGTCATGCGGGCGCTCTGTCTGGTCCCGCTCCCCACATAAGAACGCAGGATATGGTGAGGCCAAAAACGAACACCGGTGGAGCCATGGATAGGGGAATCATACCACTGTATTCTCGCTTGCAGCCGGGCAAGACACATGAAGTAGGATCCACACGATCAGCAATCTGCTGTCCACTTCTCTGCCTGCCAACCAACCAACCAACACAGTCACGGCAGTTATATTAGTGGCTAATTGGCTAACTGGTTACAGCTAATGGCCAACCAGTCACAGCTGATGGCCATCTACTACCCGAGCCAGCACCTTTCTACGTGAGGCCGAGAGCCTGGAAACTGCTCTCTGGGACTCTGTCCCCACACTCTCCATTTATGAAACATTTCCTTTTTTACAAATAAAGAACTAATACTTGGAATCTATAAAGAACATCTGCAAATCAATAACAACAATAAAAAAGGTCCCAAAACACATAGGAAATTGGGAAAAGGCTATTATCAGACAATTCCCAGAAGAAATACAAATGGCCACTAAGGTTTGAAAAGATACTCAATCTTACTGATATTGTGGGAAATCCAAATTATAAGATTCTATTGTTTTGCCTGTTTAGATTGCTAAAATTAAAAATTGATATTATCAATTAATGAGAGTACACGGAAATGGTCACTGTGACACACTGTTGGTTGGAGCAAGCTGGTGAAGCCTTTTTAGAAGGCATTTAGCAATATTAATCAAAATTAGAGCCAGACATAACTTGGCTGAACAATTCCAGTTCTTTGAATCTCTCGTACAGAAGTCTGTGCACATATGTTCAACGATGTTGGTACAAGAGTGCTCAATACAACATTATGGAAACAACCAAAATGTTAATCAGTAGAGGAAAGATTAGACAAATTATGTCTCATCCATAGTGTAGAATATTGTGCACCAGTTAAAAAGAATAAGGCTGACCTATATGTACTGAGATTTCAAATCAGTCCTCCCCGCTCTTTGGTTCTATTTTCCTTTTAAACAGATAAAAACAGCCATCTGATCAATTCTGACTTTCTTGTCACATTGTTGAACTGATACAGCTGCTTCAGATAATTCTGTTGTGGCTCAAGGAGGCTAAATTACTGAAATATTAACTTTCTTTTTATGGTTCTTATCTCAAAGTCACTTTTATTGCTTTTTTGTGTACCAGGAATGGAGAATAAACATCCAGGCTGGGGGAGGGGGTTGTGCCTCAGGCAGGAACAATGTGTCTCTGGCTGTATCTGGTGGTCTTGTCCTCTCAGTTCCCTGGCCCTTTGTTATCCTACTTAGGTCAGAAGGGCATTGCTAACCTCTCTGAGGAATGGCTTTCCTTTGACAAGATTTTAATAGGGCTGGCATCCTGAAGAAGTCTTGTTTTTATGATCCAGTTTGGGCGAGTAGTTTCATAAAAAGTACCCATACAACAATTGATTAAGTCCCTTGATCCATACTGTCAAAATGAATTATTCATTAATTTAATAAATTGAAGTATTTATTTTTTCAAAAAAAAATTCAGAAGTGCTTTTGTGAGAGGAGCTCATTTTCTGTATATTCTTGTCCAATAACAAAATTTTTTAAAAAATAAATAAAAAAAAACATTTTACTGTGACTTACTGAAGACAGATAAATAAGAAAGAATAAGACAGTGAACACCAGTGTATTCACCTCCCTGCATAAGAAAATGCTCTTTCATTTGTAGATTCATGAAGATGTTCCAGTAAAGGGGGACTGGTCATTTTAATGCCCCTTATGCTTGTGCTTTCTGATTAAATATTGGTATCTGGGACTCAGCTGTTTGCTGTTTCTTTTAATGTACTCTGTAATGGGAAATTCTATATCAGGGCTCAGATTCTGTAGTGATGCAGTGCTGGAAAAGAGACCATGCTTGGGGGGTGGGGTGGGGTGGGAAGGAGTCAGACTCAGAAAATAGTTTCTTATGATTTATTTATAGATGAAATTTAGTATTTAATACAAGATTTATAGGAAGCTGTCCCCTGCTCTTGCCAATGCTATTGCAATATTGGCACCCTTAGATGAGCTGGTGAGGTTCTTACTCATTTGTATTACAGGAGTCCAGAGCTGTTCCCTTTCCCCAACCTGCTTCCCTTCCTCCAATCCATCTGTCCATCCATCCATCCACCCATGCACCTATCCATCCATCTGTCCATCCATCCATCCATCCATCCATCCATCCATCCACCCATCCACCTATCCATCCATCCACCCATCCACTTATCCATCCATCCATCTACCCACCCACCCATCCACCCAATCCATATATCCATCTTGGCAGCCCTTTAGTGATTCAATAGTTTTTGAGCATCTACTATGTTAAGGCTCTGTGCCTGGCATGGCCAGGCTGTTGAGGTCCCACTTAGAGCAATAAGGGTAGTTGTAGACCACCTTGGACCAGTCCTGCCCTTCAACCCAAATCTTCTGACCCTGCACTGGCTTCAAGGTAGAGTCCGGGGGTGGAGCCATGTTCCACAGAGGTGATGGAGTCTGGCATGGTGCTGAAAGTCATGTTGCCCAATACAGGGTTGGGACTGATGCTGTGGTTGTTGGAGTTGGGCTGTTGGTGATTGCCCAGGTGGCAGTAGATGCCCTCCACCAAGGAGAACTGCTCAGGGCACATGGGCCACATCTGTTTCTGGTTGGTGTGGTCTTGGTGGATGTGGGCAAGAAGTATGTTCTTGTCGGCGAAGGACTCAGGGCAGTGTCTGCACTTCAGGTCAGCCTTCTCAGAGAGCTAGGGGTGGCAGGTGAGCACATGCTTCTCCAGTAGCTTGGTCTGGCTGAAGATGTCCTTGTAAACCACCTCCACCCACAAGTTGTCCCCAGTGTCCCAGGAGAGAGAAATAGGTAATTCCAGTCCATCTTAAGAATTTACTTAAGAGAGGAATGTTGAGGGTGCTATGGCAGTATGCACACATATATGTATATAGTGTATGTATGATTATATATATATATATGAGAGAGAGAGAGAGAGAGACAGAGACAGAGACAGAGACAGAGACAGAGAGAGAGAGAATATATGTACAGGTAAGTGAGAAGTATAGAAGTATATAGGGCATTCTAAGATGAGGGACAAGCTTTTCTAAAATGAGGGACAAGCTTTTGCAAAGACATGGATGGAGAGAGCATAGCCTATTAATTATTTATTGTTGGGTGACAGAATACCTCAAAACTTGGCTTAAAATAGCAATATTTTCTCTCACATTGTTTCTGAGCATCAGAAATTGAGGAGCAGTTTAGGCGAGTGGTTCTGGCACAGGGTCTCATGGGGCTGCGGTAAGATGTCAGCCCAGGACCACCATCATCATCTGAAGGCTTGACTGGTTCTAGAGGATCTGTTCCCAAGAATCTCACTCACATGGCCAGCAAATTGATACCAGTTGTTGTCAGGTCTCAGTTCCTTTCCTGATGCTCTCCCTAAGGCTGCACGAATATCCTCACAACAAGCTGCCAGCTTCCTCAGAGCAAGTGATCCAGGAGATAGCAGGGTGGAAGCTGCGATGTCTTCTGTGACCTCGCTTTGGAAGCACCATCCTGTCATTTTCCATTGTCCTATTGGCCACACACGCCAGTCTTACCCACTGTGCAGGGGTGGGGACTACATAAAGGCATGGATACCATGAGGCGAGGATTATTGGGGCCCTTTTGGAGGCTGTTACCACAGCATGGTCCAGGATCAGCATGCTGGTCTGTACGGCGAGGTCCAGCGGTGGCTGGAGGAGTTGATTTGACTGAGGAGCTTGGTATAGGCATTGGACACTGTTCTAAGCACTTAGTATTTTCTCTTCAAAGTCTTCCCTGCGAGGATATTAAGGAGGGAAATGACATGCTCGTTTTGCCTTTTCAATCTATGTCTTTGGTAGAGGTGTGGAGTGCACTGGGGTGGGAGGCAGGTGCGTGATCCAAGGACTGCTAATGGTGGTCTGTTTAGAAGCCCTACACCTCACCCTCTCCGGGGCACCTGGAGCTGGGTTTGAGTCCCCAGTTGCCTCAAATTCCACCGCCCCCTACCTCTTCTTTCATAAAGGAGCCCTCGAGTACACAGGCAGGAGGCGCTAGAGACTTAATAAACCAGGGGCATCCAGAGTAGGCAGTGGGGGGAAAAAAAGAAAAAATAAGCCATTTGGTATATGGGAAGTAAATATTACCACTCTTTTAAAAAACGTTACCACTCATTTAAAAATTTTTCTATTCTTAGGGCTGTGATAATGTTATTAGTGTATGTACAGTACCCCGGATGTACATAATTTATAAGTGACATGTTCATTACTGAAGGTACATGTCCCATGTCTTTACCAATGGGGTGCGTGACTACAGAACTTGGAGACCACTGCTAAGAGGGAGGCTGGTCCTATGCGGGGCATTGGCAGTCATGGCCAGTGTCTCCGTCCATGACTGGCTGCTTTAGTAGAGGTCCTGGCATTGCCTGCAGCAACATCCTCAGAAGACTGTGTTGGCAGGGTGCCTGCTTAGTCCTATGGTGGTTGCTGGTGTGCCTGGCAAGCCCTCAGTGACTGCTCCTCTTGACCGGGGTCACTTTCAGGAACCCATCCCAGGCATCCCTGCTATGAACAGCACTGCATTGACATCAGGCTCATGAAGAGCTGGTGGTTCTGCCCAGGGTAGGCCATTCAGTTTCCCTGAGGGCCCCTCTTGGTTTAGAAAACAAGGGTGGTCCTCCTGTGCAGGGAGCTTTAGTGGAAGAGCCTCACGCAGTGCCTGGCACAGAGTATTCTGCCTTCCCAAGCACCCCACGTTCCATACAGTGGGTCAGTACAGACGGAAGGCTCCTTCCTGACAGTGTCCAAAGTCAGGACTCCGGGGGCTACCATTGTCCCCTCATTTAGGCCCTGGGGTCCCAATAACAAACTGAGTTCCAGGAAGATCCTGGCTTACCGAACTTGTTACACACATTCTGTTTGAATGGTGCCCCTGAGTTAAAAATATGACAAGAATCTTTGATCACAATGTGAAATGTCCTTAGTATTTGGAACCCCTGTTCCTGAAGGGCAGTAGTCTTTTGAGTTTGATGAAGTACCCATCCTTTGTAGCCTTTGTTTGCAAGGGTTACTTTGTAGTCTGAAAATTTTTTTAGAAAAGTCAATTTTCATAATCTTTTCAATAACTTTAAAATATCTGTACAAAAGAACACATCTGGTCTACAGGTTTTATTTTTATAATATGTTACATGTTTACTTAAAAAGGTATGTTTTTTAACTTTTTATTTTGAAATAATATTAGACGTAGAGAAAAGTTGCAAAAATAGTGCTAAAAAGTATCTGTATACTCCTCATCTGGCTTCCCCTGATGTTAACATCTTCCATGAACATAGCCCGGTTATCAAAAATAAGAAATTAACATGGGTACAGTACCAGTATCTAATCTTCAATCCTTATTTAAATTTCCCCACATTTTCCATTAATGTTCCTTTTCTGTTCAGGCTCCAATTCAGGATTACACATTGCACTGCTCATGTCTCTTTGGTTTCCTCCAATCTGGGACAGTGCTTTGGTCTCCATGTTATATATTTGAAAGTGTATAAATTTGAGTTTGTAGAAATCCTTTGAACATAATTTTGTTTTCTTCTCAGAGTTGCCATTACCCTAGCTATGACCTGGCTTCTTCTATTAGGTCCCAGCCTGGCACATAATAGTTGCTCAGTAAATGGTAGCTGCTGTTGTTTTGATTATAAATGAGGCATGGTCATGGGTATACCACCAGTATCCTCTACTTACTTACGGAAGAGCTCATCATTGGACTCCTTACATGACATCTGTGGGCAAATGATTTCAGTTCGCTCAAATTCAGGTTTCCAAATGCAGGAGTGAGATAGGAAAGTACCAGGAGCATTATTTTCAGTCTCAGGAGGTCTGGTGCAGTAGCAGGGGCTGGCTTGGTATTCTCCATTACAGATGCTTCATGCTCATATGGCTCCAAGCCTAAAAAAGCCCAGATATCACTGTTCAGCGTTGTGTACAATAAACCACATTTCTCCGGGTAGTCAGACTACTTATAGCCTTTCCCAAAACCCTTGGGGTGCTCTTGAAACATATCCGAGGCTATGGAAGGATATGTGCAAAGATGGCACTCTGTGTTTACAGATTGTGGCAAAGAATTCCTTTCTTTTTGGACTTGATATTGGGCATAAATAGTATTGGGTTGGTGCAAAGTAATTGTGGTTTAAAGGTTAAAAAAAAAATTGCAGGCCGGCCCGGTGGCTCAGGCAGTTAGATCTTCATGCTCCTAACTCCGAAGGCTGCCGGTTTGATTCCCACATGGGCCAGTGGACTCTCAACCACAAGGTTGCTGGTTCAACTCCTCGAGTCCTGCAACAGATGGTGGGCTCCGCCCCCTGCAACTAAGATTGAACACGGCACCTTGAGCTGAGCTGCTGCTGAGCTCCCGGATGGCTCAGTTGGTTGGAGTGTGTCCTTTCAACCACAAGGTTGCCGGTTTGACTCCCGCAAGGGATGGTGGGCTGCGACCCCTGCAACTAGCAACGGCAACTGGACCTGGAGCTGAGCTGCACCCTCCACAACTAAGACTAAAAGGACAACAACTTGAAGCTGAACAGCACCCTCCACAACTAAGACTGAAAGGACAACAACTTGACTTGGAAAAAAGGCCTGGAAGTACACACTGTTCCCCAATAAAGTCCTGTTCCCCTTCCGCAATAAAATCTTAAAAAAAAAAAATTGCCAAAACCACACTTACTTTTGTACCTACCTAATACCATGTTTCTCTAAAAATAAGACAATCAGCTCTAATGCATCTTTTGGAGCAAAAATTAATATAAGACCTGGTCTTATTTTACTATAATATAAGACTGGGTGTAATTAATATAATATAATTTAATATGATATAATATAATATGCTGGGTCTTATATTAATTTTTGCTCCAAAAGACACATTAGAGCTTGTTGTCCTGCTAGGTCTTATTTTCGGGGAAACATGGGACAGGTGATGTGGGTTGGTGAGACCTAACAGATTTCCAGTGTGAAGTTTCTAGTCATCGTCTTTTTTTTTTTTTAAATATGGAACGCTTCACGAATTTGCGTGTCATCCTTGCGCAGGGGCCATGCTAATCTTCTCTGTATCGTTCCAATTTTAGTATATGTGCTGCCGAAGCGAGCACTAGTCATCGTCTTTTGCCATTTGCTCATGTCCCCTTTTTAAAGAAATCCTTATTTAAAAGCTTTTTAAAA
Organism: Rhinolophus sinicus; assembly: GCF_036562045.2. Lineage (NCBI taxonomy): Eukaryota > Metazoa > Chordata > Mammalia > Chiroptera > Rhinolophidae > Rhinolophus > Rhinolophus sinicus. Next base: position 55,573,005 of record NC_133762.1, read on the forward strand.
TCTTGATTATCAACACCATGTTATTCTTTATCAACTAACTCCCTCCCTACATTTTGCTGGAGAATTATGAAGCACTTCCCTGATATCCTCTCATTCCTTTACATTTGATTTTTTTTTAAGTAAGCTTTTATTTGGGAGTACTTTTAGATTTACAGAAATGTCACCCAGAGTGGAGAGAGTTCCTGAATACCCCCTACCCAGCATATCCCATTGTTACCATCTTAAACATTTCCATGGCACATTTGTCAAAATTAGAAACTGACATTAGTATATTAGTATTAACTAAACACAGACTTCATTTAGATTTCACCAGTTTTTCCATTTATGTCCTCTTTCTGTCCCAGGATCCAGTCCAAGGCACCACATTGCATTTCATCGTCGACAATAGTTTCTCAGTCTTTCTTCAGTCTTTCTCAGTTAACAGAAGGAAAAAGAACTATTTTTCACAACCTTGACAGTCTTGAGGAGTGCTGGCCAGGTTCCCTGTAGCATGCCCCCAAATGTGGGTTTGTCTCACCTGTTTTACACTTAGACTGGGGTTATGGCTTTTTAGGAAGAGTACACAGAGGTGAAGTGTCCTTCTCATCTCTTCATATCAGGGGGCGTGTGGGGACAGAGCCCCAGAGAGCAGTTTCCAGGCTCTCAGCCTCACATAGACAGGTGCTGGCTCAGGTAGTAAATGGCCATTAACTGTGATTGGATGGCCATCAGCTGTGGCTAGTTGGCCGTCAGCTGTAACCAGTGAGCCATTGGCCACTAATGTAATTGCTGTGGCTACACTAACAAAGAATGGGGACTAGCAAGAAGATGGTGGCTGAGCCGGCAAGCGGTGCAGTGAGGGTTGCGAACAGTGTGGCTCCTGCTTCCTGTGTCTCCAACCCAGCCGCCAGTGAGACTATAGTGGTATGACTCCCCTATCTATGGCTCCGTGGGTGTTCCTTTTTGGCCTCACCATGTCCTGCAGTCTTATGTGGGGAGCGGGACCAGAGACCCCACAGGCCGCCCCGCGTGATAGGGCGCATGATATCTCTGTGACTTCTCTGGTGACGTGAACCCTGATCACCTGGTTGATGCTGTGTTGGCCAGGTCTTTCCACTGCAGAGTTGCTGTTTTACCCTCTCCCTACTCTCTTCTTGGAAGAGAATCCCTAAGCACAGTCCACCTTGGAGGGGTTCGGGGAAGATTAAGCTCCACCTCCTCGAGGTGGGAATAGCCATATGTATTATTTGTAGGGTTGCAGGACAGTCAGATGACTTTCATTTCCATATAAGCAATGAATAATTGTATTAGTATAAGTACGTCCCTTGTGATAGCGGAACTTCAGATGTGACTGGGCATCCTGTAGTTCGTTAAATCTGGTGTGGGGGCAGAGCCCCAGAAAGTAGTTTCCAGGCTCTCGGCCTCACATAGACAGGTGCCTGGCTCAGGTAGTAAATGGCCATCAACTGTGATTGCATGGCCATCAGCTGTGGCTAGTTGGCCGTCAGCTGTAACCAGTGAGCCATTGGCCACTAATATAACTGCTGTGGCTATGCTAGCAGAGAGAGAAGAAGAGGAGAGAAAGAATGGGGGCTAGCAAGAAGATGGCGGCTGGGCTGGCAAGTGTGGATGGCGGTTTGCGGACAGTGTGGATCCAGCCTCCAGTGAGAGTATAGTGCTGCCAGAGAGAATATAGTGGTATGACTCCCCTACCTATGGCTCCGTGGGTGTTCCTTTTTGGCCTCACCATATCCTGCGTTCTTGTATGGGGAGCGGGAGCAGAGACCCCGCAGGCCTCCCAGCACGACAAATGGCGCAGCGAGCAGGGTCCCCTGCACGACAAATGGCGCAGCGAGCAGGGTCCCCTGCATGACAAATGGCGCAGCGAGCAGGGTATGGTGCTGGCCAAAGCTCTCCAAAGGACGGTGGAGCAGTTTGTGTGTATGAACACTCAGTCTCAGGAAGATCAGGAGGAGCAGCTGCCGGAGAGCTGTACCCCCGTGGAGGGGTGGGAGGACGTGGACGGTTCTCCCACCGGCACAGGAAAAAGCCACGCAGCTGCTAGAGAGATGGAGCCCCGTGGAGAGGTGGAAAGATGTGGACGGTTCCCCAACCAGCACAGGCCGGAGAAAGCGAAGGTCGTTGCAGCCCTGTGGGCCGGGAGGTTCCTGCTCAGGCAGCCCGGATGCAGGACTTGTAGTCCCAGGAGGTAACGCTTGCTGAGTCCTCCGTGGGAGATGAGGGTGAGGTCAAGGTCGTCCCTCACCCCCAGGACAGCCCTGGTGAATGACTATGGACTATGGGGAATTGCCTTCCATCCCTAATTTAATGGACAGCTTGACTGTTTGTTTGGGAACTTACCACCTTGTAGTGGAACTGGGGGATATTTGCTTTTGTGTCTTGACTGGCCGCCATTGAGAATATGTAAGCACCTTGATTGTGAGTCGCTGTTGTTCCAGCAGGGTACCCTGAGAGGCCCAGAGAGAGTGGCAGTGCCCTGAGAGCCCTGGCTGAGTCCAGGAAGTGTGGCTGTGCCCACAGAGAGTGGCAGTGCCCTGAGAGCCCTGGCTGTGTCCAGGAAGTGTGGCTGTGCCCACAGAGAGTGGCAGTGCCCTGAGAAATCCTAGCTGTGCCCGGGGAAACTAGTGGTACCCTAAGAAGTCCAGGAAGTCTGGCCGTGCCCAGAAGTACTGGTGGTGCCCTGAGAAACCCTGGCTGTGTCCGGGAAGACAGGTGGTACCCTAAGAAGTCCAGGAAGTCTGGCCGTGCCCAGAAGCACTGGTGGTGCCCTGAGAAACCCTGGCTGTGTCCGAGAAGACAGGTGGTACCCTAAGAAGTCCAGGAAGTCTGGCCGTGCCCAGAAGCACTGGTGGTGCCCTGAGAAACCCTGGCTGTGCCCAGAGAGCCTGGCTATGTCCAGAATATTGCATTCACCCCCAGGCTCCTCGCACAGGTCCCCTCGAGGAAGACGCTTGTCGCGTAGATTGTGAGGCGAGAGCCTGTAGGGGTGGAGTGTGGGGGCAGAGCCCCAGAAAGTAGTTTCCAGGCTCTCGGCCTCACATAAACAGGTGCTGGCTCAGGTAGTAAATGGCCATCAACTGTGATTGCATGGCCATCAGCTGTGGCTAGTTGGCCGTCAGCTGTAACCAGTGAGCCATTGGCCACTAATATAACTGCTGTGGCTATGCTAGCAGAGAGAGAAGAAGAGGAGAGAAAGAATGGGGCTAGCAAGAAGATGGCGGCTGGGCTGGCAAGTGTGGATGGCGGTTTGCGGACAGTGTGGATCCAGCCTCCAGTGAGAGTATAGTGCTGCCAGAGAGAATATAGTGGTATGACTCCCCTACCTATGGCTCCGTGGGTGTTCCTTTTTGGCCTCACCATATCCTGCGTTCTTGTATGGGGAGCGGGACCAGAGACCCCGCAGGCCTCCCAGCACGACAAATGGCGCAGCGAGCAGGGTCTCCCGCACGACATCTGGCAATCCTAATAAGAAAAATTGGTCTCTTCCCCCCTACATTTGATTTTTAGTTTAATCCACCATTTTCTCGATATAGTTTTCTTCTCCCTTTCTGGCATCCTTTAGCAGAGTTTGATATATTTTAGTGCTTGCACTTTATCTACTTAATTTTCTTTTAAAACAACATGGAAAAAAGTTTTGTTTGCCTTAAAAAAGTGAACGTGTGTGTGTGTGTGTGTGTGTGTGTGTTTAGTCAAAGGATTTTTTCTCATTACACGAGCCAAAAAGCACATTAGTTTCTAACCCCTATAAATGAAACCCAGAGTTGAAAGCAACAAGAGATTTTTGCTGAATTTTCAAGTGTGGGTTGTGGGAGGGGCAGGGAAGAAGGACGCTGTTCCTTTAAGCGTCCCCAGGCAGCTAAAGCAGCAAGCAGCTCATGGATTCCACCTGAACTTGGCAGTGTGAGGACTTGTGATTGCTAAAGCTCCCTGACTTCTAGCAGGTGTGAGAGAATGCTAACTAAGTGGATGTGGAAATGAAGGAGGGCTGGGATGCTGGGGATGCCAAAGAGGCCGTATAATTTTCCTTTTGAAAGAAAACCAGACCTCTTGTTTCCTTGAAGTGCACCTAGCGTATCAGATGGTGCTGCGTTTCATTAAAGCAGCAATTCTGCTGCACAATTACTTTGGGTGTCTTGTTCTTAGCAGCTGGTACCCATCAAATCAGAGCCTGCTTCTCGTCAGCAGCAAGTACTCCAGGAAGTGGCAAGGGACTGCAGAGTTCAAAGAGGGCTCAGCTCCTCCTGGACAAGAGACCTCCACTGTCCCAGGGGCCCTGACAGCCTGCCTAGAGGTGAAAGCTCAGCGATAGACCAGGCAGAGAAGAGGTGTCAGAGCTTGGTGAACTGAAGGTGGCTCTCCCCTGCTGACAGCTGCCTTTTTATCAGCTCATCTGAAAGGACCGCACTTGAGAGGGTAGGTGTCCCTTGAAGGTGAGATCCTGCCTAGTACATAGTAGGTGTCCATTGAATGAGGGCATTCATTCTTTGTCCTGCCATGTGTTCAGGTAATTCTTAGCAATTGTGACATGCCTCCATCTATCTTACCTAAACTGAACCCTGTCTTTCCTGTTAACAATGCCAGTCACTTGTCATTGCTTACCTAAATCAGTTTTCTTGAACTATGGGTTCTGACTCCTGCCAGGTTTCCACAGAAAGCCTTCAGCACTCTGGTGCCCTTTTGATCTGAGTGCCCTATCGTTTTTCCCCTTGAGGATGGGGCTGCCATGCCTCTGCTTCTGGAAAGGTCTTTCTTTGCTGCCTGGTCTCTGGCACCTGGCACAGTCCGGGATCTGCAGAACTCCCTGGCTGGATGTGTGGGGAGTGAATAAATACCTACCTCAGGCTGGAGTTTTTTTTAATATCCCAAATAAGAAATGCTTATAGGTAGAAAGATGTGCAGGGCAACTCATTAAAATATCTGTACATGTGTACAGTTAATAAATTTAGTCTGAAGATGCCAGTTCTTTTTTCATAAGAAAACAAAAAGCATCACTTTTAATATAGCTTCCTGAAGGTATTACAAATGTCTGTTTGGTTCTTATATCCTGTTGAACAGAACAACATGTGTTTGTCCATGCATTTATATTTTTTAAGATACCAGATGTATACATTTTTATTACTTATTTTTGAATTTATGTTATGTTTTAAATTTTTATTATCTATTTTTGGACTTAAAAACACACTTTGGGATGTTGCTATAGAAATGAGTGCTGAGTGCTACCTGATTATAGTATATGCTTGCCATGCTGTTTTGAGATTTGAATTTTCTTGAATTTCTATTTACGGGATGCCAGTGTGTTAAATACACAGATAGTAAACAGTGGGGTCAGTTCTTAACAGCTCTAAAAAAAGAGCAGGCAGTTATATTTTTGGTGAGGATTTTGGAGTGAAAGCATAAGCCCCGAAGAATGACACTGAATTCTGCATTGTTTACAGGTGAGAAAGCCAAGAGCTGGGCACTGGGACAGTGGCACCATTTATAGTGCTCCACTGTCAGGTAAAGTCAGATTGACCCACACCTGTTGGCAAATCCCTGTCCTGAGTGTGGCCCACCAGAGAGCTCACAGCAGCCATGGTTCTGATTGTCAGTGGTCAGTGGCATAGAAATTGAGCCCTCCAGTAATTACTGTGAGGCGTGACTCTCTGGGATGGTGCCCTTCTGTGTCTGGAGCCACGATGGAATTGCTGAGTGAAATGAACTATAGAGTTCTCATTTTTACTCAGACCACAATTTCTTCTGAACTGCTCACTGTTCTTTTATGAGGATACCTAAATAGCTTTACTTGCCCTTTTCCAGATATTTTCAGCTTTTTTATAGCTGAATATGAGATCACAGGAAGATTTCCTTTTCAGCTTTAATGCTGTCGATTTGAAAATTTTGCAGCTGTGGCTCCTTGTTTCCTGTGTTTCCCTTAGTTTTGGCTAACGAGCATCTTGGAGGCACGGAGAGTCTCCCTGTAGAACAGGAGTGTCTGAAAGGAGCAGCTCACCTGGAGAGGCTAAGCTTCATCCTCTAGCAGTTAGGAAAAGATATTCCAAACAGCATTTGTTTTCAGACTTTATTAGCAGAGACCCCTTTGTAGACATAAAATTATACCCCGAACACAATATATTAATAACACCAAAATGAGCAGCTGTGTGACATGGGGACTGGGTGTGGGTAAGGTGATAAAGGGCTTAGAGCTGTGTCTGCAGGAGGTGGAGTTAAGGGATGTCTCTGGGGCCACTTCTGATGAGCCCTTGGTCACACAGCATGGAAGCCATCGCTCTGTAGTTGGGCATTTGTGGGCAGGGTCATCTTATACTGGTCGAGGGTCCGTCTCTCTTGGTGCTGCCCACCTTCCTCAGGGCAGATATTTCTGCCTGAAAGTAAGCCAGTTTTAACATTTCCTCTGTCGCCTTCCTCTTTTCCCTGTCATATTCAGGATATGTCATTGGCTTGGGTTCTGGGGACCTGCCCCTTTTCCTTGGCCTGCTGTTTCTCCTCTGTAGCCAGGGCCTGTTTGTCAATGTCTTGCTAATAATTAAAACAACATTAGTGGCCAACATTGATGGAACGCTCGCTATGCTGGGCCTGCTCTCAGTGCTTTACTGTCTTAATGTACTCACCCTTCACCCCAGCCTTTTCATGTTAGTAGCAGATGACCCAACTTTTCCATTTCTTGTATCATAGCTGAACTCAAGACCTTCTTACCTCAACTGGAATTATCTAATCGCCCCTCACGGGTCTGCATGCCAAGGGTTTCTGTACTGTGTCCTGCATACCGGGATTTGCTTAATATTTCTCAAACACTTTGATCACAGCGATCCTCTCACTCCCAAAGTCTTTGCTGGCTCTGCTTCTCTTAGGGTGAAAATCAACCTTCAGCCCTACAGTCCATGTCTCAGGCTTGTCCTCCCTGCTTCCCTGCAGGAATCACAGGAAGCACACACTTACTTTCTTGTCCCAAGACTGCTCAAACTCTTTTCACCTACATGGCTGCAAATCAATACATTCCTTCTGTTCTTTGCTTTCCAGCAGCGTTGTGTCCCTACTTTTGCGTTTGAAAGGCAGGCCTGGCTTGTCTGTATACTGCTGATGTGTACAGCCGTTTGTTAACACACTCATTGTCTTGAAATGTAATTAACTCATTTACATTTGACTTCTCTAGAGTTCATCCTTGTTCTACAATTAAATTACAAACTTTTAGGGAGAACCAGAACTTAAAAATCCTTCCACAACACCCGTCACAGTACACAGAGTAGGCAGTTGACAAATATTTGCTTTTGATTAGAGTTCTAAAGAAAGTCATTACTCAAGATAAAGAAGCTTTGTGTCTCTGCATGAGGACACGGTATTCCTGTTTCGCTAACCTTCTTGTTCTTCATCCTGCGATCTTGTACTGCATCATTTCCCAAGTGGTTCACTCAACCAACCAAGCAGAAGAACAAAAAGCCAATAGAGTGAAACTTCCTAAGGTTTCTACGGGGGTGCCAAAAAAATGTTTACAAGTGGACACTTTGGTCAACGTTGCTCAATCAGTATTTCGCCATAATCAGAAATGTCTGGACACCTCTTGTAACTGCAGAAGTCAAACGTGACTTGTATTCATCTTTTGTTATTTTATACATTGAGTATTACAAGTTTAATAGTTTTCCTTTCTTAAAATGTGTATTCATTTTCTTGACACCCTCTGTATATACTGGGATAGTGAAAACTGGCATCATCATCAGTATTTTAATAGAAAAATGTAGGTCTCGAGTTCTAGTGGCATTCATAATGAACTATTTTTGCATTATTTCTTCTAATGTTTATGATGTGGACCTACTCCGCAGATTCCCGGTTAGCTGTGGTTGACAGCCTCACAGAAATGGGAACTGAGAGTGGCTTTATCACTCCGTAGTCAGCATTCTTCAAAACAGTCTCATCTGTGTAAAAAAACTAGAATCTGCAGAGTACCTGGGCCTCAGTTGCTTGCTGGAATGAAGGGAGGTGGGAAGAAAGAGGCCGCCCTTTCACATAACATTCTTAGGCTGAGGGGCTGCTTCCTCATTCTCTAGTATTTATTTTATTCTAGTATTTATTTTATTCGGAGACCTCTTCTCTCACTTTAGCGGCTTATTTAATTGAAAACACTTAAACGAAAGAAAGAAAAAAGGTTTAAAACACCGCAGTTGTAAAGAATATGGGGTCATGCAGAGGTTTTAATTGAGCCCTGTGACGAATGAATGAATATAACTCCCCCATGAAGGGCCTCTTTTTCATTATCTCTGAAGGCCTCTATCCCATTTCGATCAGCACAGAACAGTTTAATGTTTTCGGCTGATTGCACTCTGAGTTATGCTGCTTTTAAAGCTTTGACTTCATAACCGAGAGGCTGAAGCCAGAATAAGCCGGGTAACTTATTCCTGTGCTATTTATTGCATAAGGCATTAAAAACAGCACCAACACAGTCATCTGTTTTACTTTTTATAGGCTCTGTCATCACTTTAATTGGTTGTTGTTAGAACAGATGTTTTAAAAGGAGTATTTTGGCATGACTGTATTTATTTAATTTCTGATGACTTACAGAACATTTATATTTACATTATTTTTTTTAAAAAGCTGTGGGCCATGGGAGCAGAGCAACCCATGAGCCCTTTCCAAACCCAGTCCTGGGGAGGGATAATGAAGTGGTTGTGGGGAGCTGGACTGGGTGGGGGAAGAGGTCTGAGGGAAGGAAGCATCAACTTGAAAAGCTAGGGCAGCATGCAGAAAGCTCCCCATTTACAGTCAGTAGGACATTCAATAGCAATCCAACTGTCAAACCACCTTAAAAGATGGCGTTTAGGAATGTAAAAGCCAAGTTGCCATTGTTTTAAGGTAAGCAAAATTGAAAAGAAAATTGTCAACCTTTAGAGAGAGAGATTGTGAACCAATTAAGACTTTTGCAACTTTGATACATTTGTCAATCAGGGAACTGACTTCATACTAGCACATGAGCTTGGTTCATATGCCATAACTTAATAATCAGTGATTATGTTTGGTTCTTTGAACTTGGGCAGTCATACAAAAGCTTATCAATACTAACTCTCAAAAAAAATTTGCTTCCATATTTGGGCCAAAATATACTTTCTAAATTGCTACTTCTTAACAATGTTTGTAAAATAATATTATAACAGTATTTTGAAAAACTTTATATTCAGAAAAACTCTCTAAGGATGAAAAAATTATTTTAAGCGTTCTTTATTATTTTATATTGTTTAAATCGTCTTTTCTGTCTTTTAAAAACTTTTGATAGATGGGAGAACTCCATTGGTTCAACCTAAAGCAGACATATAATTGAGTCAGTATAACATCGTCAGTAGAATTAGTCATGACGAATCCTTTAGTCTAGCAAATTTCCTTCTGGTTACTTGATACATTAACTGGTTTGGGGTTGTACCATTATGATTGTACAGAAAATGTTTGTGATATGGTAAGCCAGACAGATGCTGCTTAACTCATAATCAGACTTCCTAGATGTAGAAGTTTCTTACTTCCAAGCCAAAACGTGAACATATTTTGTCATCCAGTTGGGTTCTGCTTTAATGTTCTCGCCATTGCAAGCACTAAGCATGATGCTTGTTTGGTGCATAACGAGCACTCAGTAACTGTTTGTCTAATGAATTACTAAAAGAGTTTCCAGGTGACCAGATGTCATTTGTACATAAGGAGTAGCTTATTGGTGGAGAGCCATCTGGTTTCCACAGTGTTATTATTCTCTGTGAGTGTTAATTGATAGCCAAGCTGTTTAATCTGTCCAGTACATTCAAGCCCTACATTGAAATTCTGAGCTTTTCTTGGATCGTGGTGACTTTTTGTTTTTATGTCTTAAACCATTTGAGATCAATTGATCAATTTTTTTTTGGGTATTTTTTTTACCTACCTAAGCACCCTACGATTAATAAAATATTAAACCTTTTCTAGTGTGAAAAATGCTACAGATCAAAGCACATGGTAGAACATATCTATGAATCAGATTTTCTTTTGTGATTATTCATTTTTACATGTTATTGGGAGTGGGGGTAGGAGGGATTCAATTCTTAGCAGGTTCTTACTCTTATGTATAATATAAAAGGAAAGGCATAGAATGATAAAAATTATTCTTGTCAAATTTATTATTTTTTTTTAAATTAAAGTTTATTGGGGTGACAATTGTTAGTAAAGTTACATAGATTTCAGGTGTACAATTCTGTATTACATCATCTATAAATCACATTTTGTGTTCACCACCCAGAGTCAGTTCTCCTTCCATCACCATATATTTAATCCCCTTTACCCTCATCTATCACCCCTAAATTTATTATTCTTGATATAGAATAATTTCTATCCCAGTTCATTAGAAAAACAAAAGTAGAGTGCCTTTGAAATATAGTCACTCATCATCTTCAAAAGAGATTTAACTCTCTGAAGCCTATGTCACATCTAACTAGACACTAAAAGCCTCACTTTTACAGGATAGGAGAAATGGTATTTCTAGTTTGTTCCTGGGGAAAAGAAGCCTTTTTAGCAGTGATTATAGAACTGGCTTCTTAGTTGAGTGGGACTGGAGTATTTTTCAGCAAAGTGTCCTGCTAACCCATTCTGGCAACGTTTATCTAATTATTTTTTCTCCATAAAAAATGTATCCTACATTGAGATATTTTTCTGTTTAGATTTCACAATTAAAAATATTTATTATATTTAAAAATATTTATTCTGATACCATTTCGGAATCACTTTTTCAAAAGTATTGGTAATAAAGGGGAGGAGATGTCTAATTTCTCTTGTTAAATTACTAAATTAAATTTCTCAGGTTTACAGTTTTTCCTATAGTTGCATTGCTGAATTTCTTTTTTTCTCCCATATAGATTTACATCAGAGGTACCTCTCTCTGACTTTGATGATTTCTCCCCCCAGTTTACTACCTTGATTTGATGATATGAACATACATGGAAACTGTTGCAATTGAAATAGTCTCAGTAATAGTAATTTTATTGACTTGGAAGCCAGAGTTGTCTTGATATCCTGTAGTCTTTTGTAGTGTTTAAAATAACTGACAACCCTGAGATCATTACCAAAAAGTTTATGATTAAGAAAAAAAAGGAAGGGGTAGGATAGAGAATGGAAAAATGCTATTTGAATTATAAACTGCTTGTAGCAGTTACAAAGGGAGGGCAGTTAACCCAAGTTACTTAAAATATGGTCATAATATTGAGAGTTAAAAATAAATTTACTTGGAGAGGACCTCAGGAGCAAATAACAAAAAAGTGCAAATTAATATAAAAGTATATCAGTGGAATTGTTGGGCAGCATGTACAATTTCAAGTGTTACTTTGTAGGAAATTGTTTGTTCTGTGGGTTTGCCTATACTTTGGGGCCACATGTGTGATCCTGTGCCCCGCCTCCCCCCTACCCCCCCATTGATTCATGTTGCGCTCTGTTGACAAGGTCAGGTGCTGTCTACTCTGAGGGAGTTGGGGCTCCTCCTCAGCTGCCCCAGTGAGAGTGTTCACCAAGCAGTACTGGAAGTTGGCCTCCCAGGGGTCACTGGAGGAGACCTAGACCTTGATGACAGAAATGTCCCTGACTCTTCTCCCAGTGGAACCTGGGCAGAGCAGCGTGTGTGACTGTGCAGAGACATCCTGGCCTCCGCCTGTACCCATGCTGGTGAAGACCCTTCCCCAGCTCCTGCGGTGAATTCTGTGTGGGTCACATGGGTTGTACTTTGTCATATTATCTTGTTAGTTATCTAGTGTTGTGTCGCAAATTACCCCCAAACTTAGTGGCTCAACATAACAATAAACATTTTTCACACAGTTTCTGTGAGTCAGGAATCTTTGCCAAATTGATTAAAAAGTAGAAAAAGATAGAAATTTTGTTTGTTTGGAGTATGCCTCACTTAATAAATTAAGTCAGTTAATTCCTAATTGCCCACAGAAATTTCATGGAGGTAGTGGGAGGAGGTGGGGAGTAGTGTGGCCATGTAGAATGAACTGCCAAGCAATTCAAGCAGAAACCCAAGCAGCCTTCCCTGCAAGAGGCTGTTTTCTCCACCCATGCTGTAACCAATCAATTGGAAAATTGACTGTTTTATGATTCATCCCTCATTTCTCTCTGCCCACCCTAAATCTGAAGGTTCTACCAAGCCATGGAACAGGTAAGAGCAGAGAACAGAAGCAGTGGGGTCCTTAGTGTGATGGTTTTGATGGAGCAAGTGACCTACAATGGTTCCCTGCCACGTGGAACTGACCTAAAATGGTGGCCCGAGTGGAGAGAGAAGTCCCCAGCCTAAGCCCCAGCCCACTTCCGCTCCAAGCCACACCCCGAGCCAATCACCAGACAACACCTACCCCTTCCGAGACTCAGGAAGTCCCCAACCCATGAAAACCTGCTCAAAACCTTGCCAGGGGCTCAGTCTTTGGGAAAGATCCCGCTGAGCCCGCCGGCGTAATAAAGCTGACTCTCCTAACTCTCTGAGTGCTGCTTTGGTTCTTTCTGGTCCTGGTATCCGTAACGTTCTATCCTCAGAGTGCTGAAGGCAGCCATGTCCTTTGCTGACCCCCGCTTATTAGGATGGCATTTTGATCATTCTGCTCTCAGTTTCTGCGCTGGTTAACTTAGGGCTCAGCGATTAACAGATTTTTGGAGCCCAGCCTAGTCTGATGCTTGTGTGTACTGGACAGATACTTGTTGGCCCTTTAAATAGTTCCATCTCAGGCCCCAAAGGGGCAGGAATGGGAAGGAGAAGAGAACTACCACTTACTCAGTTCCTAGCTTCTCTAGTTTTTATTCTTATTAACTGCTCCTCCCTTCTCCAAAACACGAAAAGAAACAGGCATTTCGTAGACATAGTTTATTCTGGTGACAAAGTAGTTAATTACTATCATAATAATGTACAACTTAAAAATTTATGTTATGTATGAACTTTATGAGCCAGTAAATATTTTCTCATTTGGGGTTTTTGTTTTCTCTGCCTGGATTCAAGAGCTTTATAATCCTTAACAGTCCATGGGCATTTAAACTGTGAGGTTTCAGTATGCTGTTTCTATAAACCTAAAGAAAACACAACTTTTACCGTTGAGGGGATGGTAGTGTTGCATTTTTTTGTAAACTAGAGCCTTACTTTTGAACCTATTGCTTAAGTATCCAGTTTTGTTTCTGTAGCTCTGAATTACATAGGAGTCATTTCAATGAAGAATTGTTCCTAGTTTATTTTACTGTTTTGTTTTTCTTCTTGGAGTTTTTCTTTCTTTCTTTCTTTCTTTTTTTAATCATTTAAGAATACTGGACATGGGATGGGGAGTGGAGGTTGGAACTGGCTAACACCACTTAGATGTATATCCAGTGTTCTGATGTAACCTGTGGTGGAAATCTGCCCCCAGGGCATGCTTTTCAGACGACCCAAGTTTAGCTCTACTCTGTGCCTTAGGTGTTTAGTAAATACTGCTTAGTGAAGTTTTACCTCCCAAAGCACTCAGAACCTTCCACAGATACTATTATTATTTTTTTTTTTGGCCAAAAATATTTTTGTTAATAATTACCAGACAAATCCAAGGAGAGAAAATGCAATTGTATTTTGAAACCTATGTAATTTCATTAACCAGTATCACCCCAATAAATTTAATAAAATAAATTAAAAACTTGAAAGTAAACTTAGAAGGCCCTTTGTAGGGAAAATAGTGCCATTACCTTTATCCTCTACATCTATTTGGTAACTTCAGACTCAGTCTATTTACTTTACACATAATCCTTTTGGACTTGAATCTGTTTTTCCCAATCCATAGATACTATTTTGTTAAATTCTCCCCAAGTCTCAAAGGAGAACTGTGTTGATTTTACTTATGGTAAGGGCGGAGAACTAGGAGGCTTAGTTACCTACGAACTACCCCCCAAACTCCCTCTTACTTTCCTTTACTTTCTTGATTTTACCAAACTGTTATCCAAATGCATCCACAAACAAAGGCAAAATTCAGGAAAATCTACTGTACCAAAGTCTTAAGCAGTAATTTGAGAAATGGATTTGCTTCTTTAAAAAACTTAAACCTCAGCTCTCCTTAGCAAACATATGAATGTGATCTTAGACTGTGCCTGGTTGAGAGGAAAGAGAAGGGCTCGCTTCTATAACACTACATTCCTTGATGCTCTGGTCTCTTGCGGAATAAATGGTAAATTCAGGTTTTCCTGAGATTTTTGAGATGGTATGAGAGCCTTGTGAAAGGAAATATAAAAGAAAGGCTTAGGAAAGAATTTGAAACCGAGAGGCACTCTAAATGCCCTCAGGGCTAGGTGGGACAGCAAATGAGAGGAGGAAGTGAAACTGCTTGGGTGTTGTGAGACTGATAAGGACAGCCTGGGGCTAAGGGGGATCTTGAGAGAGCCTGGAGCCACTTCTCAGCGGGTGCAAGCCCAGGCACCAGATGTGAGGAAATAGAGCTGATTTTAAGAGGTTTTCTAGGTGAGGGATGGGCTGTTAACACCTCCACTGGTAATTCAACTTTACTGGCTGGAAATTGTTCTTTGGAACTTGCATCTTTCTAGGAGGTTAACTCACTACTTACTTTTCCTCACATCTCACTGGAGATGTAGTATCTGTTGAGTTCTTACACTTGCCATTTTCTACAAACTCATTATAATGCACTTCAAATAAGTTATATTTTGAAACTTGATTATAGGTGAGACCATATTGTAACTGTGATATGTTCTGAAAGAGGTCTGAAAAGTATGTCAGAAATAGACTTTTAGGATTTCAAATGCATATTATCTAAATGCTTGATGTTGAATTGAAGTTGTCCAGGTAAACTTTACTCTCCAGGTGTCGCAGAATCTAAGACCGGAAAGAACCCAAGCGGCACTTAGAGAGTTAGGAGAGTCAGCTTTATTACACCAGTGGGCTCAGCAGGATCCTTCCCAAAAGACTGAGCCCCTAGCAAGGTTTTGAGCAGGTTTTTAAGGGTTGGGGACTTCCTTGAGTTAGGGAAGGGGTAGGTGTTGTCTGGTGATTGGCTCAAGGTGTGGCTTGAAAGCGGTTATGCGGAAGTGGGCTAGGGCTTAGGCTGGGGACTTCTCTGTCAGCTCGGGCCACCATTTTAGCTCAGTTCCACGTGGCAGGGAATCATTTTAAGGTCAGTTTCCCCATCATGTCCCCCCGTTGATGATCGTAAGTGGTAACAACTTACAGATCATCATATTGGCTAAGAGGACGATAACCTCGTAGGGCAAGGATCTGGGCGGTAGCCCAATGGGTGATGGAGGTTTCTATGAAACGTATGACAGCATTAACTATGCATGGCCCGATGATAGCAAGGAGGAGGATCGTGAGGAGTGGGCCGGCCAGGGGTAGGAGCCAAGAGGGCCACGAGCTGGGATTGAATCCCCAAGAGCCGTGGAGGTCGTCTCTGTGTTTCTGGATGTGGTCGTGGAGTTCACGAACTTTACCAGTGACGATCCCCGACTGGTTGACGAAGTAACAGCATTCTTCTCCTAGGAACAGACAGGTGCCTCCTGTCTCGGCAGTGAGTAGGTCTAATGCCCGCCTGTTCTGTAGGGCGACTGCTGCTAGGCTGTTGAGTTGGGACTGGAGGGTAGCGAGGGAATTGGCCACTCGGTCCATGTCATCATTGAGTTCCTGGGAGAGCCTGTGATAGAAACTGAGAGAAGATCCAAGACCGGCGGTCCCAGTAGCGATCCCAGCGAAGATGCCTGCCTGGAGTAGGAAAGGGGCTGCAGCAACACGTTTCCGGTGCAGGATAAGCCTGGCCTCCAGCTCAGAGTCAGTATACAGAGAGGCCTTGGGTGAGGAAAATTTGGATGCAAGGATCGGTGAGATTGGTGTCTACACAGAGAAAAACAAGTCCATTACAGAGGAGAAAGATGCCAGGCGAGGCACAGTACGGGGCACCTGAGGGAACTGAGAGGTTATGGGAGCATAAGGAGGGCTGTATTTACCCCAGGAAGTGACACTGGGGGAAATTACACAGGTATAGTTGGGCGTGGAGGCCACCGGGATTTGGGCAGCTATTGGCCCAACGGTGTAGGTGACATTGTTTGGGCTGGTATCGTTGTCTGGGCTCCAGTCAGGGGGAACCGGGATCCCAATATAACTGGTCCAGGCGAGGGGTAGGCAAATCCAGCAGGCGGGGGTGGAGGCAGGGTTAGTGGCGTTTAGCCAGGTGGTCGCCCACAAACTGTAGGTGGTGTTCAGGAGGTGCCGGGTGAATAGCGAGGTATCAGGGACTCGGGTTAGTCTCTGCAGGGAGGTTAGGTTGAGACCTCGGTAAAGGGGGCGAATCCCGACAGAGAGGTTGGCAACCTGATGGACCTTGTCTTTGATTTGTTGGGCGAGGGCCAGGTTCTGGACTCCTTCCCCATCAGAGTGACCAATGTGGGTAAGATCGGTCACTTACCCACATGCCCGTCGCCCTAGTGCGCCCAGGCAGTTAGGGCTAGTGATTTTTTCCGTCCAGTAGCGCTTGGACCCATCGTAGCAGAGGGAGGTTGTGGTGTAACACTCTGAGGGCATGAGGGTAAAATACGAGTAGGTAGGGTGGCCAGCGGATATTCCCTGGCAGCCTGAGGGACAGGAAAGGGAGGCAGTGTCTCCTCCCCAGGGAAGAGATAGTATAAAGAAAAGCCAAATCATGGTCGCTGTTTAAGACAGGTTATGGAGAGGAGGCAAGCAACCCAGAACAGGAAACAGAACCCCATAGTCCTTTCTCTAGCGGTGACCAGCTCGGTGGGGTGGATGTAATGAGCAGGGTGAGGGCTAGAAATACTAAGAGTACAATAACAGCAAGGATGGAGGCCGGGCAGACGATGGTGAGGCTCATCCGGGCTGTTTCTCGAAGGTCAGGTGGAGTGGATGGGCTGGGTCAGGCCGGGCAGTCCAGGCATCGGTCTATGGCTGGGCTCCTTTAACCCGGGTGTGATGGATCCACGGGACAATGCCTGAAACTTTTTTTATTTTTATTTTATTAACTTTATTGGGGTGACAATTGTTAGTAAAATTACATAGATTTCAGGTGTACAATTCTGTATTACATCATCTATAAATCCCATTGTGTGTTCATCACCCAGAGTCAGTTCTCCTTCCATCACCATATATTTGATCCCCCTTACCTTCATCTCCCACCCCCCACCCCCCACCCTCCTTACCCTCTGGTAACCACTAAACTATTGTCTGTGTCTATGAGTTTCTGTTTCTCATTTGTTTGTCTTGTTCTGTTGTTGTTTTTGGTTTATATACCACATATCAGTGAAATCACATGGTTCTCTGCTTTCTCTGTCTGACTTGTTTCGCTCAGCATTACACTCTCAAGATCCATCCATGTTGTCACAAATGTTCCTATATCATCTTTTCTTACCGCCGAATAGTATTCCATTGTGTATATATACCACAACTTCTTTATCCATTCATCTATTGAAGGACATTTTGGTTGTTTCCATGTCTTGGCCACCGTAAACAAAGCTGCAATGAACATTGGAGCACACGTGTCTTTATCTCTAAATGTTTTCAGATTTTTTGGGTAGATACCCAGGAGAGGGATTGCTGGATCATATGGCAATTCTATTCGTAATTTTTTGAGGAACCTGCACACTGCCTTCCATAACGGCTGCACCAGTCTGCATTCGCCTGAAACTTTAAGAGCGGTGGGAGTAACAAGTATTACAGTATGAGGGCCTGTCCACCTGAGCCGGAGGGGTTCGCGTTTCCAATCTTTGACCCAGACCTGATCTCCCGGGGTAAAGGGGTGTACCAGGGTACTGAGGGAAATGGGGGTCCTTTCCAGAATGTAAGTACGTACATCTGTGAGGACCTTGCCTAGCGCGGCCATCTGGTTTTGGAGGCTGGAGAACCCCAGCTGGCGAATGTCGCCAGAGAGGCTGGTTAGCAGGGGAGGGGGCCTCCCAAACATAATTTCGAAGGGAGAGAATCCAGATTTGCCAGGGGTATAGCGCCTGAAGGACAGCTAGCGGTAAGAGGTTCACCCACCCTAGGGAGGTCTCCTGGTGGAGTTTAGCCAATATTTCCTTGAGGGTGTGGTTCATGCATTCAACTTTCCCTGAACTTTGTGATCTGTAAGCTGTATGGAGCCTCCAGTTGATGCCCATAGCTCTGACCACCGTCTGGAGAAACTCTGCTATGAAGGCTGGCCCATTGTCACTGTGTATGGAAAGTGGAATCCCGTAACGGGGGATAATTTCCCTGAGGAGGACCTTAGCTACTTGGCAGCTTTTTTCAGTCTGAGTGAGGAAAACTTCGACCCACCCGGAGTAGGTACAGACCAAGACCAGTAAATACTTAATGTCGCGGCAGTTTGTTATGTCGGTGAAGTTGACTTTGAGGTCTTCAAACGGCGCAGCTCCTCTCCTTTGGATCCTGGGAATAGGGCTGGGGCCGGACTTTGGCTTGTTCTTTGCGCAAGTGAGGCAGTGTTCTCCGATGGACTTGCAAAGAGCTGAGAGCCGGCTAATGTACAAGTTTTTGGCTAGGAGGCCCTCAAGAGCAGTTTTTCCTAAGTGGGTTAACTTGTGATATTCAGTGGTTACTTGAGGAACCAGCAGGGCTGGGATGAAGAGTCTTCCATCGGGTAGTTGCCACCACCCTTGTGGCAACCTGGTGGCCCCTTCTGGTCTTGCCCATCTGAGTTCTTCTGTGTACCGCAGGAGGGATATGGTGGTAGTGTTAATGACCAGGAGTAGTTCACTACGGCTTCCCATTGCCGCTGATTTGGCCGTGGTGTCGGCGAGCCTGTTCCTGACTGCTGAGGGCCCGTTGCCCCTCTGGTGGCCCCGACAATGGATATCTGCAACCTGCTGGGGAAGCCAAATGACTTGTAGGAGCTTAAGGATTTCTTGTTTATTTTTAATAGTTTCTCCCTCTGCGGTCAGAAGGCCTCTTTCCTTGTATATAGCTCCATGGATATGGACGGTAGCAAAGGCATACCGAGAGTCAGTGTAGATGTTGACTTTTCGGCCCTCAGATAGAGTGAGGGCTCTTATTAGTGCCCACAATTCTGCCCATTGGGCTGACCACCCCGATGGGAGTGCCCCTGCCTCGAGTACCTCATCTGTGGTGGTTACTGCGTACCCCACATGATGTTTTCCGTCCCTCAGGAAGCTGCTGCCATCAGTATACAGAGTAAAGTCCGGGTTAGGATGTGGGCTGTGCCGGAGGTCGGGTCTGGTGGCATAGACCTCGTTGATAACTTCTGTACAGTCATATTCTGGATCCCCTTCCTCAGTTGGCAGGAAAGTGGCTGGGTTCAGGGTGCGCACAGTTTCTAATGAGCTCCCAGGGTTTTCCAGGAGTAGCCCTTGATACTGAGTCAGCTGTGCATTTGACAGCCATCGGGGTCCTTTACTGTTCATTAAGGTGGTGACCGAGTGGGGTACTTGAACTATGAGTCTTTGGCCTAAGATGAGCTTTTCTGCCTCTTTGATGAGAATCACAGTGGCTGCTAGGGCCCGCAGGCATGGTGGCCAACCTGCTGCTACAGGGTCTAATTTCTTTAAGAGGTAGGCGATGGGACGGAGCCATGGTCCAACTGTTTGGGCCAGTAGTCCTAAGGCTATTTTGTCTCTCTCATGGATGAATAAGTGGAATGGCCTCTCAGTGTCAGGTAACCCGAGGCCTGGGGCCTGTCCAAGTGAGCTCTTTAGCTGCTGGAAGGCGTTTTCTTGATCTTCTGTCCATAGCATGGGGTCCTTTTCTTGACCAGCTAGAGCCTTATATAAGGGCCGGGCTATTGCCGAAAAGCCAGGAATCCAGATCTGGCAGAAGCCGGCGGCCCCAAGGAACTCATGGAGCGCTCTCCGGTTGGTGGGCCGAGGGAGAGAGGTGATGACTTTCTTCCGCTTGGTGCTGAGGGCCCGCTGTCCTTTGGAGATGACAAAGCCCAAGTACTGTACTTGTTTCTGCAGAGCTGGGCTTTCTTCCAGGAGACTCTCTACCCCGTCTCGGCTAAGTGGGACAGGGGTGGGTGCCTGCGTCGCTGTTTGGCACTCAGTTTCGGTGGCACAGGCTAGGAGCAGATCATCCACATATTGCAATAGAGTGCAGCGGTATTCTTCTCGAGGGAAGTTGGCTAAATCTGAGGCTAGCGCTTCCCCCAAAGAGGGTTGGGGAGTTTTTGAAGCCCTGTGGGTGCCGAGTCCAGGTCAGCTGGAGCTGCTGGCCAGTCATCAGGTTCAGTCCATTCAAAGGCGAACAGTGATTGGCTCTGGGGTGCCAACCGAATGCAGAAGAATGCATCTTTCAGGTCCAGCCAGGTGAACCATCTGGCCTCCGGGGGCAGCTGACTGAGGAGAGTATATGGATTTGGGACTACGGGGTGTAGGGAAACCGTAGCTTGGTTCACCGCTCTTAAATCTTGTACTGGCCGGTATTCTCCATTAGGCTTCCTTACCGGCAGGAGGGGCATATTCCATGGCGACTGGAACTCTATGAGTATCCCTGCTGCTCTGAGATGGGCAAGGTGCTTTTGCATCCCTGCCCAGGCTTCCTTGGAGATGGGATATTGGCGTAGCCGTTGGGGTTGAGCTCCAGGTTTTAGCTACACCAAAATTGGGGCCTTATGTTTTGCCAGCCCGGGCGCATTATCTTCTGCCCAAACCTCCGGGAAATCGGCCCTGTAGGCTTCTGGGTTCTGTTCTACACTGCCGGTCCCGTAGGGCCTCCATTCTTTTTCCCTCGGGGTGGTGATAGACAGAATAAATTCTTCCGCCGGAGGCTACAGAGACATGGTGGCTTGGCCTGATGGTTCAAAAGAGATTTGGGCCCCTAATTTGGTAAGGAGGTCGCACCCCAGGAGGGGAATTGGACAGTCCGGTAAGTAGAGAAACTCGTGACACGGTGTGTCCTCCAAATTCACAAGTCCAGGCCTGGCAGAACGGCCAGCTCTTAGCTTGATCCCCGTGGCCCTCATTATGGTGACTCTGCGGTCCCCGAGCGCTTCCACTGGTGTGGTGACCACTGAATGTTCTGCTCCATACCTACCATGAAAGTCACTGTTTAGCCCCCTACATCTAAGTCGACCGTGGACTCGTGGGGGCCGAGTTCAAACGAGCCCGGTCTCGTTCAGTCTGACTTGATTCCTGCTAACCCTATGAAGTTGGGCTCCTGGCTAGTTGGGTTGGGACCACGGGGAGGTCGAGGCTTCCCTCTACGGCGGTTGGGACACTAATTTTTCCAATGGCCCAGTTCTTTACAGTACTTGCATTGGTCTTCTTTTCGTGGGTCGTGGGGGCGGGGGCCTGCCTGCCGGCGGGGAGGTCCTTTCCTTCCAGGGCTGTCCCCTCCCTGTTGGAGCGCAGCTGCAAGGAGGGTTACCTTTACTCTCATCCTCTTATTGGCCTCTTGTTTAGGCACAACCTCACGATTCCGATAGACCTTGTTAGCCACTTCCAAGAGCTGGGTGATATTCATTCCTGCGAACCCCTCGAGTTTCTGGAGTTTTCGGCATATGTCAGGGGCTGCCTGAGCGACAAAGGCTGCGTTTATCATCCTTTGATTCTCGGGGGCTTCTGGATCGAACAGACTGTAGACCCGGAATGCCACACAGAGACGTTCATATAAGTCACTAGGAGTCTCTTCCCCGTGTTGGGTCACATTGGCTGTTTTGGACATGTTGGTTGGTTTTTGGGCTTCTGCCTACAGCCCTCGTAGGAGAGCGTCTCGGTATCGGTGGACTGCGCCTCTCCCCGCTTTAATTGGTATTAAAGTCCCAATCAGGCCGTGCATCCAGAGCAGCCTCTGTCACCCAGGTGGCAGCATCCAGGACTTCCCCAGGGGCCACTTCCTCTAGCCACTGCCTTGCCCCCTGTATGATCCGCCGGTGTTCTTCGGTGTTGAAGAGCATTCAGAGGAGCTGTTGACAGTCCTCCCAGGTGGGGCGATGAGTGTGGAAGACGGACTCCATAAGATCTGTCATGGCTTGTGGTTTCTCTGAGTACGCTGGGGTATGGTGTTTCCAATTTAACAGGTCAGTGGTGGAGAAGGGCTGGTAGTAGATGATGGGGCGTCCTGGATGTAGGGTCCCGTCGTCTCTCACTTGGTCTGGCCCTCTGGTCTCTTGGAGGGGCAGCTGAAGTGGAGGTGTATCCCTGGACCTAAGTCGACTAGCAGGTCCCGGTGAGGGTTGGTTTTGAGGATCAGGGGCCTCCTGGGGAGGGGTTGGGAGGTCGGGTGTTGGCTCAGGGGTTCAGACGGAGGCGGAGTGTCTGGGAGTGCTGGGGGCACGTTAGTCGTTGGCCATGGAGCATATGGAGATGGTATCGGCTCTTCATCAGGGTCTCCCTGGTGTATGGCCTTAGTTGCCTCTCTCTGGGTGCGGCCTCGCAGGCTCCGTGCAACAAAGATCCTGGACTGTCCCTTACTATTGGAGCAGAACCGTACCCTAGGAGGAAGGGTTTGGGTTATTTCCAACCATGAGTCAACGTAAGGGAACTAATATGGATGTCCTGGGGTCCCGGTGACAACTACATAGACTCGGTGAATCATGGGGAGGTCAAGAGTGCCTTCTGGGGGCCATCCCACGTCAAAACCTGGCCACTCCAGCTCACCTAAAGCGCTGAGATGTTCAGGGGTCATTTTGACCCCGTAGTCGCCTCTGAAACCTTTCCTGAAATTCTTTAACATGCAGTCTAGAACCGTGGGCTTCCCGTGACTCCCTCCCATGATGTTCGGTATCGCGTGGACAGGGGAGGGGTTTCAATCAGGCGCCTGCCTGGCCGTTTCCTTTGCGGGAACTTAGGGTACGTCTTGGCTAAGGTGTGTCTATATAAACCCCGGGCCAGGTTGCACCCGGAGAGTGCGAATCACCGTTGTGCTGTACGACGCTACCACGGAAACGCAGGTTGGGGCTCACTCGGGTTCCGTAGCCGACAGGCCGTGGATCCACACAGAATCCCGTTCAGGACCAAGCACACACACACTCATTCAGGGAGGAAAGACACCCTCCCCCAGAATGGCCCTAACTGGAGTCCAAAGGAGGACTCAGCGGGAGGTGATCAGTCTCCCCTCTGCCCTTAGGCAGGCCTAAGAGGGTCTGGGCCCCGGGGTCTTACCATGTCTGATGTCCTGGTTGGCTGTCCGTCCTTTCTCCCTACTGGGGTCTGGCAGGGAGCCTCGGGCTGGAGCCGACTGGAGGTCGCCGGTCCCGGGCCTGCCAAAATCAGCAGGGCGCGCTTAGCCCGTCTCGGCTCTCCCGCCACCCTGCTGCCCGCCTCTGCCCAAACTGGTGGCCCAAGGGGCCAGCGTGGTGGGCTCCCGGTATGGGAACCAAATGTTGCAGAATCCAAGACCGGAAAGAACCAAAGCAGCACTCAGAGAGTTAGGAGAGTCAGCTTTGTTACGCCGGCGGGCTTAGCGGGATCCTTCCCAAAAGACTGAGCCCCTGCAAGGTTTTGAGCAGGTTTTTATCGGTTGGGGACTTCCTTCAGTCGGGGAAGGGGTAGGTGTCGTCTGGTGATTGGCTCAAGGTGTGGCTTGGAGGGGGTTATGCGGAAGTGGGCTGGGGCTTAGGCTGGGGACTTCTCTGTCAGCTCGGGCCACCATTTCAGCTCAGTTCCACGTGACAGGGAACCATTTTAAGGTCAGTTTCCCCATCACAGGAAGACAACATTTTACCTTCTTGGTCTCATATTCATTTTCTGTCTCTGCCTCCCCATGCCTGACCTTGTCCTACCCCTTGACACTATCCCATCACCCCCATCTGCCTCTCCCCATCTCTCCCCTGCTCACACAGGTTCCCAGAGAGAATTGATTTCATTTCTTTTCAGTATATGTTGGACTCAGAATACACCTGTTCTCCTTGTTGTCCTGCCCCTTGGCTTTCTAGGAGAGCCTTACCATCCATAGATGGTTTATGAGGAGTGGAAGGAAAAACTGGTGAGACCCTGGGCTTTATGTCATGGGTACTCTCTGAATTTGCTATCAGAGCTAAACCCATAATAAGCCACATCTTTCTCCAAGTCCCTGAGTGAACCAGGGCCTTGTCTCTGGTTTTCCTGAGACCATACTTTTGAGTTGTGAGAGCATTTCTTGATTTACATTTTCTTTGATTGCATCTGAAAAGGCCTGTTGGCCTGACAACAGTTTCTATGGAGATGATACTTGTGGTTAGTGCTGTTGGACAGTCACCAGAAAGCATCAGGTGCTTCTTTATTCATAGTGTGGAACAGCTTCTGTTATAAAGCACATGAAAATGAATCACCCTAACCTTGTTCTCTCTTGATTATAGTCTGGGGAATCTACATGAAATATATCCTAACTGTGGCACTCATTGTAATTTGCCGCTGCTGTCTTTAATTTTCTAAGGAGTCTGGAACTTGAGGTACTTTTTTGAAAAACAGATATTAAAAATGACATTTTAAATAACTACTCTCTGGTCTGATTTACGTATAACACTGACCTGTCTGATCGACAGGAGGAAAAATGGATAAACTGCTGTTGAGAACTGACCTAATCAATATGGCCGTGACAACTCTTAGGTTCTTTTTGGTAGGCAGTAATCGCCACCAGAATGTTTGAGGTGGGTGAGGGTTAGTTATCCCCCTGACAGGCTCTCTGCCAGTTGCGACAGAACAAGTGTCAGACCTAATTATGCTGTACAGGATTTATTAAAGAGACATGCATTAACCAGCAGGCACAAAACATTCCTACAACCTGTTTTATTAGCTTGCTAAAACCCCAGTGTTCAAGCAGATGCTGTATCTTTTAGAATTAGAGGGTATGTGGCTCAGTACTCAGGATCAGTTACCTGCTAATCACTCCCAGGCCTTAAAACACGTACGCACGCATGCACATGGATAGAGAGTAGAAATGCTTACTTCTTACAGCTGCTTATTTGTCAACTTTATGGAAAAACTGGTTAACAGTTATGAGCCCAATAAACTATTAATACACATTCAAAACAGAAGAAATAAGGAACCAACTGAAAGACTTTTATAGTGTAGAAAATTGTCCTTATGATGTAGATAACCTAACTAATTCAGATAACCATTTAAGATGACATTGTCAAAGTTTAATCCATCATACACTCTGAACTGGATTCACTTTGTACTTTGACCACCTAAAGCTTGGGCCTCCTACTTGCTCAAGGTCACCTTGTGAAAGATTGCTGAGTGGTTTCTTTGCTATCTCCCCTTGGGCAGAGACACTGAGGCATTGGCCACATGGCCTGTCAGGAACTGACACGGCAAGAGAGGGCAGCCTGTATTCTAATGTGGACCCACACTCCAGAGGCAGCCACACTAGGGACTTCGTTACCCACACCTTGGCAACCGCCATGTTACAGCACAATGAATGTCAGAAGTGGATGCTCCCTCATGCAGGAGCCTCCTGCATGGGAGGATGGGAGTTTATTATCTCTTGGTTAGACACCAGCTGGGCATGCTGAGCTGCCTGTCAATTTGGGACATCTTTTTTTTTTTTTTTTTTAAATTTATTGGGGTGACAGTTGTTAGTAAAATTACATAGATTTCAGGTGTACATTTCTGTATTACATCATCTATAAATCCCATTGTGTGTTCATCACCCAGAGTCAGTTCTCCTTCCATCACCATATATTCGATCCCCCTTACCCTCTGGCAACCACTAAACCATTGTCTGTGTCTATGAGTTTCTGTTTCTCATTTGTTTGTCTTGTTCTTTTGTTGCTTTTGGTTTGGGACATCTTATAAGAAGTCAAATTTATTTACAGAAGTCAGGTTTGCATGCAAGGTATGGAATTATTTTAAGCAATACAGTGCAAATATCAGGCGGGGCCTTCACAGACACTTTTATGCCAAGATGTCATCTACTTGAGCCACGCTAATTTGCCTGGTTTACACATATTATTTAGGTTTACCTCACTGGAAATTTTATGGGATCCATAAAGAGTGTCTCTATTTTTGGAGGAAGGTGTTTCACTGGAAGGTTTTCAATATGGTAATGAAACATTATTAGGAGCAAGGAGGGGAATTAGAGTGGGCTTCTTGTCAGAAACCATGCAAACAAGAAGAGGTAGAAGAACATATTTCAAGTATTGAAAGAAAAACCCACAAATTCAGAATTCTAGTGAAGTTACAGACAAACAAAAACATTCATCACCAGAAGACCTGTCTTGAAAGAAATGTTGGAAAGTTCTTTAGGCAGGAGGAAAATGATATAGGTCAGAAACTTGCATCTCCATAAAGAGAGGAAGAGTAGAAGAGAAGGAATAAATTAAGGTGAAATTTTTTTTGGTATTTTTTTTTTATTCTTAATTGATCCAAAAATTAACTGTTTAAACCAATAATAGTAATGATATACTGCTGGGTGATGATAGCATATGGATAAATGAAATGAATGACAGCAATGTCACAGGGATTCGAGCGAGGAACTGGGCTCGCTGTTGTATGGGATCTGCACTACAGGTGTTACTACTGTAGTGTTATTTGAAGTGGACTTATTTTAGTTAAAAATGCATATTGTAAGCTCTAGGGTAATCACTGAAAGTTTTATAAAGTATAATTGATTCATTAAGAGAGTGAGCACACATTCCTGAAGACATGTTTATCTCCTCGTATTTTAGATGACAAATGTTTCAATTGCCTGTTCCAGTTCTTGATCACACTACTACTACTCTGGGGGTGATGTGTGATGTGATGTGTCCATTTGATGTGATACTCTTTGCCCATTGCTGGACACGTGTAGTACTCTGAAGCATGTGCCTTGACTTGAAGAACTGTAACCTGGTGGTCCAAATGGGTACCATAGCTTTTGATTCAGTCCTTCAATAGTGTTGTGATCACTGGCATCTACCACCCACTAAGCAAAGCCCAGTCCAGAGTGTCTGTTTAATAGCCTCTTGGATTCACAGGCAGCAGTCATGTTGCCCATTTGCCAGCTGCATGCAGGTCCTTCCCCTGGGGAATCTGCCCCATAGCTGTCTGCAGTCTCTTTCCTGTGATAGACAAGACAGTCTTTGTTGGCATTTTGTGTCTCAGAGAATGCAAAAGGAATATTTTGACAACCAGTGCATCTCTGTATGGCTGTAGCTCCCGTGTACATTAATTTCATGGAGTCACGTGGCTATCCCAAGTGAGTACACCAGGATATCCACTTGTTGGTTTCAGTCACCTTCTGATCCCAGAAGAGGGTTCTTTTTCTTTTTTTAATTAGTTGAAGGTGTACAAAACAATGTAATAGTTAGACATTTATCATTTATATCCCTCACAAAGTGACAACCTCCCTTCCCCAATCTGCTACCCTTCTGACATCGCGTACAGCCGTTACATGTCCACTAATTCTATTCCTAATGCTGTACTCCACTTCTTGTGAATATGTGTGTGTGTGTGTGTGTGTGTGTGTGTGTGTGTGTGTATATATATATATATATATATATATATATATATATATATAAAATTATAGTTGACGTTCATTATTGTTCAGCTTCAGCTTCACGTGTACAGCGCAGTCATCAGGCATCTACACCATCCCTGAAGTGGTCTCCCTAATAATATGGTCATTATCATGTCATTAAGCTCCTTAAATTTCCATAGTGTCTTCCATAGGTCCATGCCCCAAATGGGCATCCGTTTTATAGCCCCGTTTTCCATTTCCCATCTACCTGAATATGTAACAAGTCTTTGGCTACTGCCGATGAATCTGTATACACCCAAACTTCAGCATTCTTATTGTTGTCTAATTCTTCCATCATTATAAGGAAAACAATATGCATTATAAGGAAAACAGTAGGCCACTGAGCAGATTTATTCTTAACCTTCTTTAATTAGAGTTTTTTCATCAGTTGGTTGTAATGTGATAGCCTTCCATCTATCTTGGAAAACCATCTATAAACCAACCAGCTCTTTGTCAACTGGGAGTCTTCACAGGGCATTCATTGCCCATATACTAACAGGATCTGGCAGCTCTTTAGGTGGTTTTAGAGTTGGCCCTAGGGAAAAACAGGCTACCCATTCATGAATATAATGAGTAGCTCCTTGCGTTCCTCCAGTAGCATATTCCTGTAAAAACTGTTTCCATTTTAGTATGGTTCTCCTCTGCCTTCCTTATTAATGTCTCTCTGACAGGACCCAAGACAGTATGGGTATTTCAGATTTCAAGATTATTTTCTGTCCTTCAGCCATGGGGCAATTTTCATTAATACCCAATGGCAAGCCAATAATTGTCTCTCAAACGGCACATACCACATCACCATGTCTAGAAATTTTCTCCAAAATTCCAGCGATTGCTACTTGGTGGCACTCACCTGCTTTTGCCACAACCTTCAGTCTGTATAATTGCAAAATTATATCTGAGTGTGGATCCCAAAGCATTGACTAAGCCACTGCTTTCTGCAACTCAGACATAGCCTGATGTTTTTAGGCTTCCATTCGAATATGACCCTTTTTGGGTAGTTTTATGGCTGGGAGCTAGCAATATGCCCATATGTGGGATGTGTGTTCTCCAAATCTGAGTGATCAGACCAGGCACTGTGATTCTTGCTTAGTTCCAGGGCTAGACAGGGATAGAAATTTACTTTCAGTTGCCTGTGGAAGATGACAGGTGGCTCCTGCCCAAGTTAGTCCTAAGAATTTTATTGTTTGCTTGGGCTCTTGAATGTTTGCTGGGTTTATCTGCCAGCCTCTGTTAGTCATGTGTGTCACCACTGCATTTAATTTCAGTCCTCGTTTTCTCCTCAGTTTCTATTATGATATCATCAATGTAGAGTATTATCACACTCAGGACCTGCATCAAGTACAAATTCTTCCTAACCAGATCATAACAGTAAGCTGGTGAATGCAAATAACTCTGTGGCAACACAGTAACTGTAAATTGGGATCCTTTCCATGTGAAAGCAAACCACACTTGACTCTTTTGAGGTAGGTATTGAGAAAAACGCATTTGCAAGATCAGTGACTGAATACCAGTCTCCTGTAGTTTGTGTTTTTTGCACTGTCAGAACCATATCAGGGACTGCCGGTGTTGTAGTGGTACTTCTCTATTCAAAGCTCAGTCATCTGCGAGTCTCCACGAGCCATCCATCCTTTTCACAGGCCTCTCACGGCTATTTTACAGAGTATTTGTTAGTACTTCTAACATGTCCTTAATTAAGGTGTTAATTTCTTTTTGTCCACTGGGTATTCTATGTTGTTTCAAATTAACAATACTAGATAGGGAATGTGTTCCCCAGTCAGACGTAATAATCATTTCAGCAATACATTCAGGTAAGGGAGACACAGTTAGTTCACATGAAGTCTGTCCAAACACCCCAATTCTCATCCAAACTTTTAGTTTCATCCCATCAACCATATCCTCCCAGTCTAATTGTCGCCCCTTTCAGGACCTCACCAGCGAGTTTTGGAATCACAGAGCACTGAGCTCCCATGTCAAGGAGCCCCAGAAAAATTTTTTCTTCACTCCTTGGCCACTTTACCCACACGTGTGCATATGGACTTGGGTCCCCAGCCAGGGGTCAGGCCAAAAGACTGTGGCTTCATCAATTCTTATCTTGATTAATCAGTCATAATATTACCCCCAGTCATTGGAGGTCAGACTGCTCATTGTCATCTTTCCCTTCTAGCTTTTAAAATTTCTCCAAACTATAATAAATAGAGTAGATTTGTTTAAGTCCCTTCACTGTTGGAAGACCAGCGGGGTTTCCATTAGTTGGCCCAACCAGCCTTCAGTACTGTTACATTAAAACCTTTGTGTTGACCCCATCAATGTGCAGTTTATTCCTCCATTCCTTAGTAACCTTTTACAGACATCCATCCTATTGGGAGAATCCCTTGGCCATCCCCTGTGTCAGTCCCCATTCTCTTGCGATTCACTCTTAATTTCTTTTAGCCTCCTTGAGACCCTTATGGGGAAGCTGAGACAACAAATTTGATAGGGCTTCTCGAACTGTTCCAATTTTGCAGCAGCGAGGTTACATGGGGCCCATGTAAATGGCAGCGTTTTTCATGACCTCAGTAAGGGGCACATCAAGTGGATGAATATCCCAGTCATTATAAAGCCAATCCAGAATGGCTGCATATGCAACATATTAGCTCCTTCATCTGGGGTGTTCTCGTTGGCCTTTAAAGGAGGGACAGAATAATTCTCCTTTTTAGGTGTCAATAAACAGTGGCTTGTGTCCAATCTACCAGACTGGCTGCCCCTTGAGAGCAGGCCACTGGGTGTTCGCATCATGTCAAACCATCTGTGATTATTCAGTAGTCAGCTGTGGGTCCAGCATCAACCCCAACATACTTTTCAATTTTGCAATATTCATAACTAAGGAGGCTGCTTACAACTGATTGTAGTGGTTAAGCTCTTCAGGACGCCGGCAATATCAACCCACAGACTGAGATAGCTCCTTCACTGTATACTGTCTGGTTTCAGTTGCAGTAGTTAATTGGCTTTGGATCCCCCGCCCCACCCCGACTCCTTGCCACCTGGGCTGCCTTCTTGGTGACCAAAGGTCATAGAGGTGCTATCTGTTGTTCCAGCATAATTCTTCCATTTGGTGGTTGCCATGAAGCTAGTGGTGTTCATAGCTCAGATTGCCCAAAAGTCCAAGGTTGGTGCAGTGCCAGGATCTGTCCCAACACTGTCTTTTACTTTCACTTTAGTTAATGTGGTTAGCAATAACCAAGGGGTTGTCTGTATAGCCTGTTTCTCCTTATTTTACATCCTTTATGTATCCAGTGAGCCAACTCCTTGGGAGTCAGATCCATTATTTCTAAATTTCATTGTTAATTTCCCTCCAACAGCAATCATAGTACAGCTGCTGTCTATGGATGATTCATTAGCCATCAAAGATTTGTCTTTCCTGCTCCTTCGTCCTTTTCCCAAACAGTGTTTTTGTCATAATTCAGGGAGTCAGAGTCAGTCTAGCGAATTCCTGTTCTGACACTTCCCACTTCTGTGTGGGGTCCCCATGGCCACCCTCAGGCTTGATGATTTGCTAGAAGAACTCACAGGACTCAGAAGTTGTTACACTCACGGTTATGGTTTATTACAGTGAAAGGATACAGAGTAAAATCAGGAAAGGGAAAAAGCACAGGAAAGGGGTGAAGTCTGGAGGACACCAGCTGCAAGCTTCCCAGTGTCCTTCAGGTGCTTAATTCCCCCAGCAATTATGTGTGACAGTATGTGCCAGATGCTGCCAACCAGGGAAGATTCCTTAATCCTGGGTGTACAGGATCTTTATTGGAGGTCAGTTACGTAGGCATACAGTACCAGTATGACTGACCTCAGTTACTAAAACTACAGGCCACCAGGGGGAAAGCAGATGCTCCCCACAAATCACACTGTTAGTATAAACTATCCAGAGAAATTTAGAGCGCGCATGACATAAGGCCTCAGGTATGCAAAACACTCTTATACACAAAATTCCAAAGGCTCAGTTCCCGGGAGCTACCCAAGGCCAGGCACAAAAACGGGCCTTTCTTGGGCACATGTAGCGTTCGAGCAACCCAAACCTGCACACCTTGTTAACCCTTTTCTGTACACCTTATAATGTTTTGCTGAAAGTCAAGCAGGCTGATTAGAGCATAGATGAGGTAAACAGATCCTATAATGTGAGGATTTATGTTAATTTGATTAGAGTTGGGCTATAGCAGTTGTTATAGCCAGTGGTGCTGGAGGCTTCAAAGTCCTCCAGTGTCTTTATTTTTGTCTCCCTTCTTGACTCTGAGCTTCCCTAAGTGCTCCTCAGAGAATATCTGTTATTATGCTGGAGCCCTGTTGGTGTGGGGGTAAGGAGTGGCGGGGGGAGAGCATTCTATAATCTTCTCATTATGTTTTAGTCCTTCAGCGAGCCTGTGTCTTGGGGCTATGGGATAGTTTTTTTCTCCTCCATCCCCTTCTCCCTTTCCTGTTCCCTGCTTGCAGCATTCCTAATCTCTTTCCTTGAAGCCCTGGCCCCTTTTGACTATGTTTCTCCTCCACCCCCTCCCCATCCTTTGACAGGGAGCCTGGAGAGGCCTAAAGTGGGAGGAATTTCCCTTTCATAGCTGAGATAAGACTCTGTAAAGTCCACTTTCCTGAGAGGAGGACTTTGTTATGGAGAAGTTCTTCCCTATGAGAACCTGCCTTAGTTCTTGGCGGTGAGGCTCACCAAAGTGTGGGAACCCCCTGATACTGTGGCCCCCAGGAGTTTCTCACTCTCATACATTACCCTGAAAAGTGCCTACCAGTTTATGGCACCAGCAGCTTCTACTCCAGGTAACACACCTTGGCTATCTCTCTCTATGTGCCTGGCTCTCCCTCCATACTTCAGGCTAGTGGTTTGCCCTGCCATCTTAGTTCTCTGATGCATCCAAGAAAAAGTGTTGGTTTCCAGTTTGTTCAGCTTTTTCTTAAAACAATTTTTTAAAATTTATTTTTCAATTACAATTGATATAAAATATTGTATTACTTTCAGGTGTACAACATAGTGATTAGACATTTATATACCTCTTGGGCGATCACCCTGATAACAACTCCCAAGATCTTTCAGTGTTGGAGCTAGAGGCAGAAGTCTCTCAAATCCCTTCTTAGGTGACAGCACCTGAGAACTGGTCCCCACAAAGTCACAGATGGTTTTGGTAAAAGGCTTCTGGAAGAAGGAGAGAGGCTAGAACATCCCAGCGATCACCTAAGAACAAGAGTTGGTCACCGTATAGTGTGTTGAAGTGTGGAAGGTGTTGGAAGCGGAGGGAATCAGCCCCAAGTCAAGGGCTTCCTTCTCAGACATGTATAAACCCAGATCTGTTCTCCTTTTAAAGAGGTGTGAGCTGGGCCCACAGGAGGGGTGTGTGTTCTGTCATTGGTCTGTGGCCATGGATAACTGTGTGGATACACGGGACAGAGGTGTTGGAGAAAGGAGATCTTCAGACACCCTGGGAAAGACAGATGCTCTGGTGGCATGGCACCATCCTCGGACACTTGGGTGACAGATAATTCTCATATGTGCATTTAGGTTTTTGTTGTTGCTCACTTCTGGCTCAACCGAATTCATGGGACTGTGAAATAGCACATTTCATACTTTGTGCTTTGTTTTGGCTTTTCTTAAACCTAAATATCTAAATGAGAACTTGTACTTTGATATGACATCCCAAATGACGGATAACGGAGCCAAATAATGCAGTCTGGAAGTGTGGGGTAGTAATACTGACCACTGGGAAAAGGAGAAAAGAGAGAGCCAGGCAGATGAATTCCCCTCTTCTCTCCTTTGGTCTGCACTTTGGTCTACTTTTTTTCTTTTTGTCTGCCCGGAGAAGTTCCATGTGTTGAGCAAACACACTTCCTTGGCAAACATCTCATTTTATAGGCTCCTGTAAAACAGAAGGCCTATTTGGCCTTGCCTTGTTTCCCAGTCTTTCTTTTTCCTTTGTCCTAGGGCTCACTTTTGCCACCCTGGGTCTGTACTTTTTAAGTGAAGTGTCAGCACTCCAGTGTTTGTTACAGGCTCTTTTTCCGGAGGACCCAGGCTGAGACACATACTTACATATATAAATTACATACGTATTTACCAGTATTGAGATAACAGTACACCATAGTTTGTGTTCTCTGTTTTAATATAAAGTTGTTTTATAAACATGTTCCCCATTTTAATTATCCCTCTTTATCATGGTTACAAATGACTGCAAAGTATTTCATTATATGAATATACTAACTTTTTAAAATCTAATCTGTTGTTGGACATTTAAGTTGTGTGTGTGTGTGTGTATGTTTATATGTATGTTTTTGCACATTTATTTTTGCGTACACCTTTGGTGGTTTCTGTAGAATAAAATTTAATTCCTGTTATATTTTCTTACATATATTATTAGACATTGCCAGTTAGCCCTCCAGAAAGTTTATAATTTACATTTCTAACAGCAGTGTGTTGTCAGTATTGTGTATGCTTCTAAAATCTTTATCAATTTAATAGGTATCAACTATAATTTATGAGGTGTGGTAAAAAATGTGGTGAATTAAAAAAAATTATTACAGTAAAAGACACATTGCCATTAATCCCTCTCAAACTGCTCCCCCTCACTTCAAACACATCCTCTCGTTCTTGCCACTTTCTGAAGCAGTTCTGAAAGTCCTCTTTAGTAAGTATCTTTACTTTATCCTCCATCATGACAAGGCTCCACGTCACACATCGCTTCTGGTACGGCAATTTCTGTCAAATAAAAACATTACAGTTTGTCCTCATCTGATACCTTATTCACTAGATCTCGCACTGTGTGACTTCTGGCTCTTCCCCAAAGTCAAAATGACCATGTAAGAAAAACGTTTTGAATCGATTCAGGACATTGAGGCAGCTACGACAATGCAACTAAAGACACTCATGAAAGAGGACTTCCAGAACTGCTTCAGAAAGTGGCAAAAAAGATAAGTGTGTTCTAAGTGAGGGGGAGTATTTTGAGGGGGATAAATAGCAATGTGTTTTTTACTGCGATACTTTTTTTTAAGTTAAACATTCACTATATTTTTTGATCATACCTTGTGCATATATTTTCTTAAATATGAGGTTGAATCTTTATAAATATATTTGCTGGCTATCTGAATTGTGTGTGTGTGTGTGTGTGTGTGTGTGTTGCTGTTCCTATTCTTTGCCAATTTTTAATTTTTTTAATCAAGGTGGTCTTTTTCTTATTGATTTGTGTCTTGTCTTTCCTCCAGCATGTTTTTCCTTGCAATGGATTGCGTCTTGGGCCTACTCATAGACTAAGTTAAAGCAGAAAGCCTTGTGGAAGAGATTTCATGAGAGGTCAAACCTCCACAAGGCAGACTCACTCAGTTCTACAAATATTTATTCAGTATTTTCTTTGTGCCATGTGCTTTCTAGACACTTGGGATATAGCAGTGAACAAAAATTGTACTCATGGAGCCTGTATTCTGGTGTGTTGGAGTGTGTGGAACTCTGGGAAGCAATACAAAAACAGACAAGTTTGTCAGATGGTGAGGAATGTGATAGAGGAAAGTAAGGCAGGGAAGAATAGGGAACTCCTGGTAGGCTGGGAAGCCATTGGCACCAAGATGGGAGGGAGGGAGGAGCTGTGCAGAGGTCTTAGAAAGGCTTTCCAGGTAGAGGGAACCAGAGAAGGGCAGTGCTGGCTGAATGTGAGAAATAGTCAATGGAGTGTGGCCTGCATGCAGGGCATGAGGGTGGTGATGCTGCTGGGGAGAAGGTGAGGGCAAACCAGGACCAGGGGATGTAACGCCCCAAATCTGAACTGCTTTAGAAATAAAAAGAATGTGGATTGCAGAAGTATCTTCTGATAATGGAGCAAGTGCTTTCCAATCCTAGTAGCCCAGCTTAGACTTAGTGAAATAGAGAGGAAAGAGGAGGTGCGTTATGTTTGTAATACATAAATACAGTGTTTTGCAGATGGATTCATAGTCTTTCAACAATAATGAAGAAGACAGTTTTCTAGAATTTGAGAAAACTTGTTTGTAGAAGGCTGTTTGGAATTCTGCCTCCTTAAGCAAGTTTGGACTTCTGCCTCATCATGTCATCTCATTCCACCTCTGAGGTTATTCAGTTAGTGATTTCCGTCTTTAGGCAGAAGGCCATTTCCCAAAAGAGCAATCCCAAGCCAGGGGCTTGTTTCAAAGAGAGCGATACAGAGTATCTCTTTGTCTCTTTGAGTTAGTAAAACCCATGCACCCAGCTGCTATCTATATTTGAAGTTACATCTCAGTACAAAAACATACTTCCTTGATTCTCAAAAAATGTTTGTTCATTCAGTAATCAATTTGTTCATCTATTAAATAATTATTGATTACCTGGTATACCACATGCAATATGGCAGTGAGGATATAATAATGAACAGAACCCACACAGAGCCAATCCTCCCTGGTTGTTCAGACTTGTGGGGTAGGGCAGACCTTCTGCAAACACTCCTACAAATAAGTATTAACTATAAACTGTGGTAAGTGTCATGACAGGTAAATACAAGGTGTCATGAGAGTGTGGATCGGCGGAACCTGGACTCCTCTGGGGTGTCAGGAAAGCTTCCCTGAGAAAGTGCAGTTGAGCTGAAGAATGAGGAGTATTAATGAGGTGAAGTGGGATGGGAAGAGCATTCCAGGGAGCAGGAGCAGCATGTGCAAAGGCCCTGAGGGAAAACAGAACAGAGTAACTGGGTATTCTTATGTCATGGCAGGGAACTGTATCATAGTTGTTGTACTATTCAGTCAGCTCTCACTCTTGGTAACCCTATGAATGAGAGACGTCCACAGTGTCCTTTCAACAACTCTGCTCAGCTCCTGTTGACACATGCCTGTGACTTCTTTTATGGTGTCAAGCCATCTCATATTTGATCTTCCTCTTTTCCTGCTGCCTCTGTTTTTCCCAGCCTTATTGTCTTTCCAAAGAACCTTGCCTTCTCATGATATGCCCAAGTTTAAACATAGTTAAATATACTTGGGTCATAAACAGTTACCTTTATGCATTGACTTAATGCTTCGACTTAATGATTTTTTTACTTTATGATGATGGGAAAGTGATATGCATTCAGTAGAAACTGCACTTTTTGAATTTCTGGGCTAGCAAATACTGTACGATACTCTCTGATGATGCTGGGCAGTGGCCGTGAGCCACAGCGTCCTGTGAGCCAAACGATCACCAAGGTGAAGAGCTGATACTCTGTGGTATATTTATTGTGTTCTATGACTTTGCCCAACTGCAGGCTAATGTAAGTGTTCTGAACCCGTTTAAGGTAGGCTAGGCTACGCTATGATGTTCAGTATTAAATTTATTTTCGATTTACGGTATTTTCAAGTTACATAATCCTATCGTAAGTCGAAGAGCATCTGTAGATAGCCAAGTGTTATTTTTGTTGTCTGCTTTTCTAGTGTTTGGTCTTTAGTTGTGATTCAGTCACAGAGATTACCTGAGCAAAGATCTCCTTCTTTGGTAAGTGGTGCTTAATTGGGTAACACATGAACCTGGGAGGAAATGTCAGCAGAGCTGTTGGAGAGCTTGGAAGTCTGGCCCTCTTTGGCTCTTCACTGGACTGGGGAAGGGAGGAGGCATAACACATATGGTATTTCCCCGAAAATAAGACCTAGCCGGACAATCAGCTCTAATGTGTCTTTTGGAGCAAAAATTAATATAAGAGCTGATTGTCCAGCTAGGTCTTATTTTCGGGGAGACACGGTAGCAGCTAGAGCCAGCAGCAGCCGGGAGGGGACAACCGAATGAAAACAAAAAATTTAGCACCCTCCGAAAGCATTACAAACTGTTATGGGAATTGAAATTAGAAACATTGTGTGCATTTTTAATATTCTGCTAGGGTAGAGATTGTAGCCACATTAATGTTTAATGCATGGACCATAATAGAGAGCTGAATGGCTCTCCATGGCCCTGTTAGTTCCAGTCTTGTCCAGAAGAAAGGATTGGGTTCTATTTTAGGCCTGTATTTGGGAACTGGAACCTCCCATGGAATGAGACCCGGAAGGCTAAGTTGCCTTTTCTCTTCTGTATGAACAGGGACATTCGGTAGACGAGAAATGGTTTCTTCTGTGTTATCTTTCCACCTCCTTGTATATATGTTATGTGCAATTTTCAGGGATTATACACAGTTTGGTAATTACAAATTCTTTTACCAGTTTTCTTTCCAGATTTCCATAGAATCAGCTGTAGACTTTCTTTAGGGTAGGTCTGTTAGGGACAGGAAAAGGGAATGGAATACACATTAGCCTTTTTTTAAATTTAATTTTTAGCATTCATTTGAGCAGTGATGCAACGGAGATTTTAGTTTGCTTGTGGATTAAAGTTATCCTCTATCACTAGGCAGATTTTTTTGGACAGTGGCATATGGGGAGGGCCAAGGGAGACAGGAAGAAGTATCTTATCACTAATATTGCTTAGATTTTCCAATGCA
This sequence comes from Rhinolophus sinicus, assembly GCF_036562045.2. Taxonomy (NCBI): domain Eukaryota; kingdom Metazoa; phylum Chordata; class Mammalia; order Chiroptera; family Rhinolophidae; genus Rhinolophus; species Rhinolophus sinicus. The sequence goes on from NC_133762.1 coordinate 55,610,802, forward strand.
TGTTGACAATAAAAACCAGAATGACTTTTAGTCAGTTTTGTTATTGTTTTGAAACTGTCTAGACCAGTGCTGTCTAATAGAATTTCCTGCGATGTTGAAAATATTCTCCTTTTGCACTAATACAGTCAACCACTCACCACTTGTGACTAATGAGCACTTTAAATGTGGCTAGTGTGGTTGTGGAACTTTAATTTTATTAAGTTTAAATTAAAATAGTCACGTGACCAGTGGCCACTATATTGGACAGTGTAGGGCTAGACAGTGCCCCCCACCTTGTTGCCCGCACTTAGCGTGGATTACTCACACCTTACACTGGGCCCCGCCCACCCCCCCAAGCTTGGAGAGTTTCACACCTGATAAAACATCAAGCTAGCTGTTAGGCTGTCACTCACATTTTGGTGTCAGTTCCATGAATAGATACACAGGAGAGAAGAGGGAAGACGTTGTGCCCAAGTCAAAAATTACCACCTTGCTGCTTGCAATTTGAGGTGCCGTGATGAATGTGTGAAAGATTATACTTATTGAGTGCTACTGTATACTAAAGATATGTGAGCCATATCCTAACTGTGCTCTTCTCCACAGTTGATTCTTCAGTTGCTGTACTTATTGGCCAATACAAGGGCTGGATGACGTTTTCCCTCTTTTACGTGTAATTAAATATTAACATGATAACTACGACAAGGACGCTGATATATATTGATTAGATACTTTGTTTGTCAGTAATGGAGGTAATGAAATGGTTTCTCACTTCTTAAAGGAAAGTCTCCTGTGGCATATTGATCTTTTAGTGCCACAAACTCTCTGTATTTTTGCTTCCTGTGGCCATTTCCCATTGGGAATGTCTTCCATTCGGGGCATTTGGAGCAGGCTGGTGGAAGAAGAGATCAACTCCCTCGCCTTTATCACAGTGTCAGCTGGTTTCACGAGGGCCAGAACAAGCCCTACTGGTGAGCAGGATCATTTAGGAAGGACAGATTCTCTGCCACCCATCGATCTGCTCATCTCTGAGGTCAGTAGCTCAAAGGGACATACTGGAGGTGGGGTTGGCCAGGTGCAGTCAGGAAGAGCCCCACTGCGTGCCTGGAAGAGAGGGCTGTGGCTCTGACCCTGGGCTCTTCACCCTTGCCGCCGTAGGCCTAGAAGTTATGTTTACTTTTATAAAACAACCCTGACAGCCTTCCTTCCAAACAGGATGGAGCTCACATGAATTACCCAACACTCTCCCTTCTGAAAAGAACTCATACACTGAACTCTTAATGTGATATATGCTGCTTCTACATTTGAACGTTTTCTGGAAACATTCATCTTTCCTGCTTTTAGTTGGCACCTGAGTAACTATGACTCACATTTTTTTGTAAGTGGTACATTTGGTAACAAAATTATTCTCTGCACTTCTTTTGGCATTTTGTTACTGTTGTTTTGTGGTGGTTGGTAGGACATTTGTTCTCATGACTCATTTATATCAATGAAGAAAAGTGATCAGTGAATAACGTTGTTTTCCACTAGCTTTTGTTGTAATCCTAAAATTGCATCTTCAGCATGAATCATGCTTATTTGATTCATTTGGTTTCTCCCCTTGCTCCTTAGTTAAGCACCTTGACAGTCGCAGCCGTAACACCCAGCATGGATTCAGTGCCAGCATGGTGCCACACAGAGGCCTGTGCAGGAGTGATGCCTGAGCAGGGATCTGGAGCAGCATCCGCGAGGACATGGCCTTGGGTAGAAATCAGGGGAGGTTAGACCTGAGCTGACCAGCAGGGTAGTCACCAGCCACAGGTAGCCATGGACTTAAACTCATGAAAATTAAACAAAATTGAACACTTTCCTTAGTTCCACTTAGCCACATTCAGGTGCTCCATAGCCACACACGTCTAGCAGCTACTGGACAGCACAGATATAGGGCATTTCCATCACACAGAAAGTCCTGTTGGACAGTGCTGTGGTAGGGGTTTTTGGAATGAGCTTTATTTTCCAGTCAGTAGCTATTGCTGAGTATCTTTTCCTTTTTAGGCCCTGTTCTGACCACAGGGACACTGTGAGGAATAAGAAAGGCAAGGCCTGGCACTCACAGAGCCACCGTCTCAGTGAGGAACAGGTGCAAGAAGTCAACCACAAGTTCCCATGTGATAAATGTCAGCACCTCTGTGCTCCCCACTCCCAGGGCACACAGGATGATGCTGGGGATACTGTCCTCTCTTTCCTCAGCCGGGAAGAAAGATAAGTAAGCAGCATATCTTACAAAAGAGTAGAATGATTAGTACAAAGATACTTAGCCCAATGCTCGCCTTTTGTTTAGTCTCTTACCCTCTTTAAGCCTCATTTTCTTCCATTTTAGTAGTGGGGTTGCAGTATCTGTCTTAGGGAGCAGTGGTAAGGTTTCAAAGAAAAAATATTTGCAAAACCCAGTGCTCGGCACTCAGCATTAAATAAGTTGAGACTATTATTACTCTAGCCTTTTCTATCATAAAGTGATTTAGAAGCTTAAACAGCGACTTCAGCTGGAGGAGGGTAAAATAGAGGCCTTTTCCGGGAACAGGAGCAGTAGGGTCAGGTGCAGCTGGCCTCGCACCGTCTGTGAGAAATGACTGCCCTGCCCAGCGAAGACACTCCCCAGTGAAAGCCCTGTTGTAAGTGGGACACTTCGCGGATTCCTATTCTGTGTCTTTATGGATGTTGTTTTGATATTTATACCCAGGCTCTGTTGTCTGTGTAAAGAGCACATACATGTCCACTCATAAATCTTTCTCCAGGAGTGAGAAGAATGTGGGCATCAATTCCAGCCCAGTGCATTTCCCACCACTCAGAACTGCATGTCTTTGAGCAAGTCAGGTCACCTGTGTCTAGGACAGTCTCATTGTGGGTGGAAATGGGGGATGGCAGAGTCTTGCCAAGAAGAGGAAAGATGATGCCTGCAGTTCCCATGTCTTTCTCCTCAGGTCTTGTTTGGTCTTCCTGCCCCTTCAGGTCATGCGGATCTTAGGTGCCCACCCTAGATTTAGAGGTCCTGTAGAAGTAATTGAAATGCACATTAGTGAGGAAATTCACTGGAGTGAATAACATGTTCCAGCACTCTACAAAATAGTTACTTTGCTCTTAGTTCAACTATACTCTTTTATTGCTTTCCATTAAAAAAAATTAAAACTAGAGAAATTATATTTTAATATAAAACAGGCATGGCACCCTCTTATCTGGCTATAGAAGCCTCAGGAAGAGGCTGACCAAGATACATATATGATAGTGGCCTCTCTCATTTTGATGCAGGCTTTTTTGAGTAAATGTCTAATTGATCGAAACAATTTTGGATGACAGAGCAAAAGACCTTGTCTCCAGGTTGGATGGGAGGGTGTTCTGAACAACCTGCCCCACATTGATGACCAAGGTTGATTTGTTATTGAGTGCTCACATCTTTCTATTTGTTTTCCAGCATCTCCTGTTTTATTGAGATATAATTGACATATAATATTGTATTAGTTTAAGGTTTATACCATATGTATACTGTATTCATATACACACCATATGACTTTAATGTTTGAAATAATTTCAGATTTACAATCAAGTTTCAAAAGTAGAACAAAGAGTTCCTGTTTCCCCAAGAGTTAACATCTCACATATCTGTAGAAGTAATCAAAACCACCAAGTTACCTAATGCTGTTAACTAATTGCAGAACTTTTTCAACTGTCAGTTGTCCTGCTAATGTCCTTTTTCTGGTCTGGGATTTAATCCAGAATTCCACATTGCATTTAGGTATTGTGTCTTCTTGGTCTCCTCCAATCTGGACAGTTCCTGAGTCTTTGTCTTGCATTATCTAGACACTTCCGAAGAGCACTGGCCAGTTGTCTTGTAGAATGTCTTTCAGTTTGGGCTTATTTAATGTTTCCTCATGAGTCAGCTTATTCACTGTGGCAAGAACACCACACAAGTGATGTTGTGCCCGTCTCAGTGCATCCTGTCAGGGGACACTGGTATCAGTGTCTTATTAGTGCTGTTGCTACTACTCATCCCTCAGGGTGATAGCTTCTGCGTTTCTCCACTGAGAGTTACTATCCATTTGTTTTTTGAAAAGAATATTTTTCAGTTATGTTTTTAAAAACACAGATAATTTTAAAATGGCTTATCATTTGAGCATCCCCAATCACCTCTGCTAATGTATTACAAAAAAAAGTTAACGTGCACTTGATAAAAAGTTCATTGGTACACGGCACTGTGCAGATGAAAGGTGGCACTGAAGTAATGCTATGAGGTAAGAAGGCTACTCCATTTTCCCATGTTCTGGAATATTCCTAACAAAGGTCAGTACATCAGTAAAGTACAAGTTAATTGACTTTTTAAATGATTCACAGGGTGTCGGGTTTTTTTCATCAGGGCTTATGAGCCCCACAGAGTTGCTATTGTGGGGAGTGCTGGCAGGCATCTGTCTCCTGCCTGGTGCCTTGCACAAGAATGGCATTGTCTGTGTGGGCAATCTGGACCGGAGAGAGAATATGTCTCCCAACAAACTTGGCTTAATGAATTTCTGATAAATGAGATGTACTAATAAATGCCCTGAGAAGGGAAGCATGCACCAGGTGTCTAAAAACAATACAAGTGGTCTTCTCTAAATAGGTTAGTTCTTAATTCATTATGTCATTTACTAGATCCTGGCAATATTTTTTGAACTTTTTAGGCCTTTTCAGTGGTAGCTTTTACCTTTAAGACTGTACACCTTTCCTTCATCATGTGCAACCTGCAGACAGGAGCAGTAGAGCAGGGGCACATCTCGGGGCCCTAGGCTGTGCTGCCCTGTGTGAGCCGAGTGCTCTCAGGGAGTCCCTCTGGCCTCGGGATGTCCAGGGGCACAGTGGGATGCAACAACATAGGACACAGGACTGCCACATGGGTCACTTAGGAATTAGCAGTTGGTTTGTCCCAGTGCCTGGGATGTAGTAGCCCCACTTTCAGTCAATATTCAGAGTGAGCGATGTTCTGTGTGCTTACTTTGGCTTCCCCTTTTAAATAATTTGTGTGTCAGATTGCTGATTTGTACATGTGTCAGATAAAATGCACAAAGTAAACTGCTGATTCTGAATAGGAACAGAACTCATTGCTGGTTGATTTACAGTATCATTTAGAGTTGCTCATTTTGCATAGAGCTCATGTAGTTCACTGCCTGAGGTCCGTTTTAAAGTCCTGTTATGTAACCTTATCATTGTTGATGGAGAAATTTGTCTAGAATCATTTTACTCTGTTGCATAATAAATGCCTAGAGAGCCTCTTACTCACTTCCATGCCAGAGGGTTTCAGAATAAGCATCCATTTGTATGTTCTTCAAAATAGACCGAAGAGGTAAAGCAGAAATGCTAAAAGGAGAGACTCTTTCATTGGTCCCTTGAGCCAAGGCGAGGGAAGAGCTGATAATCTTTTCAAAGCATGGAAAGTTTTAGTTTCCATTCCAAACCTGCTAAGTCTCCCCATCTCCCTACTCCTTCCCTCCTTCTCTGTAACAAGCTCTCCTTCCTTAATTTTTCTTGGCAATTAAACCCTTCAGTTGGATGCAGTTAGTTTTAAATTCCCCTTTTCCTACTTCCCAGACTGGGCACTTGTTGAATCCAGAATGACTTGGGGAAGTTGGTGAATTGAGCAAATGGTGTAGGATGAAGATCTGAGTCTGAGGCAGGCTGGAGGAGCCAAACTGGAATCCACGTTAGAGCTCAGAGACGGTGACTACCGCAGGTCAGATGGAACTCTTCAGTGGTTCGCAGGACTGCTAACCAGGAGCAGGGCTGTCTTAGATGGCTCTGTTGCAGTACTGGAAGTAGGGATTCTAAAGGGAATGAATGGTGCCTGTCATGAAGAATGGGGATCTGAATGCAGAGCTAGCACTAGTTCTGTTGGAGTAGAAATCATGTCCAAGTAAGGCAAAAAAGGGAATTGTCTCTAAAAAATTTTGAAAGAATTGGCAAACAAATGTCCTTATTTAACACATGCCTTTGCCATATTCCTAAGGTTTTCGTCCCTGTCACTAGTGCTTCCTGTCCATGGGAGCAGTTTTCTTCCCAGGAACCTCTGACTTAGCCCCAGCTTGGACCAGCCCTCGAGGCCTGCTAGCTACTGCCCAGTGTTAATCACTACTCATGGGCCGGGTGGCTTTCTGAATCCCCTCCCTGTCTTCATAATTTTGGGTTTCTTTTTCATTTGTGCTGAAGTCCATCTTGAAGTAATTTTTTCCTAAGAAGAATGCTTAGAAAGTAAACTTTGTGACTTTTTTAGAAATCTGAAATGTCTATATCATCCTTACATTTGAGTGCTAGTTTAGACGGATATAGACTTCTAGCTTCTTAGTTGTGCATCTGGTGTTTCTGTGATGGCATTTGCTGATCACATTCTCATCTATTGGTTGGTTGGTAGCCTTTCTTTTTTCTTTCTGGAATCTGTGGAGATCTGTCTGTCTTTTTCTTTGGTGTTCTGAAATTTTGTGAAGATGTATCTAGTTTATCTAATTTAATCTAAACAGGAAGATGCATCCTATATAATAATTTGGGGTTTCTTTCTTTCTTTTTTTAAATTAAAGTTTATTGCGGTGACAACTGTTAGTAAAGTTACATAGGTTTCAGTTGTATAATTCTGTAGTATATCAGCTATATATCACATTGTGTGTTCACCACCCAGAGTCAGTTCTCTTTCCATCACCATGTATTTGATCCCTTTTACCCTCATCTACCACCCTCCTCCCCCCTACCCTCTGGTAACCAATAAACTATTGTCTGTCTTTGTTTCTTCATTTGTTTGTCTTGTTCCTTTGTTATTTTCAGTTTTATATACCACAAATCAGTGAAATCATAAGGTTCTCAACTTTTTCTGTCTGATTTATTGCCCTTAGCATTATAATCTCAAGATTCATCCATGTTCTCACAAATGGTCCTATTTCATCTTTTCTTATGTCAGAATAGTATTCCACAAGTTCTTTATCCATTCACCTATCAAAGGCACTTTGGTTGTTTCCATGTCTTGGCCACCGTAAATAAAGCTGCAATGAACATCGGAGCATATATATCTTTATGGATAAATGTTTTCAGATTTTTTGGGTAGATACCCAGGAGAGGGATTGCTGGGTCATATGGTAATTCTATTTTTAATTTTTTGAGGAATCTCCACACTGCCTTCCATAGCAGCTGCACCAATCTGCATTCCCACCAACAGTGTATGAAGATTCCTTTTTCTCCACAGTCTCCTAACGCTTGTTATTATTTTTCTCATTGATGATAGCCATTTTAACTGGTATGAGGTGATATCTCATTGTGTTTTTTATTTGCATTTCTCTGATGATTAGTGATGTTGAGCATTTTTTATATGTCTGTTGGCCATTTGTATGTCCTCTTTGGAGAAATGTCTATTCATGTCCTCTGCCCATTTTTTTTTTAACTTTTTTAAAAATTATTATTAGTTTCAGGTGTACCAAACAATGTAATAGTTAGACATTTCACCCCTCACAAAGTGATAACTCCCTTCGTCCAATCTATTGCCTCTCTGGCATCGTATATATCTATTACAATTCTATTGACTCTATTCCCTGTGATATACTTGATATACCATGACTATATATATATATTAAATTATAGTTGACAGACAATATTATTCAGCTTCAGCTTCAGGTGTACAGTGCAGTGGTCAAGCATCTACACCCCATGAAGTGGTTTCCCTAATAAGACATGTGCCCATGTGACAAGCTACACAATCTTTACAATATTATTGATTATATTTCCCAAACTGTCTTTTACATCCCTGTGGCAATATTGTAATTACCAATTTATGCTGTCTAATCCCTTCTCCTTCTGCCTCAGCCCCGTCCCCTCCCATTCAGCAATGATTAGTTTTTCCTCTATATCTCTGAGATTATTTCTCTTTACTTTGCTCATTTATTCAGTTCTTTAGATTCCACGTTTAAGTGAGATCGTATAGTATTTGTCTTTCTCTGACTGACTTATTTCACTTAGCATAATGTTCTCTAGGTCCATCCATATCATTGCAAATGGTAAAATTTCATTCTTCTTTAGGGCCGAGTAATACTCCATTGTATAAAAAGTACCACAGTTTCTTAATCCAGTCGTCCACCGATGGGCATTTCAGTTGTTTCCAAGTCTTGGCTGTTGTAAATAGCGCTGCAATAAACATACGGGTGCATAAATTTTTTCAAATTAACACCTTGGATTTCTCTGGATAGATACCTAAGAGTGGAATTGCTGGGTCATAAGGTAGTTTCAGTTCCAGTTTCTTGAAATACCTCCATACTGATTCCCATAGTGGCTGCACCAATCTGCAACTCCACCAGCAGTGCACCAGGGTTCCCTTTTCTCCACAACGTTGTCAGCACTTGTTGTTTGTTGATTTATTGATGATAGCCATTCTGACCTGAGTGAGGTGGTATCTCATTGTGGTTTTTATTTGCATTTCTCTATTGATTAGTGACGTTGAGCATCTTTTCATGTCTGTTGGCCATCTGTATGTCCTCTTTAGAGAAATGTCTCTTCATATCCTCTGCCCATTTTTTAATTGGGTTGTTTGTTTTTTTGGTATTGAGTTGAATGAGTGTTTTATAAATTTTGGATATTAACCCCTTATCAGATGTATCATTGACAAATATCTTCTCCCATTCAGTAGACTGCCTTTTTGTTTTATTAATGGTTTCCTTTGCTGTGAAAAACCTTTTTTAAGTTTGATATAATCCCATATGTTTATTTTTTCTTTTACTTCCCTTGCCCAAGGGGATATATCAGTAAAAATATTACTCAGGGTACTGTTTGCAAATTTACTCTCTATATTTTCTTCTAGGAGTTTTATGGTTTTGGGTCTTACATTTAAGTCTTTAATCCATTTTGAATTTGTTCTCGTATATGGCATAAGGAGGTGGTCCTGTTTTTTTTTGTGTGTGTCAGTCTAGTTTTCCCAGCACCATTTATTAAATAGGCTGTCTTTACCCCAATGTAAATTCTTGCTTCCATTGTCATAAATTAAATGACCATACATGAATAGATTTGTTTCTCGGCTCTCTGTTCTGTTCCATTGATTTATGAGTCTGTTTTTATGCCAGTAACGTACTGTTTTGATTACTATAGCCCTGTAGTATGATTGAAGTCGGGTAGCGTGATACCTGCCACTTTGTTCTTATTTCTCAAGATTGCCATGGCTTTTCGGCGTCTGTTATGGTTCCATATAAATTTTAGGATTATATATTCTATTTCTGAGAAAAATGTCCTTGGTAGTTTGATAAGAAATGTGTTGAATCTATATATTGCCTTAGGTAGTTTGACGTTTTAACTATATTAATTCTTCCTATCCATGAACATGGTATGTGTTTCCATTTATTTGTATCTTCTTTGATTTCTGTCTTCAGTGTCTTATAATTTTCGGAGTATAGGTCTTTTACTTCCTTTTTAAATTTATTCCTAGGTATTTTATTGTTTTTGAAGCAATTGTAAATGGGATTGATTTCTTGATTTCTCCTTCTGATATTTTATTATTGGTGTTTACAAATGCAACTGATTTCTGAATATTAATTTTGTATCCTGCCACTTTACTAAATGTATTTATCAGTTCTCATCATTTTTTGGTGGAGTCTTTGGGGTTCTGTATATATAGTATCATGTCATCTGCATATAATGACAGTTTTTCTTACTCCTTTACAATTTGGATGCCTTTTATTTCCTTTTCTTATCTGATTGCTGTGGGTAGACTTCCACAACTATGTTGAATAAAAGTGGTGAAAGTGGGCAGCCTGGTCTTGTTCTTGTTCTTAAGGAAAAAGGTTTTAGCCTTTCCCCATACTTTTGAGTATGATGTTAGCTGTGGCTTTATCATATATGGCCTTTATTATGTTGAGATATGGTCCCTCTAATCCCACTTTCTTAAGAGTTTTTATGATAAATGGCTGCTGGATTTTGTCAAATGCTTTTTCTGCATCTATTAATAAGATCATATGATTTTTATTTTTCATTTTGTTATTGTGGTGTATCAGATTAATTGATTTGTGGATATTGAATCAACCTTGCATTTCAGGAATGAATGTTACTTAATTGTGGTGTATGATCTTTTCAATGTGTTGCTGAATCCGGTTTGCTAGTATTTTGTTGAGGATTTGCGTCTATGTTCATAAGGGATATCGGCCCATAGTTTTCTTTTTCTGTAATGTCTTTGTCCAGTTTTGTTGTCAGAGTAATAGTGGCCTTTTAAAATGAGCTTGGGAGCCTTCTGTCCTCGATGTTTTGGAATAGTTTGAAGAGAATAGGTGATAATTATTTTTTGAATGTTTGGTAAAATTCACTTGTGAAGCCATCTGGTCCAGGCCTTTTGTTTGTTGGGAGCTTGTTGATTACTGAATCAATTTTCTTGGTAGTAATCAGTCTGTTCAGATTTTGGGTTTCTTCTTGATTCAGCCTTGGAAGATTGTAGGCTTCTAGAAATTTATCCATTTCTTCCAGATTGTGTAATTTATTGGTGTATATTTGCTCATAGTATTTTCTTAAAATTTTTTGTATTTCTGTGGTATCTGTCACTACTCCTCTTTCATTTCTGATTTTATTACTTTGGGTCCCCTCTCTCTCTCTTTTTCTTGATGACTCTGGCTAAAAGTTTGTCAATATTGTTTATCTTTTCAAAGAACCAGATCTTGGTTTCATTAATTTTTGTATTTTTTTTTTTTTGTCTCTGTTTCATTTATTTCCATTCTGATCTTTTTTATTTCCTTCCTTGTACTCCGTTTGGGTTTATTTTGCTGTTCTTTTTCTAGTTCCCTTAGATGTAAAGGTAGACTATTGATTTGAGGTTTTTCTTTTTTTCTCCCTTCCGCCTCCTCCCTGCACACTCCAGTTCAATCCATTGTTTCTCAGTCTAGTTGTGTAGGACACAGCTCCCTGGCCCATGCTGGTACTATGAGCCTTGCACTCCCCCCCACCCCCCGGCTGAGGCAGTCGGTCGCCAGTCATCAGTCCGCCGCTCACAGCAGCTCACGGCAGCTCTCACCAGCTGCCGGCCGCTCACGATGGCTGCCAGCCACTCATGCTGGCTGCCGGCCACTCACGCTGGCCACTGGCGACTCATGATGGCACACAGCAGCCCATGGCAGCTCACACCAACCTCCAGCCACTCAGGGCAGCCCAGCTCCAGGGAGAGCTTTTCTTCACAATCTTAGCTGTAGAGAGCACAGCTCAGTGGCCCATATGGGAATCGAATCAGCGACCTCAGCGTTAGCACAGCGCTCCAACCACCTGAGCCACTGGGTTGGCCCCGGGATTTTTCTTGTTTCTTTAGGTAGGCTGCACTACTATGAATTCCCCTCTTAGGACTGCTTTTGCTGCATCCCATAGGTTTTGGGTTGTTGTGTTTACATTTTCGTTTGTCCTTAGGTATCTTTTGATTTCTTCTTCGATCTCATTATTGACCCACTCACTATTTAGTAACATGTTATTCAGCCTCCATGTATTTCTGTGTTTTCCGGATTTCTTCTTATAATTGATTTCTAGTTTCATAGCACTGTGGTCAGAGAAGACACTTGATATGATTTCAATCTTCTTAAATTTATTGAGACTTGTTTTGTGGCCTAGCATATGGTCTATCTTGGAAAATATTCCATGTGCACTTGAGAAGACTGTATATTTTGCTGCTTTGGGCTGAAATGCTCTAAAAATATCAATTAAATCTGACTGGTCTAAAGTGTCATTTAAGGCCACTGTTTCTGAGTTGATTTTCTGTCTGGATGATCTGTCCATTGGGGACAACAGGGTGTTAAAGTCCCCTACTACAATAGTGCTTCTGTTGATCTCTGACTTTATGTCAGTCATAAACTGTTTTATATATTTAGGAGCTCCTATGTTGGATGCATAGATGTTTACTAGGGTTATGTCCTCTTATTGGATCAATCCCTTTATTATTATGTAGTACCATTCTTTGTCTTTTATTGTAGTCTTCATTTTAAAGCCTATTTTGTCCGAAATAAGTATTGCTACCCTAGCTTTTTTCTAGTTTCCATTTGCGTGAAATATCCTATTCCATCCTTTTACTTTCAGTCTGTATGTGTCTTTTGATCTGAGATGAGTCTCTTGTAAACAGTATATGCATGAGTCCCATTTTCTTATCCATTCAACCAGTCTGTCTTTTGATTGGAGCATTTAGCCCATTCACATTTAAAGTGATTATTGACAGGTACATATTTATTGCCATTTTGTTATTTGTAATTCTGGTCTTCCCTTGTTAGTTTGTTTCCCCCTTTCTTCTGTTTAAAAAAGCCCCTTTAACATTTTCTGCAATGCTGGTTGGTGGTAATGAATTCCTTTAGCTTATTCTTTTCTGAGAAGCTCTTTATCTCTCCTTCAATTTTAAGCAATAGCCTTGCTGGGTAGAGCAATCTTGGTTGTAAAACTTTGTTTTTCATCACTTTGAATATTTCCTGTCACTACCTTTTGGCCTGCAAAGTTTCTGTAGAAAAGTCAGCTGACAGTCTTATAGGAGTTCCTTTGTATGCAACACACTGTTTTTCTCTTGGTGCTTTTAAGATTCTCTCTCTGTCTTCTTTTTTTTTTTTTTTTAATTTTATTTTATTAAATTTATTGGGGTGACAATTGTTAGTAAAATTACATAGATTTCAGGTGTACAATTCTGTATTACATCATCTATAAATCCCATTGTGTGTTCATCACCCAGTCAGTTCTCCCTCTCTCTGTCTTTAACTTTTGCCATTTTAACTATAATGTGTCTTGGTGTAGGCCTGTTTGGGTTCATCTTGTTTGGCATGCTCTGCACTTCCTGGGCTTGTATGTCGATTTTCTTCACCAGAGTAGGGAAGTTTTCGGTCATTATTTCTTCCGATATGTTCTTGATCCCTTGCTCCTTCTCTTCTCCTTCTATTATTCCTATAATGCAAATGTTGTTTTGCTTGATGTTGTCCCACAGGTCTCTGAAACTATTTTCATTGTTTTTTATTCTTTTTTCTTTTTGTTGTTCTGATTGGGTGATTACTGCTATCTTGTCTTCTAAATTGCTGATCTGATCCTATGCTTCATCTAATCTATTGGTGATTCCTTTGAGTGTGTTCTTCATTTCAGTTATTGTATTCTTTAGTTCTAATTGTGTTTTTTTTTTTATGATTTCTCTATCTTTGTGTTCTCACTAGGTTCCTTAAACATTCTTATCATCAGTATTCTAAACTCTGTCTCTGAAAAGTTGGATGCCTCTGTTTCATTTAGTTCCATTTCTAGAGAATTCTGCTGATCTTTTATTTGGGACATGTTTCTTTGTTTCCTCATTCTGGCTGTTGCTGTGTGATTGCTTCAATGTATTAGGTAGATTACCTATGTCTCCAAGTCATTGCTGGGTGGTCTTATGTAGTATGTGTTCTTTATATTTGGATTGTATAGTCTCTCTGTTCTCCTGTCCCTTGTGTTCCAGAGGTGTCGCTGTTGAAGTTGATCTTTAATTGCTTTTGGCTTGTTAGAGAATGGGATTTACCCTCAGGCTGATTAGCTGGGAGAATTAGCCCTGCTCACACTGTATGAGCTGCTGTGTGGAGGTCTACCCCCTCAGAGGAGGCTTGGCTTCTGTGGTCTCTCGTGCCTGTGGAAAATTTCCTTTGAGAGTGCCGCTCATAGGGCCAACCAGGTAGTGCTCTGGTTTGGTCTGACACTGGCCTCTGGGTGTATTGGTTTTGGTGTCTCTTGGGCGGGACTCCACTCAGGGCCATTTCAGCCCTGTCTGTTACAGACCCGTGGCTACTTGGTAAGTGCCTCAAAGTTGTATGCAGTTGGCTGCTGTTCGGCTGGACCTGGAGTCATTTGAGCGTGGTCTTTCTGTGAACTGAGGCTGGCTGCCACCACTATTGGTCCTAAGGCAATTTAGCAAAAGTCCCAAGACCCTTTAGGTCTGTTGCCACCTGTCAGTTGCCCATGATGCCCAACTATTGAAAGTCTCTTTAGGAGCGTGTGTCTGGCTGTTTGACCCAGTGTTGAGGGTACCCTTGGCGATGCGGCACTATCTGGGCAGGATAGAGTTCAAGTGAGTTATGAGACATGATTGGTGGTTTTTAAGACGTTAATGCAAATGCAGGTCTTAGGCCAATACCGGGCCTGTGACCCTCTTGTACAGCATCGCGAGGGCACTACAGCCAGCCTCCACCTCAAGCTCACAAATACCTGAGAGCTTCTCCTGAGTGGCTGTGGTGTAGGTTTGGGGTCACTGAACACCACCAAAACGACCCCAGGGTTCTGCGGACCATCTGCTGTTGTAAAAAACCTTTTCCACAGTTTTTGGGGGTGGATCCAGTCACCCAGGCACCCAGAGTGCCCCTGGCAATGCAGCTGTAGGTGGGTGAGGTGGTGTTACAGGGGGTAAAGGCTGTGGTCAGTGGTTTCTACAAATTCAGTGTAGTCTCGGCTCCTGGACCTGTACTAGGCCCATGTCCACGTCACAAAACAAAAACAAAGCAAGGCAAACCAACAACACCAAAAAACAAGTACACTCCCACAAAAACACAACAAATACCAATCAGACAGGAGAAACAAAAATATTTAAAAAAGACAAAAATATATAGATGATGTAATACAGAATTGTACACCTGAAATCTATGTAATTTTACTAACAATTGTCACCCCAATAAATTTAAAAAATAAATAAAAAAAGGACAAAAATAGCAGAACAACACAGAAAAACAGTAACCAAAGCAGTAACAAGACAAACCCGAGAAACAACAACAAAAAGAAAACAGAAAAAAGAAAAAGAAGAAAAAGGAACAAAAAGATGAAAGAAAAGAAAAAAAGATAAGGAAAAGGAAAAAAAGGTAATAAAAAAGGGGGAAAAGAAAAAAAGAGGACTAAAAGTGGGGGGGGGGGAGAGGACTAAAAGTAAGGGGAAGAAAACCCCAAAATCAGAAAAAGAAAAAAGGAAAAAAAAGGCTCTCTGCTTGCTTTAACCTGCAGGCCACTTGCTCAGCAAGAGTCTCTGGGAGACTCAGCACCAGCTGTGTTGAGGGAAAGGGTCCAGCTAGTCGTGTGTTGGCCACCCTCTCAGGCTCACAGTGAACTGCCCGAAATTGGCTACAGTGGGTTCTGGGGCTGTGCTCACCACCAAAAATCCCCACAGGTTGCTACTGACTGTCTGCTGCTGCAAAAACCCTCTATGGCCTGGGGAGGTGGGGGCCAGGCACCAGGGTGCTCCCAGCAACGCAACTCTAGGTGTGCTTTGTAGGCTCCCAGATCAACGTGGGGTGTGGTCAGTGGTCACCTACAAAGTCAGAGGAGCATGCGCTTCTACACTGGCAACCAGCCTGTACAAACATGACTTGAATGCTTTGGCCAAATCGCATTACACCAAATTATCCCTATTGTTTATTGTTTTCATTGTTTAGTATTTTTGCATCTGTATTCATTAGAGATATTGGTCTGTAATTTTCTTTTTTTATGTCAGCCTTACCAGGTTTTTGTATCAGGGTAATGTTGGCTTCACAAAATGAGGAGATTGTCTCTTCATTTTTTTGGAAGAGTTTGTGCAGGATTGGTATTAGATCCTATTTGAATGTTTGGTAGAATTCACTAGTGAAGCCATCTGGTCCTGGACTTTTGCTTTTGGGAAGTTTTTAGATGACTGCTTCAATTTCCTTACTGTTGATCGGTCTATTTAGATTTTCCAATTCTTCATGATTCAGCCTATATAGGCTATGAGTTTCCAAGAACTTGTCCATTTCTTTTAGGTTATTGAATTTGGTGGCATATAGTCCTTCAAGTATTGTTGGATGATCTTTTGTATTTCTGTGGCATCTGTGGTAATTTCCCCTCTTTCATTTCTGATTTTGTTTATTTGTGTCTTTTTGCTCTATATCTTAGTGAGTCTAGCCAAGGGTTTGTCAGTTTTATTAATCTTTTCAAAGAACCAGCTCTTCGTTGCGTTAATTTTTTCTATTGTCTTTTTGTTCTCAATTTCATTTAGTTCTGCTGTGATTTTTATTATTTCCTTCTTTCTGCTGACTTTGGGTTTCATTGTTCTTCTTTTTCTGGTTCTTTAAGGTGCAATGTGCGGTTATTTATCTGGAATTTTTCTTGTTTTTTGAGATAGGCCTGTAATGATGTAAATTTCCCTCTTAAAACTGCTTTCGCTGCATCCCCAAAATTATGGTAGGATGTATTTTCATTCTCATTTGTTTCTATGTATCTTTTGATCTTTTATTTCTATTTGACTCAGTCATTGTTTAAAAGTATGTTGTTTAATCTCCACATATTTGTGGTTTTACCTGCTTTCTTTTTGCTGTTGATACCCAATTTCAAAGCCTTGTGATCAGAGAATATGCTTGGGATGATTTCAATCTTCTTAAATTTGCTGAGGCTAGTTTTATGTTCCAATATATGGTCTATTCTTGAGAATGTTCCATGTACACTAGAAAAGAATGTATTATCTGATGTTCTAGAATGAAGTGTTCTATACATGTCAATTATGTCCATTTCATCTACTGTGTCATTTAGGGCTGATATTTCTTTCTTTATTTTCTGTTTGGATGATTTATCCATAGCTGTCAATGATGTGTTTAGGTCCCCTATTATAGTTGTGTTTTGGTCAATTTCTCTCTTTAGTTCTGTTAGTAGTAGCTTGGTACATTTCGGTGCTCCCTGATTGGGGGCATAAATATTGATGACTGTTATGTCTTCTTGTTGTATAGTCCCCTTTACCATTATGGAGTATCCATCTTTGTCTCTTGTTACCTTTTTCATCCTGAAGTCTGTTTCATCTAATATCAGTATAGCTACACCTGATTTTCTCTGAACACCATTTGCTTGGAGTGTCAATTTCCACCCTTTCACTTTGAGTCTATGCTTGTCCTTGTAGCTCAGATGTGTCTTTTGGAGGCAGCATATGGTTGGGTTTAGTTTTTTGATCCAATCTGCTACTCTGTGCCTTTTTTTGATGAGTTCAGTCAATTTACATTTAGGGTGATTATTGATATATGAGGATTTCCTGTCATTCTCTTTGATTTTCTGGTAGGACCGTATCTCTGTTATTTCTTTGCCTTTTTGTTGCTGTGTATTATTTTAGTGTGGTGGTATTCTATGATTTTTCCCTCTGTTTCTTCTTTTTTTATGTTATATATTTCAGTACTGTATTTTTTTTTTTTTTTTTTGAGTGGTTACCATTAAGTTTATGTAAAAGAAAGTTTCACATTTAGAGTATTCCATTTTCTTCAGGTTTCTTACTTTCTCCATTCTCTTGTGCTTGGGTCAGACATTTACTCTCTCCCCTTTTATGTTTTTGTTATCACAAATTATCCCTATTTATGCTGTGAGTTGATTTCTGTACTGTAGTAGCAAGTTGTCTTTTTCCTCCCTTTTTTTTAAAGTGTTTTTTCTTTTTTACTCTGTATGTTATGTTTAAGTGTATAGTGTCATATTTGGTGTAGGATTTGCTGTTTCCTGCTTCTGTCTGTGTGTTCATAATACTACTCATGGTTTTTTATTCTTTTGCTTTTTTTTTCAGGTCGAATAGCCTCCTTCAGTATTTCTTGTAATGCAGGTTGTGTGTTAGAAAATTCCCTCAGCTTCTGTATGTCTGGAAAGGTCTTTATTCCTCTGTCATATCTAAAGAATAACTTTGCTGGATATATTATTCTTGGCTCATAGTTTCTCTCTTTCAATAGTTTGAATATTTGGTTCCACTCCCTCCTGGCTTGTAGAGTTTCTGCTGAAGAATCTGATGATAATCTAATGGGCTTTCCTTTGTAGGTTACCGTCTTCTTTTCCCTGGCTGCCTTGAGGATTCTTACTTCATCATTAATTTTTTTTTTAAGGTTTTATTGGGGAAGGGGAACAGGACTTTATTGGGGAACAGTGTGTACTTCCAGGACTTTTTTCCAAGTCAAGTTGTTGTCCTTTCAATCTTAGTTGTGGAGGGTGCAGCTCAGCTCCAGGTCCAGTTGCCGTTTCTAGTTGCGGGGGCACAGCCCACCATCCTTTGCGGGAGTCGAACCAGCAACCTTATGGTTGAGAGGACGCACTCCAACCAACTGAGCCATCTGGAAGGCAGCTCAGCTCAAGATGCTGTGTTCAATCTTAGTTGCAGGGGGTGGAGCCCACCATCCTTTGCAGGATTCGAGGAATTGAACTGGCAACTTTGTGTTTGAGAACCCACTGGCCCATGTGGAATCGAACCGGCAGCCTTCGGAGTTAGGAGCATGGAGCTCTAACCGCCTGAGCCACCGGGCCGGCCCTGTCATTAATTTTTGACGTCTTCAATACAATGTGCCTTGGAGAAGGACTATTGGAATTGAGGTAATTAAGTGTTCTATTTACCTCGTGGATATGAGGATCCAGTTCTTTCCACAAGTTTGGGAAGTTCTCATCGACTGTTTGTTTCAATATAATTTCTGTTCCCTTCTCTCTTTTTTCTCCTTCTGGTATGACCATTATTTTTATATTGCTCTTTCTAATGGCGTCAGAAAGTTCTTATACGAGTTTTTTCATTTCTTTTAACTCTCAAGTCTCTCTCTTCCATGTGTGCCATTTCCAGATTTCTATCTTCGATGTCACTGATTCTTTCCTCCATCTGGTCAATTATATTAGCTAAGCTGGCTATTTCATTCTTCATTTTTTTTTGTTGAGTTCTTAATCTCCGGAAATTCTATTTGTTTCCTTTTTAAAATTTCAATCTCTTTGGCAAAATGTTCATTTTGTTCTTTGATAGTGTTTCTGAGTTCATTAAACTGCCTGTCTGTGTTTTTTTGCATCTCATTGAGTTTTTTAAGAACTGCATTCTTGAATTCTCTGTCATAATTCACGTATTTCCATATCTTTAAGTTCATATTCTGGAGACTTTTCATTTTCTTTCTTAGATGCCTTGTTACCTTGGTCATTCATGGCAACTAACGAGTTATTATTTCTGTTCCTAGACATCTACAAGAGTGGGTTCTGCAACAGGCTTGATAGGAAGAGGGCTATCTTTTGTTTTCCAGTAAATGTTGGTGGGGGGTTCCCTGGAAGGTGGGCTCTCCTCTGTGAATACATCGCCTGAGTCTCAGGGTACTGCCTCCGTGTAGGGGGATATGGAAAGCTTCTGAGGTTCCAAAGCTCTTCCTGCACCAGTTACAGAGCCTGTGTGTTTCAGCGGCTCTGTTTACCCCTGCAGAAATCCACCCAGATAGGTGAGGGCAGGGGTGGGGTGGGTTGTGAGAGGTGGCTCTGAGCAATGGTGGCGACCACCAGCCTAGCGAGTCCTGCACCCAAGGCTCTCTCCCCTTCGCTGGAACTACTTGGGCCATGTGGCCGCAGGCCACAGTTTTCAGAACTGCAAATGTTCTGTTCTTTTTATGTGACACTGCTACCATTCAGCTTCTAGGACTGAGAGGGTGGATTGGGGTGAGCTCTGGAAGGGTGGGAAGGGGTGGGCTGGGCTCGGTGCCTATGCTTTCTGTTCTTTGATTGGCAGTAAGGGCTTAAATCACCATTCTCATCCTTCTTCCCTTAGTCTTTGCTCCGAGGTCTCTGCCATGAGCTTTGTGTCAGCCATGTTATATGCCATAAGCAGAGCAGTAGCAGTTTGAATTCTTCCCTGACCCATGACTGTGGTATCTCCCAAATGCAGGAAGCTTGAAGCTCCAAACTCCAGTCTGCATCCTCCTGCGTTCCGTGCAGCCCACGTCTCCTCTCTTCCCCTTCCCCCCTCCCCTGCTCTCCCAGTTTTCCCACCTTTAGATGGTTTCATTTGCAGGTCTCTTAGTCTTCCCTGTCTGCTGTGCAGGGAGTCCTTTGTGGAATTATAGCTGTTCAGTTTGTTATAAATTGCAGGGGCGATTTCTAGAGGCTCACATCATGCCGCCATTTCTATGATATAATCTCTAATCTACGGTTTCTCAAATTGAGATTCTCTTGCCTCTCTCTCTCTCTCTCTCTCTCTCTCTCTCTCTCTCCCTCTCCCTCTCTCCCTCTCTCCCTCTCTCTCCCTCCCTCCCTCTCTTTCCCCTTGTTCTTCTTGTTCTTGTTCTTCTTCTCCTTCTCCTCCTTTTTCTTCTTCCTCTTCCATTATTATTATTATGATGATGATGATGCTTTTTATTTGGTTATTTTTTTAGGGGATTATATCTTCTTGATGCTTTCTGAAGGTACTAATTGGATTTTTTTCTTGTTGTTTTATGTGCTGAATTTTCTGTTTGCTCAGAGTCAGTTGTTTGTTTATTTTACTTGATCCTTCTCTTTTAAGCTATGGATGCTCCCTCAAATGTCTGGATGTCTTTGGTTGCCTGTCCATCATTCAGAATGCTGGCTGGAGTAGATTAACCCAGGTTTGTGGGTAGTTAGTTTTATAGTTAGGTCACTATGGTTTCCAGTGTGCTTCTCCCCAAACAGAAGGTCAGCTGGGCACTCAGCCTATGTGCATAGTTGGGCAGGAACCTCAGGAAAACAGTGCAGGAGCCCGAATTGACTCAGAGATTAAACAGGTATGTGCAAGGGGTAGGTAAAAGGGCAGTTAACTGAGGGCAAGTCTAAAAGAGTAGCCTAGTCTTAGAAAATAAACTGAGACTTACAGAAATTCTAAGAATGGTGTTTTTGTTGTTGCTCTTGTTGTTTGTGTTTGTTTTTTAAAGTTATTCCTAGAGTAGTGGTTCCCAGCCATTTTGCACCCTGAGGACATTTGGCCTTGTCTGGAGACATTTTTGGTGGTTATAACTGGGGAAGGGTGAAATGCTACTGGCTTCTAGTGGGTAGGGTCAGGGATGCTGCTAAACATTTAAAAATACACAGGACTTCCCTTACAACAAAGAATTATCTAGTTCTAAATGTCAGTAGTGGTGAGGTTGAGAAACTATTGTAGAGGAAGATGATCAAGGAGAGTGTAGACCTCTGTCTTAGGGCAGTCAGGGCATAGTGAAGGCTGTCAGGAAGCACATCTAGAAGGATATCAGTTCCTGTTTTGCTTGTCCACTCTGCCATTGGAGAGACTTGGGTAAGTACGTAAGTGTCCATTCCAGAGAATTTGTAAGGCACATTATCTAAGCCTATGCTGTCCAGTACAGTGCTCACTAGCCATAGTGGCTATTTAAAGTAACTAAAATGAACTATAATTACACATTTCATTGAGTTGCATTAGCCACATTTCTGGTGTTTGACAGCCACTTACTGCATTAAACAGTAAAAGAGAACAGTCCCATCGTCACAGATAATTCTGTTGAACAGAGCTGGACTAGACAGTATTGGTGATGTTTTAAGGAATTCGAAGACCAGAGTGGGTACTGCTTTGTCAACAAATTAAGTTTTGTGTTTCAGGTATCAGGGAATAAGGGGAGTTTGAAACATTACCAGTTGGCATAAATAAATTCTGAATTATAACAGACATTAGAGTTCATCACTATCCTCACACATAGTAATGACTCCATAACACATTCCTCCCAACACAGAAACCTGCTCGCACACCCACAGCAGCCCCTGTCCCCACCCCATAACCTTTCTTCACAGTCTGTTCATAGTTAATGGATGAAGAGGGATGGAATTCAAGTAGGTGGAAAGTGGGAGCAGATTTAGATATTGTTCAAAAAGTTCCCCAGGAAGGCCCAGGTTAGATATTCCATGTTGAGTCTGAGGATGCTGTTGAGATTAGAACCCCAGCCTCAATTGAGTCTGTGATGTCCTGTTGGATTGGATGTTCTTCTGAGGGCCTGATGTCACATTCAGGTGTCTTTTACTAGGCTGTGGGCATCCCTGAGGTACTGCTGGCTCTCTAGAATAGGTCACAAGATGCATTCAGGTGTCAGTAGAATGTCAGATTTGGGGTCCGAGTTAGCACCCCAGACAAAGGAAGTGAACTCAAGGCCTCGTTGAACCACCAGTAACTAATCAGTGATATTGGAGGAAATTAACATTCACCAGTAATAATATTAATACATTTATTCTGCAAGTGCTACTTAACTTAATATGAATGAGAATAAATGAGCAAGGACTGTGGTAGCTTGTAGTGAAAGGTGAGAGTTCCAGTGTTTTCCCCAAAGTATCCAATGAATCTGAGCACTTTCGTAACATGATAATGAGCTAAAACGACACGTCTCAATGGAAAGAAGGTGGATGGAAGTGACTTAGCTCAGCCATGAGGGTTTCCCTATGTTAGGAGATCTGCTTTGCGTGAGAATGACTGAATCGGAGATAAAGGGACTTGATAAGCCCTCCACCTCCCTTCACTTCAATAGAGAAGTATACATGTACCACAGGTGTACTTTCTCTTCCAGAAAATAGTGACACTGAGCTCCTTTAAAATAACGTAAAAGAATGGAGTGTGGAGATGTTAGAGACAAAATGTCAAGGGCCGAGCATCATTGGAATCTTAAATATGTTCTAAAAATGGAAGAGTTTGTTTCTGTAGCCCAATGTTCTAAGTTCATTTGCTGGTGTTAACGAGCCCGTGTCCTGGTGTTTGAGCCTGTGTCCTGCTCATTTGCTGGTGTTTCAGCTATTTGAACCCTTCTTGTGCATACTGTTTTCCATTTAACCATCTGTGCTGGTGGAACCATGAGTGATAGAGCCTTTAGCTGAGACTAAACTGGAAAAGGGGACTGGCTTAATGAGTGTGGTTTTCTTCAGTTCTCTTTTTCCTAGAGAATAAAAGCTAAGTGAGCTGCTATTAGCAGTTGTGGTTTGATGCTAGAGATTTAACAGTTGTTGACTGAGTGGAGCACTAACAGGGTTATTACCAACCTGAGAGTTTGGAACTCTCCTGTATCGGAGGCAACACCAGACAATTGTGCTTTTAGAGGCATCCTTTGCCAGGCATACCCTGTGTTCATGGGGTGGATTTGCCTTCCCACTCTGAGGTTCATTTGAGGGCGTTGCGCTTCTTTAGTATCTGGAATGATCTGTTTATGAAGAGCATCGTTGCAATTGGAAGGCAAAAAGAAAATTAAAAGGTAAAATCTCTTTCCTACTACTTTATGTATTCTCCTTTTAGTAATGTCTTTTGGAATAGAATAGAATCTTTTTCCTTTGATTGCCAGTCAGACAGGTAGTCGGTCTAGTGGGTGGGTTTGCTTCTGGCTTGGGGCAGTTCATGGTGTCATGGTTGATTCTGAAAAGGCAAAAGGAGTATTGGACCTTCTATATGGGCAGAGGACCCATTACCTTTAAAAAATGAGATATGATGCTTTGACGATGTAGGAAGTTACCTCCAAGGAGCTAGATTAATAGCTAATCCTAGAGAAAAATAACACAGAAAATGACCTTTTACTTCTGTTCTCTGAAGCAGATCAAGTGGAGTGCATTTCTAGGCGGAAAGAACGTTTTGTGTGAATTATACCCAAAGAAGCAGTGTAACTCAGTGCTCTGTAATTAGCCCTGTCCTAGTGTTTAAGCCTCTGAAAGGAAGTGCTCCCTTTGTAATTGAGTTCTTTAAATCTTTTTAGTGGTACATTTACATGTTTTAATTGAATGTTTCGTATTTAGCAGGTGAAGTATTTCTGAGTGTTGGCATCATACCCATCATGCGTGCTCCATGGAGAGCCAGCTACTGACGGGGGCTGAACAGCGTGAGCCCAGGCCTGAGGGAGTGTGGGTAGAAAGCGCCTGCTCCTGGGCGGCCTCCTGCACGTGTCGTTGTTCTTGTGTGGCTTGTTGTATTTCGCCCGATGTCCATCACCTTTAAGTAGTTAGTATCTTCACGAGAGAGTGCAGGCTTCAGATGATTCCAGTCTTCTTTGCTTCCGCAGGCATCAGGATTTCAGTTATTTTCAGAATGAGAGTTTTGTGGCATAAAGCACATGGGAATTCATTAGGGTAAACCAGGGACCTGCTTGGTCTTAGTTCTTCAGTTTAAACAACCTCTTTAGCTGTTAAAAACTACACATGGCTGTTGTCTAAGTAAAATAACTCTGAATGCATTAGAAGAGATTATTTCTTGAATACTCTGTGTCTGGGACTAATCTCACTTGCTGTCTCATATATGCATCTGGTCTTATCCAGTACACCAAGTTGTGGTGGTAAATGTCTTGGGGACGTGCCACCTCCTGTGGCCAAGTGGTACTGTGCAGTATAATAGCACCAAGACTGAAAACAGAGCATTGGTTGCCTGAAAGGGTAAGTAGTTCTCCTCAAGGTAAACTGGTGGCCCTCTGTTACAAGAATCCCTCCTCAAGGCATCATGTGTTAATCTTGTTGGAGACTGATCCAGTGTTGAGGGTGGAGGGCGGAGCTTAGAGCTGGCTCTTTTCTGTCTTGCCACAGAAAATCTTACTATACATGATGACACTCAGCGTGTGTACATGTGTGAGTATGTGTGAGTATGCGTGCACGTGCACATCTTAATGCTGCCTCCTTTCCAGCCAAGAAGAGTAGAGGGGATCTGGCCAAAGAGTGAGTGGAGGATGACAGCTTCTCAGAGCTTCTGCCCGCAGCTCTCCTCATAGCCTGTTGGTCCTCGGGAATCAGAGGCACAACAGAACTTCCCCATGGACCCCAGGCCCAGGCTTCAGCACCAGCACCTAGACAGAGGGCTTGTGAGTCTGTCTGTCTGTGGAGATTGTGCTACAAGGAACACCTTTCTAGACCCAGCCATGTAGCCCTTAGCACGCGTGAGCAGGGCCTGGGGACTGATGGCACAGTAAGGGTGGTCAGGAGCTTGGGAAGGTGGAGCGTTCTCCCTACCTCTTGAAGTGTCTAGTCCAAATTGAGATGTGCTATATGCGTAAAGTACACACTGGGTTTTGAGAAGTTAGTATAAAAAGTAGGTAAAATATCTCAATAATTTTTATATAGACTATATAATATATATTAAAATTAATTTTACTTTTTTACTTTCTTAATGTACTTACTAGAAAATTTGAAATTACATATTTGTGGCTTGTGTTTTATTTCTATTGCACAGCACTGATTTCAGGCCTATATAGGCTTTAACTACTATCGGGGTAGTCTGGTGAACAAAGAAAGTACATCTTGACACAAATTGGTATTAGCTGGTCTCTAGGTCTCAACAAAAGGGAATGTTCCTTAGGGACTCTTAACAAGAAAGTACAGTAAAAGCATGGAGTAGTGAATGTGTGTGTGTGTGTGTGTGTGTGTGTGTGTGTAAACACACACACACGCCCATGTATCTACATATATACATGTATGTAAGTTGTTCAGGACTTGAGATTAAAATGACTAAAAAAAATCTTAATTGTAAACTGAACTTTTTTCTATTTACATGTCTCTCTCCACATCTCACTATGGGAAAATCATATGAGAATTAATTGATGTAGTAAAGTGTTTTGATCTCAAGAGAGTAAGTACATTTGTTGAAATAAATTTTGTTTAAATAAAAATGTTTTTATATACAGCGAGGTGATTTTGCTAATTGGCTTGTTGGTTACTCGTTTTAAAGAGAGTAATGTTCAAGATTTTTCCTCAAATGAAATTATTTTTTTCATTTAAAATGTATTTCTTTGTGTCTTTGTTCTAACTGATAATTTTATGCTATCGTTAGGGTAAATAGCAACCTAGAGGGAGAGAGGTCAGAGGGAAAACAGAGTTTTCCATAGTAATGGTCGAATTATAATTTTTAAAAAGTTAAAACCTAATTCTCATATAAATGTATAGTGAGCAGATATCAAAGATTTAATTAAGTCACTAATGAGGAAGCCAGTCAGAAGGCAACAGGATCAGGGGAGGCTGTGAGAGACTGATGGGAATGAACAGTCAGCTACAGAAAGTTAGAATAAGGTTGCTGAGGTAAATACGAATTGGTTAATGGCCCTCAGACCGTCATCGCTGGGATTTCTCTCTGTTTCTACAGAACTCATGTGCAGGTGCTGAGTCTTCAGTATGTAATTTTACAAGGTCTGGGCCCTAATCGGTAATAAACAGTAAGTCACACAAGTTGCATTCCCCGAGAATTAGCTTGGGCTTGCTAGACCGTGCTCCAGGACAACTCTGAAACAGTGCCCAGACATATTTTGGCCCCATTTTCAAGTTCTGGCTAATTTTCCCCAATATAATAGGCTCATCTGATTTTTTCCAGTGTTAGTGATTCCCTGGGGCCTTTCTTACTTTTGTAAACTCTGAAGGGATTTTTGATATTTTAGGATCATGAGGCCACCCTCTCCTTACAGACCAGCCTGATAGAGAGTGAAGTGGAGACAGTGGATTGTTTAGTTAGAGCAGTGCTTCTTTGTCTCTGACGAAGGGCCATGTTTTTTATAGTTATTTTCATTATTTTTTTGTTTTCAATTTCCAATCTGTTGGGGACCAATACAATAAAAATGCACTGCAATGTCAAATTGCAAAAATTTATGAACACTCTGTCTGTATGTACTTACTTCCTCACAGACCTGTACAAACAGCTCGGGGCAGGCAGTGGTCTGCTGCCCTTACTTTGAGCTGCATTGACTTAGAGCACAATCTTTTCTAGCACTACTGTCTGGGTAAAGATGCAGCCCCCTCTCACCTGTGCCAGCCGTGGCACTAGGAGTGGCTGTGGGATATTTAGTCCCCCACCTCCCGTGGTCTCCATCAGTCCTGTAAGCTGCTCAAAATACATGTATAATGTAAGTCGAAGTGATGGGTTTGCAGTGCAAATACAGCTTCAAGACAAGCCCCTCTACCCACCTTTCTGCTTCCCCTAGCTGAATTGCCACGGCAAAGCCCCGTCCATATGGAAATTCTGGAGCCATTCTCCTTGCCACCTCTAGGAAAAAAGTGCTTTCTGTTCCACCACTGTTTCAGACTGTTGGTCTCACACACTTTGAAACGGAGACTTAGCAGTGTGCAGACTGTTATTTCTTAGGCTTAGTTATAGAATAAGACACTTTGAAAAGAAATTTACACAGTACATAAAATCCCATGTGCTCAAGATTTTTTGGTCTTTTGGAGGAGGCTGGCTTTCCTTTAAAGGGCATCATCGAACCTTCCTCATAAAAAATGGACTCATATTTAAAAGTTTCTTAAAAACACATAAAAGAAACTCCCTGCTATCCTGTAAGTTTAGGATACATATTTCTTTCTAACCAATTTCCATTTCCTTTAGCCTCATGTTCCAGGGAGCATCTGTAAGTGACGTGACCCCACTTAGCTCTTGGCATTTGACCCCTGATCAGGTCAGGGGTTGGGGGAGCAAATTGTTTTCCTGGAGCCAGTGTGTGCCTGTTCTTGTTTAGACGTCACGAAACTAGGAGGCGCTATCAGGAAGAGTGCAGCCCTCCAAGGTTCTTTCTGCCCAGTTAGAGCAATTATACCTACATTCTTTGATAGCACTGGTTTTCATACTTGGTGGTTGAACATGGCCTTCCCTCTGCTCTTTGCCGGTTATGTTTCTCCAGTCGAAGGGAGAGCTCACATCTCCTTGGAAATGAACTAATTTGCTTTTGTGACTATATCAGGTCTGAGGAGGTCTGTGCATAGCATTTAATTTTTGCCTCCGTAACTCTCTGCAATGTGTGTTGTGCTCATGTAGCTTACTGCTTACCTCAGGTTGTTGTGCCTGGAAGAGATACTGTTTTAAGGCTTTGAAGACTG
Organism: Rhinolophus sinicus; assembly: GCF_036562045.2. NCBI lineage: Eukaryota > Metazoa > Chordata > Mammalia > Chiroptera > Rhinolophidae > Rhinolophus > Rhinolophus sinicus. The sequence goes on from NC_133762.1 coordinate 55,638,261, forward strand.
GTTTTAGTTTTATTTGGGGGGATTTGATCAGGCAGGGTGAATGCCCAAGAAGTTCACTTAGGAACCACGGGCAGTACAGACATATTAATTGAATAAGCATGGTGACCTGAATATTAGAGGCCAAAATTTACAAATGGAGCCCACACACGTTTGGCCAATTCAATACCTTTTCCAAAAACTATTTCATCATTTTCAAGAGTTTAGGTTTTCAGTTTTTCTCTCCACATTCAAGAATTTGGCCATCCTGGGCCTACATAGCCTGATGGCGGCAATTGTCACCCCCCCAAGTTTCAGCTGCCTCTTTTGTAGGAGGCGTAGACTACCCTTCTCACACTTGACTTCTTTGCATGTGGTTGAACCTTCCTGATCTCCCTGCAGCTGCTAGTTTTGAGTCCCCTGGTTTCAGATGCCTTTGTTGGTACATGTGGGGATGCAAATTACCCTGTTTCCCTGAAAATAAGACCTAGCTGGACAATCAGCTCTAATGCGTCTTTTGGAGCAAAAATTAATGTAAGACCCGGTGTTATATTATGTTATGTTATGTTATATAAGACCCGGTCTTATTTTACTATGTTACTTTTTGCTTCAAAAGGCGCATTAGAGCTGATTGGCTAGGTCTAATTTTCAGGGAAACACGGTAGTGGCCAACTCTCCTCTGAGCATGGGTCAGTTTCCAAAGTCATCATGTAAGGTAGAAATTGGATATGGCCCAAATGACCCTGGAATATGCCTTAAGAAGCCTATGGTTTTGTGTAGACAGCGTCTACAGTGAGGTTTGTATTTATGTAGATCTATGTGGTATGTCCCAGTGTGTATGATGAAAGCCCTAAAGGGTCATTGATGGCAATTCAGTGGGCCACTGTTCCTCTTCTTTCTCATTGTCCTCGTGTTGGAATAAACAAGCTTATCAATCCCCTCACTCTCCCATGGTCATTTTTGCTTTGTGACTCTCCATCCCTTCTTCTGTTTCTTTCTGGAAGGCGTTGAAGGAGCCTTACCACCTACCTACCTGGCCCCTAAAGGCTCAGGTCATAGCTGGGCCTGAGACCTGTGGATTCTATCCACAGGTCTCCTCAGATGGTCGGGCAATACCCCCTTCTGCCGTCCCCCTCCGTCCCCATTACCTGTAGGCAGAAGCTCACCAAGGGCAGTGGTGGGCAGAGTATCCAGGCCTATGGGAATCATCATTCCTTTCTTTTTTTCTGAGTGCCAGGTAGTTAAATTCTTGTAAATTAAATGTATGTATAGAGTAATTTATAATATTTGGTATAGACTTGATATAAAGAATTTTTGAAAGTTTCCCTAGGGAACCTTAGAGTTAAGTAAAGGGAATGGAAGCAGCTGATAAAGATTTAATAAGTCATCTTACACCAGGAGGCAGGGGCTGGGGGTGGGTGGGATGTGTCCACTTGTGAGTGCTTTTTGTTTTTTTGGTTTTTTTAAATGCCTGGAAAACCATATAGAAAACGGACAACCAGGAAACTTTGGGCCTTTACCCTAATTTCATTTTTCATTCTAGGACATATTAGGGTAAATCACTTATTCTGCTTGTATTTGAGGATTTGATCACTTTTGAAAATACCATGTGTTCATTTCCGTTATGAACAGGCAACCTTATAATATATTGTCCAAACTTGGGGCACTTCTGAGAGTGAAGGGGACAGCACCTGTAAACTTTGTCCTGGGCAAACTACAACCCATGGTGATCATAATTATGAAGATCAGTTTGGGTTATTCATCCTAAAACCTGCAATTTTGATAGACTTGAGAGATAAGGTGCTGTGTCTTATATTCTCTCTATAATAGAAATAGAACATAATATAATAGAAATAATAATTATTATTATGGAAATGTATTGTAGGAATAATAATGCAACAGAAATAATAATAGAAAATGTTCTATTAAAACTATGTAAATTTAATTTTATAAAATAAATATACCAAGATTCTTTCACAGAAATAGAGCAAATGACAAAATAAAAAATGTCATTATACTTTCACAATCTTAGTAAAATATTCTGAGAAAGTTTTTTATGGACAATTTGAAGGTAAATAGTGACTGTTTTGTTAAGGATTCACATACAAACAAGCTGCTTGTTTAAAGTTACCTCAAAGATTTGTAAATCTCACTCAATTCTTTAATAGTCAGTTTATTTTTATAATAGTCAATTTATTTTTATAAGATTGGCATTTCTAATAAAATTGTATCCCATGACACAGAATTTTATTCAATAAGGTAAGCTTTATAAAACAAAAGGGAAAGTCAGCACCTCAGTTATTTTAAATTGTTTCAGCCCTAGAGACAACTGAATACTTAAGCCTTGCTTGTAGCTTAGAATATTGTAGAACAAGATTCACTGCACTACTTCTCAACCAACAGCCCTTAAGTGGAGGTGGCTGACAGTGGCAGCATTACAGATGTGACTGTGCTTTGATGTGCCTTCCAGTCCTAGATGACAGTGCCCTTGAAGCCTTCCTGTGTCGAGTTAGTTGAGACAGCCCATGTTTTCTCTGTAGTCTCTCCTTTGGCCATTTGTGGGTTAAGAAGTTTGGATAGATTTCAAACAGTTCAGGTACTGGATATTTTTGTATTCCTATGAATATTCTTCTGTTTCTTTAAAACTAATTTATTCATTTCTGATAACAAGGTACAGGGAAGGCACAAGGACAATGCCCATGACTCATTGGCTGTCTGTCCTAGTCTATGCATCTGTAAATATCGTGTATAATACCAGGCTTATCCTGCTCCTAAGCGTTCTCTCATATCCTAACAGCTGCAGTGTACCATATAGTATCTGACCATGTGGGAAGCTTAAATTTGTATTTTCCAGCTCACTTCCAAATACTGAAACTAATCTGGCTGTTCTAACTGTTGATTTCCTAAAACTCTCATGAACGAGGTCATAGATAAATTATTCCTGCACAGCTATTAGAGCCATTAAAACTTTTTAAAAGACCTTTCTTAAATAGTAGTGACTAAGGCCCCTTCTGTGTTCCTAGCTTTCTAAGACCCAGGCTGCCTGTGGCCCCTGGACAGCAGCCCCTGGGGGTCCCCCACATCCTAGGGCAGTGATGGAGGAAGGGCAGATCAGGCCAAGCATGAGGAATGAACAGTCAGTTTTATTGGGTTCAGACCAGGAATCCATGGGTCTTGAGGACCTATGTGTATCTCTGTATCTTCTCCACATTCTTTTTGGCCTGTTTCCATAGCCTCATGAGCTGCTTTTTCTTTTGGTAATGGTTCTTGGCCTTCTCCTTCCTTTTGTCCTCCAGAGTGGCTGTAACTGCCTGGTACTTCCAGCCAACCTCATGAGCCAAGCGCCCTAGGTAGGCAAACTTCTGTGGAAGCTTCAGATGCACAACCTTGAGGGCAGCAGGAACCACCATTTGCTTTTTCTTTTCATAGGGTAGTGGGATCCATTAAACACCTTGAGGCGGTGCAGTGTGGTCCGGTCCCATTTGGTCTTGTGGGGCAGTATGCCTTGCACAGTAGATGCGGTTGAGGGCTTGGAAGTGGCAGGGCCTCGAGATTGGTTGGTGTTGTTCCTCTTGCGGAGGAATGCCAGGTACTTCAACTTATTTCTGTAGAAATTGATAGCAATGTTGATGCCCTCACAGTGCACAACCACCACCTTCCAGTCCAGCAGTACCTGCTTGGCCACAATGGCTGCCAACTGCCCAGGAGACGGCCTTAGCCACCAAACACCAGGACCTGCTTCTCCACCATCTTTGGCAGCTGCCTGGGAAAGCTCCTATAAATATTCTTGAGCTTTTAGTTAAGTTACTTGGAATCAGTTTGATTCTTTTATGATTTACTGAGCCCAGAGCATTGCTCAATCTAGGGCTATTGTTTCCTTTCTGAGCACCCTACCCACTGCCCCATGGATTATGAGGTTCTTCCGTCTGGCTGGTGGGAACAGGCACAATTCCCAGCCCTGTGTGAGCACCGGGCACTGTAACCTCTAATCATTTTGAGTGGCTCTCTCCCTCCTTGAGTAGTTTCCTCAGCTCTCTCTTCTCCAGGACTCTGCCCTGAGAACTTCAGCTGCCTTGGCCTCCAGGACTCCCAATTCCATCTTCTTCTCAGGGAGTCCTCTGGGCTCTGCCTCAGTTACCTTGTCTGTACCATGGCCTGGAAACTCTCTCATGATGGTCAGCTGGGGCTGCCGGAGGCTCACCTTGTTTGTTTCCTGTCTCAGGGATCACTGGCCTCTGTTGCCTTATGTCTAGTAAACTGTTGTTTTTTATATTTGTCTTGTCTTTTTTGGTTCACAGGGGAGGGTAAATCTGGTTCCTGTTGCTCCGTTGTGGACAGAAGCAGAAGTCTTAGGACAGACTTTTGTTTTTTTTTAATCTTGATTTAGTATAACTTTTTTATCTTATAAGCTGTTCTAGCTCACAGTTCTGTCTTTAGATTAAGGGTAATAAGTGGGTTGTCTTGAAGCACTGCTTCCTTCTCTGTGTTCCTTACTTAGGTGCAGACTTTCTCAAGTCCAACTTCTTCCATAAAATACCCCATGTGCATGGGATTTTCAATTCCTAGAGTACTTAGAAATGTTAGCAGTCAACAGTGTGCTCTCCTGCAGTGTTTCGTCTTTGTTTCACAGTGATTAAGTCTTGCCTTTCCAAACTTCTTTGAGCCAGGGGTCCTTGTTTATACTTTTTCGTGCCCTCCATAGTGATTAGCACAGGAATAAGCCCATAAAATGTCAGCACATACTGTTGGTAGGGACATTTGCCTTTGTGGCCAAAGGATGCAGAGGGGATGTCATTTTGAGAAATATTGTATGTGCGTGTGTGCCTGTGTTTGGGATGGAGTAAGGGCAAAGTAGTGACTCTCACCCCATGGTCAGATGTCAACAAGACTGTCTGTGCTACTGTAGCAGTCTCTCTCAGTCTGTGATTCAGGTGGCCTTTTATTAATATTTTCCATGAGATCGTTGGATCACAAATTGGCATGGAACTTGACGTGAGATACCATATGAAAACTAAATCTTAACAATTAAGAAAACACCATAAAATTAGGTCGTTCCCCTCTCATAGACATTTTAATAAAGCAGTGGTGCAGTCACAGGATCAGCATAGGTCCTCAATGGAAATAAAGTTCCCAAGTGTGGGGACAGAGCCCCAGAAAGTAGTTTACAGGCTCTCGGCCTCACGTGGAGGGGTGCTGGCTCGGGTAGTGGATGGCCGTCGGCTGTGGCTGATTGGCTGTCGGCTGTGGCCAGTTAGCTGATTGGCCGCTGGTATAGCTGCTGTGGCTACGGAGGAGAGCTGAGGACTGCCGAGGAGCCGAGGAGAGCCGAGGAGAGTGGAAGAGAGTAGTGGAACAGAGCCGAGGAGAGCCGAGGAGAGCAGAAGAGAGTAGAGGAACAGAGCCGAGGAGAGTGGAGGAGAGTCGGCGGTCGGTTGGCGGAAAGGCAGACGGCAGGTCGCGCATCCGGTGGGCCCAGCCTCCAGTGAGACCATAGTGGTATGACTCCCCTACCTATGGCTCCGTGGGTGTTCCTTTTTGGCCTCACCATATCCTGCGTTCTTGTGTGGGGAGCGGGAGCAGAGACCCTGCAGGCCGCCTCGCCTGAAAAATGGTGCAGCGAGCAGGGTCTCCCGCATGACAAATGGCGCAGCGAGCAGGGTCTCCCATGTACACATTCGAGATTCGCAAGCTTGCTTGATACGTGTCTACTGTGACTCTCTATGGTAAAGTGGTCAAGATCTTACACTGACTCACATGGAACCTGTTTTACCAATAGCTATGCTGATGCTGGAGTCTTTTCTTTCTTCAGTCCATCAGTAGACTTTCGTGTCTCCCTCCTCGCCACACCACATAAGGTACCAATTTCAGCAAGGGTGTCTGGCAAAGCTCTGGTGGTTTGACTGTCACTAGATCTCCCTGTAATGGGATTACAGTTTTAATGTGTTCTCTTTCCCTCCCTTGCCCCAGGATTTCCATTTCCCCAGCATTCCTTCTGTTTCTTTGGCCTTGGTCAGAAGGGGCTGCTAGAGAGCTGCTCTCAGGGCTCGCTGCAGCCTTTGCTGCCCCTCCAGTGGCCTCCTGCCAATGCTGGCCCACCTTTGCAGAGGTCACTCTTTGACAGATGCCTTTTTGTGTTCCTCTTCCAAATGTTCTTTCGTCCTAGCATATGTCCTCTTGGCATTTTGGGAGCTGTTTCATGTGGTGTCTGACTTTATAAGTGTGTACCTAATAACAATAAAATAGTTGAATTTTAGAGAGCCATTTTCTTCCTGAAACCATTTTTTCTCATTCAGAAATGTCTTCTTGTTAAAATCTTGTCAGGGTCCCTGTGTGGTTGAGGACTCAGCTCTCCAGTTCATTGGATGAGCTAGCCCAGCAACATGTCACACTGCATTTAGGCACATTGCACTCTGTGTTTAAGATCTGAGGAATGGATCACAGTGGCCACAAGAGTGGTTGGTTGAGCTGTCCCAGTGTTTCTGGTCCAGACAGACTAGAACAGATCCTTGGTACAGGACTAAGGATTTGGGGGATCCTAAGGATTTGGGGCCTGGGTTTACATCCCCATCTTTATCGTCTGACCACATCTCTCATTACTCCTCAGTTTGATCATTAGGTCATCCCTGCACATTCTTTTCCTTTTGCTTATCTCTGGCCCCTTGTCCATGTTCTTTCTCTAGACTGAAATCTTGCTCTGATAATATGGGCTATACCCATTCTTGAGGGCTCCATCTAAGACCGTGGAATCCTTGTCTTCCACAAGGACAGGTTCTGTCTTTCTTGGTTTGCATCCCTTTCTGGACCTGGCACAGTTGTGGATAGAGTGGGTCATTATTAGATGTTTTCATTGCCTCCATGAGGGTGAGCTGTCAAAAACCCAGCATGGTCTGGGTTCTCACCCATAGCCCTGGTCTAGACTGAAGAACCCTGAGCTCAAGCCTCCATTCTACCATTTCCTAGAAGTGTGAACCTGAGAAGGCAAGAAGCTCTCTAAGCTTCAGTTTACCCATCTAGTGATTGGGATGATTGTGAGGCCTACCTGCCCCTCCCCTTCATTGTAAGCCTCAAATGAAAGAAAGGATGAGAAAAGGGGGCTGGCAGGTGAGCACAGAGAGTTTTTGTGTCAAATCTCTTAACTTCTTAGGTTGCAGTTTCCTAGCCTGTGAGATTAGAAGGCTGCACTACATATGTATTTTTGGATGTTTGTTTATGTATTTGCCTTTGACCTGAGGTATCAGTTCATTAGGCTTCATGTTCTAATGGATCACCATGTGACTTGTGCTGAAGATGTTTTCATTGACATGAATCCCCATACTCTGTGCCCGTGACTTCTTGCTGCAGGGATAATTATTTTTACCTCAAGTTCTTTTCTGCTTGGACCTAGTTTTAGAACTTCTCCTTGTATCTACTCTTCACAGGTAGATTGATTAGGACAAGTGGGTTTTTTCCCTTTGTTAATTCAGTGATTCCTGGTGTGTGTAGGCTAATGAAGCACAAGTTGTGGGTGATGGGCTTAATCAGTTCTGTTTCCTTCAGTGCCGCCCTTAACCATGGTGGAGGCCAGCCTGGCCACCGGCCATCCACTAGGCGGGACCCATTGAGACTATCCTTTAGGAGGGCTCAGGCCCTTTTGCTTGGTGTCCTGCACAGCCTGGAGCAGTTAACAGTATTAGCTTGGATTCATACCTAAGTCCTGGAGAAGTTTAAAAATTTTTCCCCCAGAACAAAACTTGTTTGTTATTTCATCCAGAATATTTATTTAAATAAGTAGTACCTTTAGCACCTCAAAGAGAGACTGGGCTGCTGATACTCCTGCTCCTTTAGTCCAATCCCAGTGCATGATATGCGCCAATGTCTACTGTCGAGAGCTTTTAAGAAGACACCTCTGGTTCCAGCGCCAAGGCCCATCCTGGATCCCAGGCTCTGAGGTCTTCTTGTCCCCGGTTTCGTGCTCAGTCACAGCCCGAAGACCAGTCCTGACTTTGGACATGAGGGTGGGCCAGCTAGGATTCTGCCTTCACCATATCAGCCATTGATCCAGCTCTGATGGTAGGTCCAGCTCTGACACTCCGTGTCCTGGGTATTACCTGAGTCTTGCCACACACCTTTCTCTTCCCTTCCCTGTTCCCCCCTGGAGCTTGAAGCCAGCAAGCCCTGTCCCTGAGCTCAAAACCCAGGGGACGTGCATGTAGAAGAGTGCCTTTTCCTGGGCCCTGCTTGTCCACAGCGTGTGGCATACTGAGCTGTCCTTCCCACCCACCCACCCCAAAAGTTGGGGAGCTGTTCTGCACATTGGCCTGATCTCAGGGCGTGGCTCTTCCCAGGATGCCTGTCCTGTAGCGTCCTGCAGCTGTGCCTGGCCCTGAGCTAGGTTATAAGCTGAGAAACGTCAGAAGAAAAGGCTAAACCACACCAAGTCACCGAGTGGAGCAGACATTCTGGAACTTCTGTTGTGGTGGGGGAAGAGGTGGAAACTATTGTTTAAAATGAGACTGGGATTTTCTGTGGATATAATCTATAATACGACGACTAAGCAAAGGTTGGCAAAGCTGTTTTTCCTTTCTCCCCTGGTTACAAATTCTTTGGACGCTGAGAAATCTAAAGTTCTCAAGGTTAGTGTATCATATTCTAATTCACAGGCTTTATGTTCTATGCAAATGACAGGGGTTCATTTTCCTCACTGCTTTCTCTTGGGAGGATTTTGGTGTTGAATCGCGGGTACACAGGTATTCCTGGTGTATTTAGAGTCTGTCATTTGCGCTGACTCTTGTTTAGTATAGTTTATGTCATGTTTGAAACATGATTTGAATAATTTGAAGTTGAATCTACCTACTATACTTTAAGAGTTTCTGCTAACGAAAGGCCAAGCCTGCCATATTCTTGGTTTATTGGATGTTTCAAACTATTTTTAGGCATTTGGCATTCAATAAAACCCAGCACATTTCAATGACACCTTCTCCATTCATTTTTAAAACCATATGTTGTGGTTTTTTTTTGAGCAAATGTAGTCCATGTGGTTTTTTTTACTCAGTTCATCTAAATGTTGGTTCAGGATTTGAACCCTTTGATATCCCAGAAGTATTTAGATTCCTCCCTTAAAAAAAAAAAGGCTATAATGTTTCCTCACTTCCCAGAAAGGAGAAATAATGTTTTAAGGCTGAGAAAGGAACTTGAGTTCTAAAATGACCCCTGCAAGGAGTAGATCTAACCTGTCTGAGATACTTGGGGTTCTCTTTACTCTGAAAGATGTTTAGAAAAGAGATTTTGCAGTCTTTTAAAAATAATATAACAGCCCAATTTATAATTTTATTAATTTGGATTTAGGTAAAAGAGTTTATCTTCTGTAATGCAACCAGCTTATCTGCGTTTGGGTTTGTGATTGTAAGAGTTCTTGTTACTATAACCTTTCTGATTGTCCCCACAGAAAATTTAGAGCTTAAACTAAATGTAATCAGCTAGGATTTTTGATTAACTAGAATGTAGTCTAAAGATAGGACCTGTCTGGGGTGAATAGGAGACTTGTTTTTAAGCCTCTCGAGAAATAGAAATGGAAGAAGCAACAAGGGGTTCAATTTGAGACTAGAATTAGGTTTTTCTTAACCAGTCTTTACCAGTGTATCCGACTCAATCTTGAGTTTATCTCTTTAAAAATGTTCAGAAAGAATGATGAGCTTTGAAGTTTCAGGTAACATTAATAATTAATGAAGAGATTTATTTTGGACGAAAACCTGGAAATTCCATGTTATTAGTGGAGTGAAGTTGACTGGAAAATGTTTTTCATATTTCTGGAAAGAAGTACTGGGATTATGTGGCCATAGTATGGTGTTGTCATCTTGGGGTGGCAACATTCAAGGGCAAGTGTGGCAGGCAAACAGAGATAGCAGTCCATGAAAGTGCTAACGCTTTGTGGAGTTGTGGTGGGGTGATGGAGCCCATCATTCCAGAGAGAGGGTTTGTTGGATAGTTTGGGAGAGAAATGTTTAAATTTTTAGAAATTAGAACTATGGAGCAAAGAGCTACTGTTAGTACAATAATAATCCATTTATGTTATCTCTAATATATAATTTTGATAATTTGTAATATACAGTACGAGGTCGGACAATTAAGTTCGTGAACTTATTGCAACAGTGCTGCTAACCTTTTTTGATATCAGAGGAATTATTCATTATGAATTTGTACCAACTGGACAAACAATTAACCAAGTTTAGTATTTGGAAGTGCTGAAAAGGCTGCGTGAAAAAGTTAGACGACCTGAACTTTTCATCAACAATTCATGGCTCTTGCATCACGACAGTGCACCAGCTCACACGGCACTGTCTGTGAGGGAGTTTTTAGCCAGTAAACAAATAACTGTATTGGAACACCCTCCCTACTCACCTGATCTGGCCCCCAGTGGCTTCTTTCTTTACCTAAAGATAAAGGGAATATTGAAAGGAAGACATTTTGATGACATTCAGGACATCAAGGGTAATATGATGACAGTTCTGATGGCCATTCCAGAAAAAGAGTTCCAAAATTGCTTTGTAGGGTGGACTAGGTGCTGGCATCATTGCATAGCTTCCCAAGGGGAGTACTTCGAAAGTGACCATAGTGATATTCAGCAATGAGGTATGTAGCACTTATTCTAGGATGAGTTCACGAACTTAGTTGTCTGACCTTGTGTACTATATAGATTACATTAAGTTGTACTATATGAACTTGCTGCTATTTGACCATTTTTTATTACAAATGCTGCAATTTTATATGGTTCAATCTAATATAATGTTTTATATATATATATATATACATACACATATACATACATACATATATATATGTGTATATATATTCAGAAAATTCTCGAAAAGAGATTGGCTTATAGGGAGAGAGGGAGACAGTAGCTTGTTGACTAGACCTCTCCCAGTAAGGAAAACTTACTGCATGTTCCCTTTAGGCCACATAAGCACTCTGAGTTGGGCAGGACGGTGCTGGTAGTTCTGTCCTCTTCACCTTGGCTGGAGGCTGGACCAGATACCTGACTTGCCTCGCCCTCTGCCGTGAACAGAGCTTTTGTCCTTCCTGGGTCAGGTGTGTGTGTGTGTGTGTGTGTGTGTGTGTGTGTGTGTGTGTGTATGTGTGAGATCTCCTGTTCTGCTTTTTTGTGTAACTTTCTGCATATATGAATATTTTCACTACCTGTGTATTTCTCCACATCTCCCCTCTCCCTAACTTCTTTTCTGAAAGCATGCTAGGCAGAAGGAGTTCTTACTATGCACATCAAAGGTACATCCTAGATCAGTTTTTATAGGTGATTCATTAAAATGTGGCTTTGGAAGAATTTGTTGCTAAAGTCTCCTGTCAGTTGGAGTGGCTGGAACATTTACATGAAATGGGTGTCATAGATCGTCACATGATGACTTACCTAATAATTATTGGGACAAAAGTTGTGAGAACAGGCATTGTTTTGTGTTTATCAGAACATAGTATCCTATGGATTGAGTTGTTTCCCAAGATGAAAAACACCAGAGACTGAGAGATTTACTAGAGCTAAAGCCTCCAAGGGGCACATGCAGTTTCTCTGAAGAAAGTGCACCTTCTGCCACAGCAAATGTGCCCCTTCTGCCCCATTCCAACCCCTGGCAGTTGCTATGACTTAAGACACTTATTTTTATGTAATATGTAGCACTGCATTTTAAATCATTTTGTCAAAATAATTTGTTTTGTCAGAAAATGGGACATTTCGTGAAATCATCATGTGCCGACATTCCAGAATTTTGATTCTTGAGGAGTCTGGTATTTGTTACCACGGTTTATCAAAATAGAGCCACATTTACTCAGTTCAAAGGCTGAAACAGCAACGAATGCTGTCTTGTAGAACAAACGTGATTTTCTTTTAGAACTTGGATATCAACCTTGTAGATGTAAAAGAAGAACTTGTTTGGATGTGTGTCTTATGTGTAAATAATGTCCTAGTCTTGTCTGATTTGAGTGGAGACCGACCCTGTCTGGTTTGTAAAGTGTTGATATAATGGAGCATTTGCCAAACTCAGGTTATGCCAGTAACCATTTCTATATGGCTTAGTAGGGAGAAAAATGGCCAATAGGTTTTCTACCATTGACTGTTAAGAACATTTCTTAACAACACATATGTAGATCAGACATGAAACATACTTAACACAAACCATTAAACTTGTTTGCACCTATCTGCAGGAAATCTTTAAGAAAGCAGACCCCATTTTTGAGAGAAGTAAGATAAACTTAGCCCTCCCCCCTGGGATTACCTTTCTAAGGTTTTCCAGGAAATATTTATTTAATTTATTCTGCTGTAATGGTGGCCACATCCATGTCTGTGCATCGTGGGATCCAAGGAGACACAGTCCTTAGAATTAAGTTGGAGCCATCCTGGGGCTCCTTGAAGATTGTGGCATTGTTTCCATCTGACCCACATCTGTTAGCCAGGCTCCCGATACCAACAAGCCTGCTCTGGCTAACCACCCTTCAATGCACATATTGTCCAAGCTCCGACCTCATCCCGCTTCTCCTGTCTCTCTACCCCCTTCCCTTTGGTGCAGTCATGTGTTCTTACAGCTCCAGCAGATGCATTCGCATCATAGGCTGTGGGATTGGGACCCTCTGCAGTTGGACCCTGCCCCACCTGCTCCGTCTTGTTGTGCCCCGCGACCCTGATTCCTTGGAATCCTAACATACCTGGGCCATTTAGTTAGAATCCAACGGTACACAAGTGGCATGATGAGTGTCAGATACAGCATGGGATACGGAATTGGGCATGTGAGTTTTAAACAGGAGATTAGGATGGTTGTGTACATGGGGTAGGAAAGATTTTACATTTATATTTATTAAGATATGCATCATATTTGATAACTTTTGTTAAGTGTATGCCTGATTGGAAATTTATAGTTTTATGTTGGGCTCATCTGGCCTAGATGAAATGTATTTTTTATTGACTCATTCACCATTTGCATGAATTTTATAACTCATGTTATGATCCAGCTGTATTATTGGGGACCATGCTTGTTTATGATCAGCACACTCAAAAGGCTGCATATGCTGTTGAGAGCGGAATAAGAGGCATCACACAGGTAGGTAGACTTTCTGGATCTGCAAAATATGCTTTCAAGGAATGGGCTGTCTCAGTGCAGAAACTCCAGGTAAATGGCAGATTAGCGCTTTGCAAATCATCATTTGGATAGAGCAGATTTGGAGCATGTCCAAAATTTGCACATCAGGTTCCCTTGCAATCTGAAAAAATACTGTCCTATTTTTCTGTGAGCCTGAAACACAGAAAAAAAACCATCAAAATAAATGCAGGAAATTTAATTATTAAGTTCATGAAATCAATTATTTGTGTGTCTGTCTTGTGGAAGGAATCATATTGCTTTAGAGGAGGGCCTATCAACCTCGACACTATTGCCCTTTTTAGCCAGGTAATCCTCATTGTTCAGGGCTGTCCTGTGCATTGCAGGATGTTTAGCAGCATCCCTGGCCTCTGCTTGCTACATGCCAGTAGCCTCTCCACTCAGTTGTGACAACCAAAAATGCCTCCAGACACTAATGGATATCCTGGCCAGGGGGAGAGGATGGAGGGGGACCGAAGTAATGTTAAATCCCTCCAGGTGAGGACCACTGCTTTAGATGTTTGGTTATTACTGTCCTCACCTTGGATGCTTTGCTATTTTGTGTGTGCTAGTTTACCACATACTAGTAAGACACAGACTAGGACAGTAATAGTTATATCCTGGAAAGTTTAGCGAGTCTCACCTATACTGCATTCACAAAAACAGGCATATTTTAAGGGATTCAATGTTTCCAAAATTTTAATGTGGAATAGAGCCTATTGCCAGGCTAATCATGAGAATAAATGATCATCTTATTCCAAAGATTATTTTTTGCAGTCAGCTATGCTGTTCAGCACATGCTTTGGGATTCACATTGTAGCACACTTGGTTTTGTGTTTAAACTTTTACATGATAATATGCATGTGTAAATGTGTGATGTGCAGAGTAAGGGGCGGTGTACAATAAAGAGTCTGTGATTTACTTACCACAAGATCGTTACAGGTGAATTTGCATACATCAAATGCGTGTATGCGGTACTTCTGTTTTAGAGTAAAAGCATTTTAACCTGTCGCTTCCTACACTTAATGGTTCTATGAGTTTGGATATTTTGGCTATAGGTATAAAGAAAAGTGGCTTAAATAATAGGGATATTTATTATATCACATAACAAAACTTTTAGAGGTCAGGCTTCATTAATACAGTGGCTCAGGAATGTCCTGCAGGATCCAGGTTCCTTCCATATTCCATTGGCCTTCCGAAGCACATTGGCTTCTCTCATGGTCCCAGATGACTGCCACATTTCCAGGCATTGCATGCAGACAGGCAGCAATGTCCAAAGGCAGAAGAGGTAATGTCTCCATCTCATCCTGTTTTAAGACCATCTCAAAAGCCTCTAGCAAACTTCCCCTCATGTTTGATGGTTGGCCAGAATTCTATTACATAATTTTGTCAATATCTGGCAAGATATGTGGTGTGCATGCACCATGATGGTTTAAAGTGGGGTCCTGTGAGGGACCTTGTCTAATCGGGGAAAGGTACATTCAACAGTTCTGTTAGCAAGGAAGAAGGTGGGGATGAGTGGGTGAGCAGGAAAGGAGAGCACTTCTATTCTCACTGCGGTGTGTCAGCAGTGGTCCCTCTGAGCGCAATGGCCTAGTTCAAAAAATGTAATTGGTGTGCTGGGTTCCTGTTTTACATAAGAGTCATGTTCTTCCTTGCTTTAATAAACAGAGTTTTTATATTTTTCTGTTTTTGTATGAGTTCTTGTTATAAATGTCAAACAGACACAAGAGTATAAATGCCAATTTTAGGTAAGCCTGGCGAATTCCACAAATGTGGACAAGATAATAGCAGCAAGAGGTGAAGGTGAGAAGTGATTAAAACAGCGGTTGCAAATGTTCATGGAAGGGTAAGACTATCCCATGTTATCTATGTTAGCACAGGTTAGACCAGTTACTATCAGACTGTTGAGGTTCAGAGTCTATGCATGTTTACTTATGTTGATAAAAGGCTTGTGTCGTAATGGGAAAGACAAGCCTTAGATACCCACCCAAACCACATGGAGAAAGGAAGTGGGACAGAGGCCCATGCATTTGTGTGACTTTTTAATATCAGTGACTACTCTTCCTGCTAGTAAACTGGGTTCTAGCAATGGCTTAGAATTCTGGCCAGTAGAGTCCATTTCTTCTTGAGGAAAGTAAGGGAAGGAGGTGGAGAGAGGCAGGCAGATGGGTGCACATTTTTACTTCCCTATGCACACTTTTAGTCCATGCAGGAGTCATCTAGAAAGGATGGTCTGACTTCAAGTCTCCTGACTTCATCCAGATGGTTCCAGCTCAGAGATGTGAAACCTGGAGTAGGTGGAGAAAAAAGCCTCTTTCCTTTTCTCCAGGAGGCCCTCAATTTGGAAAATTTGGGGGGAAATGTGCAAATTTAAACAATGATCAGTGTTTGGGATGAGATGTTCCTCTTTTTTCACCAACTCCTACTGCCCCTTGTTAGCCTCAGATCCTTGCCAGCTAGGGATATAAAACTCAAGCGCCAGGTAGGAAACCCTGTGTTAGTCCAGGCAGCCTCTCAATGTTCAAAAATCCATAGTAAAACTCAGGCACCTAAAAGGAGTAGCTATGTAAGCTTGTGACAGGTGTGGGGTGCAAAACTTGTGTTCCCTGTGTTTTGTGTTTTGTCCTCAGGCTTATTTGAGAATTCCATGGCCAAAAACCTCAGTTCTTCTACCATAATTGCGGATTTTTTTTTTTTTTAATAACAAATTGGCTCATACTAGGTGATCATAAATTCCTGGAATTTAATCTTATTTATTTATTTAAAATATAGCTAACATACAGTATTATATTAGTTTCAGGTGTACATCATAGTTATTCAGCTGTACCCACCTGGCACTATACAGAGTTATTACCACATATTGATTATATTCCCTATGCCAAAGAATTGATCACCATGATAAATCCAGCAACCATCTGACACCGTGCCACGCTATCACAATATTGACTATATTTCCTATGCTGTGTATTATATCCCCAACACTAATTTGTTTTATATCAGGAACTTTAAACAGCTTATTCTTCTTTACATTTTCCTCCCTTTTTAAATTTTTCATTAAAGTTGACTTTCAGTGTTGTTTTACGAGGTTGGTGTAAAAATAATTGCAGTTTTTTTCAATGGAATATAATAGCAAAAACCGTAATTACTTTTGCACCAACCTAATACATTAGTTTCAGGTGTACAGCGTAGTGGTTAGACATTTATCTAATTTAGGAAGTGATCCCCCTGACTAGTACCCACTTGGCACTGTGCATAGTTATTGCCATATTATTCTATTCTTTATACTTTATATCGCCATGATTATTTTGTGACTACCAATTTGTATTTCTTAATCCCTTCACCTTTTCAGCCTGCTCCTAACCCCCCTCCCATCTATCACCCCGATAGATCTACTGTATTTTGCTATATATAATGAACTCCTGTGTATAATGCACACTCACATTTTTGGCCAAAACTTTCAGGGAAAACAATCTTTCGTTTTAAGTTTTTAATTCAAAATTTTATTTGTTTACATTTAGGTACTTACTTTTTGTCTTATAAAGGAATTTTAGCATTTATTTTTTAACATATTATGGTACAAGAATTTTATTTGATAAACAATTACAAAACACTAGAACAGATACAAGATATAAGAAATTTTATATACTGATAACAAATTTACGATATTTAGGCATCACAGAAGGCCAAGAACTCTTTGTCATTGCAAGTTTGTCATAAGTTCAACAAAACCAAGTATTATATTCCAGGATATTATTTTGCATACAGATAGCGTTATTGATTTGTAGAGTTACACTTTCAACTCATAAGCATAAATAAAAGAATTAACATTTATACGGATATGAAATTAGTACTAGCCATGTATAATAAGCATCCTTATTTTTCCCTTACAAATTTTGGCCAAAAATTGAGCATTATACATGGCAAAATACAGTAGTACCCATCTAACACCATACATATTTATTATGATATTATTGACTATATTCTGTATGCTATACCCTGCATCCCCATGACTACTGTGTAACAACCAATTTGTGCTTATTAACCCCTTCCCCTTTTCACCCACTTACGAACCCTCTCCCATCGGGCAACCATCAAAATGTCCTCTGTATCTGTGAGCGAGTTTCTGTTTCATTTGTTCGTTTACTTTGTTCTTTAGAGTCCACTTATAAGTGAAATCTATGACATTTCTCTTTTGCTGTCTGACTTACTACACTGAGCACAGTACCCGCTAGGCCCATCCATGTTGTTGCAGATAGTAAGATTTTATTATTTTTATGGCTGAATGTAATATTCCATTGTATATATGTACCACCTCTTCTTTATCCATTAACCATTCAGGGGCACCCAGGTTGCCTTCATATCTTGGCTACTGTAAATAATGCTGCAATGGATACATGGACGAGCACGTCCCCTAGAAGTAGTATTTTGGGTTTGTTCGGATTACTAGGTCCTTCTTTGTCTCTTGTTATATAGTCTTTGTTTTAAAGTCTATTTTGTCTGGTATACGTGTTGCTACCCCAGCTTTTGTTTGTTTGTTCACTTCCATTTTCATGAAATATCTTTTTCCATCCGTTTACTTTCAGTCTGTGTGTGTCTTTTGATCTGAAATGAGTCTCTTGTAGGCAGCATATGTAAGGGTCTTGTTTTCTTATCCATTCAGCCACCTTATCTTTTGATTGGAGCATTTAATCTATTTCCATTGAAAGTAATTGTTGATAGATATGTTGCCATTTTATTATTTGTGGTTTTGCTTTTTATTCCCTTATTAAAGAAGTCCCCCTAAGATTCCTCATAATACTGGTTTGGTGGTGATGAACTCCTTTAGCTTTTTCTTGTCTGGGAAGTTCTTTATCTGTCTTTCGATTCTAAATAATAGCTTTGCTGGGTGGAGTAATCTTGATCGTAGGTCCTTGCTTTTCATCACTTTGAATATTTCCTGCCAATCCCTTCTGGCCTGCAAAGTTTCTGTTGGGAAATCAGCTTATGGGAGCTCCCTTGTAAGTAGCTGACTGCTTTTCTCTTGCTGCTTTTAAGATTTTTCTCTTTGTCATTAACCTTTGGCAGTTTAATTATGATGTGTCTTGGTCTTGGCTTCCTTGGGTTCATCTTGTTTGGGACTCTGCACTGCCTGGGCTTGTATGTCTATTTCCTTCATCAGGTTAGGGAAATTTTCAGTCATTATTTCTTCAAATAGGTTTTCAATTCCTTGCTCTCTCTTTCTCTCCTTCTGGTACCCCTATGATACGAATATTGGTATACTTAGTATTGTCCCAGAGGCCCCTTAAAGCCTCCTCGATTTTTTGGATTGTTTTTTGCCTTTTGCTGTTTTGATTGTGTGTTTTCTGCTTCCTTATCTTCTAAATTGCTGATTTGATCCCCTGCTTCATCTAATCTATTGTTGATTCCCTGTAATGTATTCTTCATTTCTGTTATTGTAGTCTTTATTTCTGACTGGTTCTTTTTTATATTTTCTATCTCCATTTTTATGTTTCCTATCTCTTTGTTGAAGTTCTTCCTGAGATCATTGAGCATCCTTTTAACTAGTGTGGGGAACTTTACGTCTGATAGATTACTCATCTCCATTTTGTTTAGTTTTTTCTGGAGCTTTGTTCTCTTCTTTTATTTGGAACATGTTTGTCTCCTCATTTTGGCTTCCTCCCTGTGTTTGTTTCTATATATTAAGTAGGGTTGCTATGTCTTACAGTCTTTTTAGAGTGGCCTTATGTAGTAGGTGTGCTGTGGGCTCAGTGGTGCAATCTTCCTAGTTACCTGAGTCACACACTCCTGTTGTGTCCCTTGTGTGGGTTGTGTGTGCCCTCCTCTTATAGTTGAGCCTTGGGTGCTATTTGCACATCAGTGAAAGGGTTGACCCTCTGGCTCATTGACTGTGAGGACTGGCTCTGATTACAGTGCAGTTGTAGTTCAGGGTCTGACTCTACAGAGCAGAAACTGTCTCAGCAGGGCCCTGGTGCCTGCCCATTGCCCCTTGTGTGTGTTGTCCTTGGAGGCGGCTGGGTGATGCTCCAGCTCGTTTTGAAACTGGTCACTGGGGATGCCAGCCCCAGGGCCACCACGGGGGGAACCCACTGCAGGTCAACTGCAGCTGCAGCCCATGCCTTACCCAGGGCCACCTGGCAGGAGCCACAAAGAAATCCACAGAGGGCCACCACCCGTGCCATGTTTGGAAATGCCTTGAGAGGCCAAGCTGCAAACCACAGCCTGCTGCCACTAGTGCTGCACTTAGGGCTGCTCAACCAGAGGTACAGAACATGCTCAAGCCAGATGCTGCTTTCTAGGTTCCATGAACCTTTGAGAGACCTAGGAAAGGGTCTGCAGCACAAGCTAAGGAAGGCAATTTGTATGAAAAAGCCACTGGAAGTGGGTTGGGTGTGCCAAAAGTTGGACAGGGCGAGCTCTCAGAATCACCAAAGCATGGTGAACGAACAGTGTTAGCCAGTGACGATGGGGGGAGGGGAGTTGCCAATCCAGGTATTTTTCCTTACCAGGTTGTTGACATAATTCAGTTAATTATCAATGTAAGTGTTAGCTGCTGTTACCAAAATTTAGTGCCTTGTGCCTGGACGTGAAGAGATGAAAATCTTGGAGATGTTTATGAGGAAGGCCCCTTTGGAATGACTGGGAATTCTACTCCTTGTAGAATTTGGACTCAGTAGAGTCATTCCTTTGGCCACTGAACAAGATCCAGATTTAGTTTCAGGGGCTTTGATATAATTTCCATCTTTCTCCCTCCTGTCCCCTTTCTTGGGGAACAGATAACTTGTCATATTATTCTCCCCTTCTTGTGTTAATTAATGTCATTTGTGGAACTTTTGACCCCAGTCTAGACAAAGGAGATGGGGACAAAGTGTTTTCCTAAGATGTTAATTGCAGTGGGGGCCAGAGGGCCTTGGAATTGACTTGATCTTTCCCATATAAGGAAATGGAATGTTGGAGACTGAGGCTGAAGAGTTACCATCTTTGCATTCCTGTTGGCCCTGGCTGACCAGTGAGGATAGTGTATGGACTCCTATGTGCTGGGGCCCGTGGCATTGGGGAACGAGTGGAGTGGTGGTGCGGCCCTTCATAGGCGTGTGGCGGCAAAGTGGTGGTACAGGGCCCAGGACTTCTATGTGTAAGCCTGTTCTCAGGGCCCGTGGGTGGAAGCAGAGGCCACTAACTGTAAGCTGTAGAGCCCCATGACTGCCTGTGTGTGCTTCCCAAGTTCCCACGGGTGGGGATTGGGAGACTGTGCTCTAGGAACCCTGGGGAGGGACCAGCATGCGGAAGGTGAGATTTGAAGATGATTAGGAATGGGGTAACATGGAGTCCACGCATGAACGTAGGCCTGGGCAGGAAACTAGATGGTGGGGTGCGGAGAGTCTGGAATTCCTATAGCACGACAGGCAAGGTGAGGGGAAATGGCAAATGTAACTGGTGAAGCAGTTTGAGGCCGGTTGATGGAGAATTTTCTGTAACACGCTGAGGAGCATCGATGTGATCTCATAGAAAATGGGGAGTCCTTAAGGGTTCTAAATGGGGAGTGACTTTATTTTTAAATAGTTTTGTTGAGATGTCATTCATGTACTATACTATTCATACACTTAAAGGGTACAACTCATTGACTTTTAGTATATTCAGAGTTGTGCAACCATCACCACAATTAATTCTTAGAACATTTCCAGCACTGCAAAAAGAAGCCCTGCACCCTTTAGCTATCACTCCCCATTCCCCCCACCCTCCCCAGACTCAGGCAACGGCTAATCTCTTCTGTCTCTATAGAGTTGCTTATTCTGGACATTTTATATAGATGGAATCATGTAATATATGGCCTTTTGTGTCTGATTGCTTTCACTTACCATATTTTCAGTGTTCATCCATGTTGTAGGATGTATTAATACTTCAGTCCTTCGCCCACCCCAACCCCCCAGATACTATTCCATTGCATTGCTGTATCACATCTATCCATTTATCAGTTGATAGACATTTGTGTTTTTCCACTTTTTGGTTATTATGAATAATGCTTCTAGAGAGTGATGTTTACAGGCCATCAAACTGGCATTTTGACTACATCACTCAGGCAGAGTACAGGATAAATTTGAAGGGGACAAGAAGAGGCAAAGAGCACCATTAGGTAGTTATAGTAGTCTCCTTAAATGTGTTTTAGCTAAAATCCCATGCAGAACCCAAGTGTATAAGACAGGTAAAGTGGAACTACCCTTGACAGTGGTGTGGAGCACCTAGAATCCCCCTTGTCTGGAAGTTTGGCATTTTGAAAATGGCCAGAAGTTAGTCATAGTGGTCAAAGAAGGGTTTCCTATGGGCCATGTGGCTGTCCAGAGGAAGAGGCCAGGAGTAGGCAAGACATGAAATGGAGATTTGAGAGAATCAAAGCATAGGAGCTGATGGCTAAGAGAGTGGAAAATCGATCAGACTAACTTTTCTGAAGGCAAGCATTTCTAGGTGGTGGGATGGTGCTGGAGTGAGGAGGCCAGAGAACTGTGAGGTGAGGGAGCTGGATGGGCCCTGACTGGAAATAGTGTCGCCCAGGGTGACAGTAAGGCCTAAGCCAGAGATTGTGACCAGGGACCCTGTGGAGGCTAGAGAAGGGGTTAGTAGGTTGTGTGGCCCTGGTTATGAACTGCAAAAACAATACTTTCTTGGGGTGGTGGGATATGTCTCAGGACAGTGGGGGAGGGAGCGAAATAGGAGGCGCAGACCTTGTGTTGGGTGGTGGGCAGGAGGGAATGGTGGAGTGAAAGTCATGCACTGGGGGGCTGTCCGGGGATCAGTGTCCATGTTGGAGAGGAAGGCAGAGGGGAGGGAGGTTAAGGTAGAAGAGGCAGTTGTTTACCATGACGAGGGGCTTCCTGGGAGGCTGGATGAGAGAAGGAGGCCTTAGGAAAAGAGCAAGTACTCGGAACATTGTGTGTGTGTGTGTGTGTGTGTGTCTGTCTGTGTGTGTGTCTGTCTATCTGTCTGTCTGTCTGAGAGAGAGAGAGAGAGAGAGAGAGAGAGAGAGAGGCCTGGAAGGGTTTGTATTTGGCCCCTCCATTGAATAGGAGTCTGACACCCCCTCCTGGCCCCTCTCCCTCACTGTCTGGCTTAGACCATTTGCTGGACCGTAGGAACCCTTCAAAGGGCCAGGAGGGCCCTGATGCTGGCAGCAACAAGGCATGGCTGGGGGAAAGGAGTTAGTTCCTCTCCCAGCAACCTTCATCAACCCCTCTCCAAGGCCACTCTCTGCAATCTAATTGAAAATGGTATTCCATATGCGTTCTCAGTTCCAGAATAGCTCTCTGTCCCAGCACTTCTCAAAGGTGAAGGTGCACACAAATCCTCTGGGGATCTGTTACAATGCAACTTCTGATCCTACATGTCTGGTGGACACGAGAATCTGATTTTCCATCCAGCTCCCAGGAGATGCTTGGAGCATCTCGGAGCAGTGAGGGACCAGCTCCATTTCCAAACAGGTTGTTGCTGCTCAGCAGCTCTGTGTTGCTATCTGGATGTGGGAATCAGGAAAGTAGAGGGAAGCAGAATAACCGAATGATTTGGCTCTACTGTTGTCAAGTCTTTTTGGGGCCTTATTTGCATAAGAAACTTGACAGCAGAGTTGTTTAGGATACAACAGGTCTTTTTCATGGTGCAGAGCAGGGCTGATGTGTTAGGAAAAGCACCTGTACTGTCCCCCCAGGTCCTCTGGTAGTAAGTGTACTTTGAAGCAGGAGAATCAAAATAGTAAGATGGCTGTGAGCATTGCATCTATTCTTGGATTTCATTGTGAGTAAATGTCCTCTTAGGAGGTGATCATTCCTGATAGCATCCTGAAAAATGAGTCGTGGCTAATGACAGAGATATCTTGGAGAGGGTAGAACAGCTTTCATTTGTACCAAAACTATAGCTGATGGTTTTATAAACACATTTTCTCCCACAGAAATGGAATTCATGCGAGTTTTGTGGTAGTGTCCTAACATTTGTTTATAGAACTAGTGGTAATGATAACAAACCTTAGATTTCTAAGAAAATTGGCCTGCTACCTCTCTGACTACCAGCGGGGTATCTACACATGGATCCTAAGATTTAAACGAGGGCATTCAGAGCAGAGGTTTCAATGAAATTTGCAGAAGTATCATAATAGTCCTATTGAAGAGCACTTCATGTTCTCCGCCAGGCTGCATACTGGAGAACTGTAAGTTTGTAATCAATAATACATTGTTTTTCTCTTTAGATATTCTGTTTGGAGGCAAGTCAGAGTTTTGGAAGTGTTTGGGCAAAAAAGTATGACTGAAAATTAGGTGTCATTTCCACGTGTTTGAAAAATTTTTTATTGCATAATATTTGATAGCTTGAAAAGAATGTATGTAAACACATGTAAAAAGCATAATGGTAAGATGTATGCCCAAGTATCTGCCTCCCAACTTAAGACTAGAGCATCGGCTGCATCGAGGGGCTTTCCTGTTTCCTCTCTTCACAAAGGTCTTCTGCCTCACCAGCCTAGAGACAACCATTGTTCTGCATTTTGTGTTAATCATCCCTGTTCCTCTCTCTCAGAATGGCTCCCAGCACATATGTCACTGAGCCGCAGTGTCTGACTGCCTTGTCTGAGGGCCTTCTCAAATGCTGTTCTTTCGCATGTTGTCTCCTGCCCCTTGTTCCTTTCAGTCAGGCTCGTCCTTGTGTGTGCTCACATGTTTCAGCACCCTCTACCACCAGAATTTATACTGTTTCCCAAAGTTTCCCTGTTTTTTTAATGATGCAGAAATGGCAATTCTAGTTTTTGATTACTGCAACTATACATTCTCCATAGCAACACTTCAAATGGTAAATCAATCTGTCCAGGATGTCTCATAATTTATTGAAATAATTTTCTTTTTATGGATATTTAGATTGTTGCAGAGTTTTTACTATTATAAAAAACAACGCAGTGAACATCCTGTTGCATGTATCCTTGTGTACTAGCCATTTATTATCCACAAGATAAATCCCAAGAGGTGAAATTGGTGGGTCATAATGTACGTATACTTAGTGCTTTGAAATGTGCGTTACCAAATTGCGCCAAAGGTCCAAATTTAAACTCTCCATCTCCAACATATAATGCGTCTTTCCGCAAACCCTTGCAAAGACTGCTATCATTGTTTAATCTTTGTCAACTTGATGAATCAATCATAAATCTTACTGTTTTTATTTGCATCAATTTAATTGCTTGTGAAGTTGAACTCTTTATTTTAAGGATATTAGGCATTTGCATTTCTTCATATTAAAAATTGCTTGTGAACTGGATTTTAGATCCTGATAGGTTGATTAATAGCTCATTTGCATTTTATATTTTCTTATTTTGGAAATTGTATAACTTATTTTATCAGTTACATTACTTAACACAATTTCCTTTATTACTCTCAAGAGGCTGGTGTTCTATGAGCAGTTTATTTATGTGTTTATTTTTAAGCATGGGAATGGCCATAATACTTTCTGAATAGTTACAAGTTTGGGAATGTCCTGCTTGATATGGAATATTTGGGTCACCATCTTTTACTCTCAGATTGCAGGTGTCGTTCTAGTGGCTGGTTGGCTTTCTTCCTGTGTCTGCCCTTCTGTCTCTCATGCAGTCATTCTTCCATTCATCCAACACAGTTAGTGTTTTACTGTGTCCTGGCTCTCAGCTGGAATTTATTGATATGGAAGAGAAGATGGGTACCCTTCATGTGGATTTCTTTTCTTAAATTTCCCTGATGGCTGGTTCTTCCAGGATATACTTGAGCCTGTTGGATGTCCTTCTGTAATGTCTTTCTTACTGCTTTTTTCTCTATCTGCTCTGATCTTTTGCAATTTTTGTCCTACAGATGACTTTCAAGTCTCTTCCCTCTTTTTGCTCATCATCTTTTCCTCTTAAGTATTAGAAGAATTACATAAACTGATTTTTCTGAATCATTAATTTTTTTCGGTAGTACTGGATCTGTTTTTAACTATATTCACTGTATGAGTTTTCTTTCTTAAACAAGTTTTTAATTATTTATTAAAGTAATTATGTACACAGTTAAAAATCATATAGTACCTAAAGACTTATCATGAAAAAGAACCCCCTCCACATGTTTTTCCCCCTTCCTCTCCTCTTCCCTACAAGCAAACATGTATTTTAAGCTATTTTGGGGGGGGGGGGGTACTTTTTCCTCTATCTATAAATAATAACCTTTTACTATTTCTTGATGTATGTATTAAGTTCTGACATTATTTCATGCTACTATACAAGTAGATGAGGACTTAGCACTGTTCACTCCCCACCCCCTCCATCTTTCCAGTATTATAATATCATTATTTTTAATTGAATCAATAAACAGTATTTACATTTTTTCTGTAACTGTTAGTCACCACGGAGCCAAGTTGCATCCTGTGATTTTTGTTGTTGTTCAGCTCTTTGCGTTTCTAGGAGTATGTACTCGTCTTTCTTTTCTTCTTGAAATTTTGCTGAAAGTATTGTATTTACACCTCCTGCTCCCAAATCTCTGTTTCCCAGGAATTCTCTCTAGAGGCCTTTCCTGTAAGAGCCCACCTCTGGGCCTCACTCTGTTCCTTTGTGGACTGGTCGCTTCCCTGGATGCTGAGCATCTTGCCTCAGCCTGGCCTTGATTTCTCTCCTAGGTCAGTCTACTGTTTTTCTGGGTCCCATGCCTTCCCTTCCTCTTTTCTGGATTATTGTTATTTTGCACAATAATTCTTCATTGTTCCAAATCTGCTCTATTGGCATTTGTACAACATATAGACCAAGTGGGGCAGAGAAAATGTCCCTCCTCCTTTTTTAAGACTCTTGCAAATTGAAGAAACATTTTGAATCACTTAAAGAAACACTATTAGTTTAAAATGCTCATGAACAATTTTCTGTTACCAATTATGCATTGGAATGTGAAAACTGAAATTGTTTTAGTGTCTCCTTAAACTTTGCTACAGTTCATGATTATTAACCAGGCATGTGCCAACAGCAGTGATAGATGTTGACTTAAGTCTAACATAGATATTGACTAAACAGTTGCCTGTTATTTCTGCCTTCAAGTAGCTTATGGCCTACAAAACAATAAATGCACACAGGCACAGAGGAGGAGAGAAGAAGCCATTTACTTGGTGCGTGGAGTGAAAGAAGGCTAGTTTCTGGCCTTTCAAATGTCACAGGCTGTTGCATCTCTTTTAGCGGAGGGGAAATGGTTACTTCTCTCCCATAACTCTTGAAATTTTACAATTAGCCCCCATCGATGAAAAGTTGGGAAATGTTAGAAATGCAGTCAATACCTTGTTCTCCAACAGCGTTAGGAAATGGAATGCAACATAATGAAAATCCTGGCTGCTAGAATATATAGTTTGCCATGTATATGGGGTGACCAGTTTTTGCAGAATTAGCATATATAATAAAAATGTCACAGGATTATACTCCAACTTGCTCAGTTGTCTCTTCACGTGGCAGCATCTTTCAGTGCCTTGATATGGGGGGTAATCCTAAACATCACTTGCCCTCCAGAGTGCAGGCATGTAAACCAGTGTAGAATTCTGGTTAGGAGAGGACCAGGCAACAATTACGCATAACAAATTACCACATTAAAACATGGCTTACTTCAAAGCATTAAAGTTAATACTTCTGGTTTGGGTCCCCCTGAAGTAAAAGAATTTGGGTTCAGGTAGTTAATTGAGGAGGTCTTTCAAGGAAGCACAGTGAGGGATAGAGTTGAGACAGGGAGGGGAAAAGCCTGCAAAGGGTGGGTTGATGATTTCTGAGTACCCCTGGGGGACTGTGTAGAACATATCGCAGAGTTGGCACAATGTAGAGTGAGGAAGCTGTGCGTTTGAACCCCCAACTCTCATTTCTCAGTGACTGAGATCACTTCTAGAAGCATTAACTTCCTGACACTTCTGACCTGCCCTGCCCTCAGGCTTAGCACCCTCCCACGGCCTGGAGGTGTCGTCGGGCAGAGAGCTACCGTGCTTCAGGTTGGAAGTTGCAGGCTTGCAGGCTGTTGTCCACTGACCCTGTAGGTGACATCTGGGCTGGGGACACGTCGGGCCCTGCCATTGTCTGCTTTTGGGGTTAACCTGGAAGATTTTAGGGCAGCTGCACTGATAGGTAAACATATGTGTGAGCTGACCTCACACCCCGCAGCATGTCCGATGATGGCCTAAAACAAGCCACCCCTGGGGCCTAAAGCGTGGAGCCGTTACAGCGTGTGCCGTGCAGTGAGGAGTAGACCAAAGGAGACTTAGCTAAATAAGAATAATGGGAAAGGCAGCTGAACACCCCACTCCCACCCCTGTTATTTTTGCACGCCTAAGAGGGTTTTTGTAAACAAGGGGGAATTAGAAAATAAAATTAGCTTGCACGATTTCAGATGGGAACAGATGCCTGCTTGCTTGATTTTATTTTTTTAATTCCCACAAAAACCTCAAGCAGAGTTAATAATGTATGAAAATTAGGTACCATGTGTGCACTTTGCTTCGTAATGTTTTTGTTAAGCAGCCAATTGATTTAAAAATAACACAGTGTGACAGTTGACATCATGGCAGACGCTGTGGTGTGTATGGAAACATCCTCTTTGTATGTTCTGTCAGGTTTTCCATTGCACAAGGACGTTTTTCAAAGTTTTCGGAATTATCACAGAATATGAAAGGATATCAAGTTACAATTTTATAAAACAAACTGCCCGAATATAAATTCCAATTGCTTTTAAAAAAATGGCTTAGTCAACTGCAGGTAATCTATGGAAGTAGGGTTCTGCAGGTTGTTTAAAATTGCACAGTAGATTCATACTTCTCTCTTCTCAAATTTTTGCCAGTAGAATTTGCTGATTGGTGTTGGCCTTGTCTTCTTCCCCCTTCCCACTCTATGCCACTCTGGCCTGTAAGTAACAGAAAGAAACAGGGAGAAACAAAAGGTCATGGACCCAGGGGTTTCCAATAGCTCAAGAGATGTCCTGATTTTGAAGGCAAAATGAGTCTACAAAGCTGACACATGAGCACTGGATGAGCAATTGAAAGTGTCCTCTCCTAGAGTTTGAGTGCAGGCCTCTGTCATTTCCTAAAGAAACCACTCCTGAAGGTGTCCCTTCCCTGATGGAAGGGAAGCAGGCTGCTCCGGTCGCTGTGCTGGTCCCTTTGGGCTTTACCACATCTGCATGGGAGTACTGGAAGGCTCCTTCCTGGTTTATGTGGTCTACAGCAGCAGCGTGCACTGAGGCCCAGGGAAGTCCAGTAACCAGCCAGCCCTGAGCAGGTTCATTGCAGATTGAATATCTCTGTATTCAACAGCATGCTTTACTTATACATTTCCTTGAAATTTTCAGTTATTCAACAAAGGAAATAGCTACTGTTGGCTCATTTTATTTGTCTGCAGGGTGAGAGAATGATCACATAGGACGGTTTAAATGGCTTGACAGAGTCAGGGCATTTTTTAGTGGCAGTGGGAGTTGATAGACACTTAGGAAAGACAGTGAGCATTGTGGAAAGTTCTAAAGCTATTGAGCCGAGTTAACGGGCTGATGGGGGTGGGGCATTTTGTTGAAAGGGATGTATCCTTCCTTTGCAGTTTCTTGTCATTGCCCAGTTGTGCCTTCTCACATCAGCAGGGCCACAGGTGTGGGCCAGCACCCTCAGAGTAATAACACCTTGTGGTGTTTTAAAAAGTAATTGCAGAGGAGACATTTGATCTTTATGACTTGCACCATGAGACTTTCTTGGAATCTTTGCAAGGGGTTGGTTGGAACAGAACTTTTCCATCTACACTACGGTCTGTAAAAATCATAGTAACTGGCTTCATGAGGCTTGAGTTTTTCTTTTGTTTTCTTCACTCTCTAATTAGATTTCGCTCATATGCAGGACAGAACAGTCTGGCAGGAAGTAACCAGCATTAAAATAACTCAAAGATAGGTCTGTGCCTGGCATGCCCCTAGCAAAAATAGACAGGGTTTGCTGTCCTGGACCTGTGGCTAATCCCAGAAGCCCCTGTCCAGGTGAGTGTCTGCTCCCAGTGGAAGCCAGGTCGACCAGAAGCTTGGCCCAGAGTCCAGAGTCCTGGCCCTCTTCCCAGCCTGGTTGCTGCCTGGATGTGGCCTTGGGCACGCTGTCTCTCAACTGATCTCACCTCCACAGTGCTCAATAGCAATCTGGGGATGATAATACTAATAATAATAATATCTGCCTTTGACTTCTTGGAATGCTTAAAGTGACAAATTGTCGGAATCTGAGGGGTCATTTATTTCCTGAGTGTGCAGGCAAACTTTAAAGAGCTGAACTTAACATTTCAGGTTATGTCCATGGGCCCCTTAAGGAAGGAAAGGAAGCTGCTCTTTTTTTTCTTTTCTTCTCTTTTCCTTTCTTTTTTCTTTTCTTTTCTTTCTTTTCTTTCTTGTCAACAGTAGGCTCAAAAAAGAGAAAGAGTAAGATCTGCGATGGATTTCATGAGACATATGAGGACATCTACAAGAAGCTGTAATTTCTCACCGTCAGTCCTCCAAGTCATGTTGGAAGCAAGTGTCATACACCGTCTCATGCTAAGAGTAGTCCTCCCATCGGAGTCCCGGGTACCTGTTTTGTTCTGAAATGACTGGCAAAGAAATCAGTTTTCTAGAACCCCTTCGAAGCTGCATCTGGCACTTAACAGGTTGTATGTTTTTGAGAGAAACAGGCAGGGGTGATGGCAACAGCAGACACAGATCATCTCTGCCAGCTCTGTGTAAGCCCTTCCAGCCTAGGTAGGTGTTGTCAGTTGCCAGGCAGCAAACCTTGTCTGAGCTTCCCCTGGAGCGAGTGGCATCTTTGGGAGGCCAAGTCTGACTGTACACGGAGCACTGAACTCTCAGATTTATTCCTCAAGGTGTTCCTTGCAGCTCATTAGTGTCCACGGAAGCCTGAAGTTGCTCATTTTGTGTTTTATGTCCTCGTCACACTGGATCATTCCATAGTGTGAAGGGGTCAGTCTTTAAAGATGCTTCAGAAGTGCTATTTTATGTGTGAAAGAACAGGGCAGGTAAGAACGATTCCCTGTTTATTTGATGCTTCACACGTCTCAAAGCGTGTGCAAATGCTGCACTCTGCCCTCAGTGTCCTGGGCAGTCATTCTGGGCAGGGAGCCACATTATCATTTACAGAAAAGCAGATACAGGCAGGTGGGATTCAACGGCCTGCCAAGAGTCTCTGTTTTTCCTTTTCCTGCTGTTCCTATCTTGGGAGAAGGGACTGACCTATAGGGCTGACTCAGTGTGCACTGCTGTGTGGGTCCAGTGCTGTTTCCTACTCTCACATGCTGGTGATGAGCTATTTAGTCACACAGCTGACATAAGCAGAAGTTTGAGCTTCTCTTCCTTCCAAGGCCATCACCTGGTCACCCTTCTTAATTGTCTTAATTAATGGGGAACTGGGAAAAATTTGTTCCCAGGGCTCCCACACACTGGCAGTGCCCAGCCTGCTGTGCTTTGCCACGTCTGGTCTGTCCCCCAAGTCTTTGATGATGGTTCCCACCAGCAGTGCATTGACTTACCTGCCACTCCCAGACAGGGACACTTCAGTTACTTCCAGTGGTGCACCCTAACCATAATTCACCCCTCGCTCTTTCTCAGCTATTCCTGGGTTGTCCCTCCCCTCACCTGGGCCTCTTGCTCTTCAGCCTCATTGAGCAGCCCTTAACTTTTTTGTTTCTGCTCAGATGGCCTACACTACCTTATGCTCCCCCCCTAAATGTTTCTGGCAGTGAAGAGTGAATACACAGAGGATGATGCTGGTCTCTGGAATTTGCATGCCTTCTTAGCCCTCCATCAGGACCTTGACTCCCACCCCACCCTCAGCCTCGGCTTCCATTGCCACCCCCGCCTCAAACATCTCCTTCCTGACTTCCCTGAATTTGGGGGCTTGCCCCCCACTTGAGGCTCTCTGGCCATCCTTGTTCCTTGCTGTGATGCTCTGATGTTCACTCCTTTCTTTGGCTGCCCCCTGCTCTGGCTGGTCCCTGAGGTCCCGGTCCTGTCTTCTGGGCTGCACTTTCTCCTGATGCTAGCAGCTGGGCTATGCCCTGCTCCATGCCTGCCCCATATCAGTGGGTGGGCCTGGGGCCAAACTCATCTTCCTCACTCTGGTATGATCTTCCACTGCCGTTGACAGGCCACAGGGCCTTTTCCTGAGGAAAAGTGCCAGGGACATTAGAGCTAACTCTATGCCCTTGTTGCTTTTGGGGCTTCCCCACTCTGCTTCCTTATCCAGCCTTGTTCCCAGCTGATTAAAGTTCAGTAATTGTTGTATTTGCCCCTTCTTACTTATTCAGCCATCAGGGCAAAAACATACAGGTAAACTGAGGTCCTGTAGCAGCTCGTTGCTAAACCACCAAGGAGCTGGACTCATATTAGGACCAGTTTTTCTTTAATTTGGTAAATGGAGATGGCCTTGAAGTCCCTTCCTACATATTTTCTACCAATCAAGACGTGAGAGAAAGATGACAGCTTGGCCTGCTGTATGCTGCAGGTAGAATGGGGGTGGGGGCGTTGCCAGCATCCCGGCTTTCTCCATTTTAAAATGGGTATTATAGTAGTACCCTTCATACTTGCCAAGTACTACGAACAGGGCCTGGCTCATCGTAAGTGGGGACTGCCAATCATTCATCTGGTGGACAGTCATCCCCAGAAAGCCATGGGCTCTGCTTGATCCTCTTCCGTGTCCCTGGCATCTCGAATAGGGCATGACTTACAGCTGGTGCTCAGAAATAGCTGTTAAATGAAGTTCCTAGATTAACAGGGCATGTAGCTCCCTGGAAAGAAAATGGAGTTTTGTGTCTAGAGGCCTGGAGTTTGGTCCCATCTCAGCTATTCACATGCTGAAAAACAAACAAGTCCCATAACCCACCGACCATCCATTTTCTCATTTATTTCAGTAGACATGAGGTATTTTGCTTTCAGCTACAAGTGCTACAGACTTACCTGAGTGTGGCTTAAAACAGTAAGGAGCTTGATGACCTCCTGTACAGGACAGCTAATTCCTCCCACTCAGCCCTGCTGGGATCTCCAGAAGTCTCTGTGTACGTCTGGACATCCCCTCCTCGTTCTGAGAGCTGCCACCATTCCAAAGTCCGTTTTCTCCCCTGGGTCTCCTTGCATCTGTATCTATTAGGTAGGGATGCCTTTCTCTGAGGCTCCCTGCAGCTCCCTCAGGTCCCGTTGGCTGTGATTTCTCTCATGTGCCTGTGTGATAGCAAGTCAGACATTGCCATTTCTGAAGTAGCAGGCTGCTGGTGCCAGCAGGGGAGGGAGGAAGGAGCTAGGAAGATGACTATCTGTGGTGTAGGCAGCTGACAGTGGCTTCTCCATGGGACGTTGATGATAATATAACTGTTACTGAGTTGTTATGAGCAAACAGGATCACACAGGTGGAGGTATAACATGGGGGTCCCTAACAGGTAGCCCATATCTATTCCATTGACATTACATTTGCCCAGATACATGTTTAAAAAGAAAATGTGAATGCCTTTAGGTGCAGCCTGTCCTCTCCAGTGTGGCCACAGTCTCCACCATGCCTTATTGTCTTATACTTAGTTACTTTGCTCATTTTGTTGCTGGCCTGGTTCTTCAATTTAAGTTTGCCAGCTCTGTGTAGAACATTGTAATACCCATGTTTAAATAGTTCATTCTTACCTTGTGCAATTAGAGCATGGACATCTTAATTAAAAAGAAATTATTTTCTCAGTGGATTTAATCATGAGTTGGGGAGGTTTTAGTCTTTCCTGCTTTGGCCCCCCCTTTTCTGAAATCCACCAGAAGAGGTACAGGTAGCTGTAGGACAGTAACCTGGCACCTGGTGGTGTCTGTGTGCCCAGAGCTGCTTTGGAAGGTTGGATTTTTCTCTAAGACACTAGAGCCAGTGTGGTTTGGACAGTGTCTCCTTTGCAACGTGCACACTCTCATCAGTTAATTAAAAACGAGCAAACAAACCAAAAACCAAAAGTACTCCATTTTAGTATTTGTAGATAATGTGTTCACAGGGCCCGTAGTGATCTCTGTTTCTCCTTGACAAGCATCTCCCTGCTAATTTGAAAGCTGCTGACAGTCTACATCGGTCCACACACAGTACCAATTTCTTTTCTTCCTCTTTTTCTTTCTCATTTGTTTCTTAAAAAAATAAAAATAAAATAAAAGTCTTGCCTTGAGATGTAAATTCCACATTTTGGCTGCATTGGATTCCAAGTTTTCTGAGAAAAGGCTTAGATTTATAAGGTTAGTTCACAATGTTCTCACAGAGAACTTTACTTTGAGGCATGGAGCCATATGTGGTTGGGATTGTTTTAAGATAAATAATGGAAGAGAATCAGCATTACGTTGTTTACAGAAACTGGGTTATGCCTGTTGCTTAAATAATTATCACACATGATTTACAAGCATGGTCCATGGTGAGATGGGAGGTCAAATTGATGTTTCCACAGTTTTGTACTCTTGATGGCATCTCTGAATCAGTGCGGAATCAGAGGGGTGTTGTGAGGACCGGAGAGCCCCTGGGAAGCCTGCTTTAATTCAGAATTGTTCCCCATCACCCTCCCAAGATCTGGCTTCTCAACAGCTTTAAAGAATGGAAAGTGACTGACAGGTTGGATCACAAACTGGCCTTTGCATGAGATTGAACTTTAGCAGTGAGGGGAGGCTTGGTTTGGTTATGTCACTGGTGATATTCACATTTTCTATATTTACCTCTAAAAAGGGGGAAACGAACCAGAAAGAGTCTCTTTTTAAAATAAAAATCATGCTTTCTCAGTGCCTACTTTGAACATGTTCATGATTTTATATATGGATATGTATTTGTAAACTCTGTCTGTAGATACACATATATGTAATACACGTGTGTATAAACACATATACAGACACTGATGTAAATGTAAACTGCTGGCAGCAGAAGGCAGTGTATCACAGTTCACTGCAGAACATTGATTTCCAGATGTTTGAATTTCATGAACTAGGAATATAAAAAGTAAGAAAGAAATTGGGGGGTCCAGCATGAATTTCTAACATCATATTTTCCGAGATCATTAAAGTTTTTTTGTGTGTGTGATGGGTATTAACTAGATTTATTGTGGTGATCATTTTGCAATACAGTTGACCCTTGAACAACCCATGTTTGAACTGCACAGGTCCACTTATAAACATTTTCTTTTCTCTAGCTTACTTTTTTATAAGAACACAGTATATAATACATATACATACAAAATATTGTTAATTGACTGTTTATGTTATTGGTAAGGCTTACAATCAATAATAGGCTGTTAGTAGTTATGTTTTGGGAGAACCGAAAGTTATGTGCACATTTTCGACTGCATGGCGGGGGTGGGATGGGGAAGCAGTATCAGCACCCCTAACCCCTGCATTGTTCAAAGGTCAACTGTATATATAAATACCTAATCATATGTTGTACACCTGAAACTAATATAATTATCTCAAAAAAATTTTTTTAATTGTGGTAAAATGCACATAACATAAAATTTACCATCCTAATAAGCATTTTAAGTGTACAGTTCAACAATGTTAAGTACATTTACATTATGTAATCTAAGATCATTTTGCAAAAAGAAGCAAGACAAAAGGACCTCATTTGCTATCCTAATTGTTTCATGAAAGAAAGAGTATTTTAACACCAAAAGGGAAACATGGAAGGAAGGCTGTCATCTTAGATGCAAGAAATTCCTCCCTAATCTGTGGTAGAATAGTACAGAGAAAAATAATCATCCATGGAAAAATAATAGTACAGAGAAAAATATAGCGAATAGTTCTGTATAGCTATTACTCAGATTTTAAAAAGGCTGACCTTTTGTCAGCTTTGCTCCGGTTATTCCTATTCAAAGTGGCCATACACAAACTGTTTGTTACCAGGCTATGGCAAGACAAAGAGCTTGCACCTGAATGAAATCAGCTGCGCCACTAAGCACACAATTCAGTGGCTGATACTTTTCACAGAAAGACTTTGTTGACAAAAGAAGCTGTGTGTCGTTTTACATCCTGCATGAGCATCTTATCATCAATGGTCCAAAT
The DNA here is from genome assembly GCF_036562045.2 of Rhinolophus sinicus. Taxonomy (NCBI): domain Eukaryota; kingdom Metazoa; phylum Chordata; class Mammalia; order Chiroptera; family Rhinolophidae; genus Rhinolophus; species Rhinolophus sinicus. Next base: position 55,673,380 of record NC_133762.1, read on the forward strand.
GCCAGTAGCAAACACTTCACATAGTAGCACTGGTCAGCAGCCCTGTTCTAGATCTGGTGGTGTTTTTACGGAAGTAAAAATTGATGGTTACCGTGGAAGCCCATATATATTCAGTCCAGTATGATCCCATTCTCTTCTCTTTCCCGCCAAAGTTAACTAGTGTACTGCAGTTGGTTTGTATTATCCTGCTGCATACTATATCTGCACGAGCCTATTAGAATATTTAGTATTGTTTTGTGTAAATGGGATCCTGCTTTAGCTTTCTGAAGCTTAGCTTGGTTTGCAAAATACGATTTTAAAGACTTACCATTTTGATATGTGTAGATCGGCTTCACATTATCGTTTTATGTGACTATACCATATTGTATTTATCTGTTCTCCTGTCAGGGAACCTTTGGGTTGTTTGTAGTTGTTTGCTGACACAAACAACACTACAGTGCACATTCTTATCAGCTTTTCCTGTGCATGTGAGACTGAATCTATCCAGGGGAGTTATCTGGGAGGAGAGTTGGTGGGTTAAAGGTGAAGTGATGTCTTCATTCGGAAAATCTAATTAGCATGTTAACCAACCTAGTTGTTTACTGCAGCTTTTCAGGTAAATGGGGATAGGAAAGATAAGTCAATCATCAATAAATTTGGTTTTCTGGACCAAACTGAGAGCTGCTGATTGTTGATCTATCTAAAGGTTTAGCTCAAAGTCTGTCTGTAATAGATGATCTGGCATGTTGGTTATAGTGACTTTTCTTTGGATATGGCACAGGGACCAGCAGGAAGAGGCCAACCCTTCAATTCATTAAGTTTCCCTCTTTCCATGTAAACCAGAGAATGTTTGCAGTCTTGGTCTGGGACGCGGATGAAACTGGGTATTGCTGTCTCTTGGGCTTTGTTACAGATGGCTTTTTTTGGTCCAAGAAAATCCCATATGTCGAAGCTTGGCCAGTCTTCTCTGCATGTTTCTTAGTTGGCCTTTTTGGAGTGGCCATGCTATTGCTCAAAGAGTCAAATGATCTAAGTTTCTTTCAACCATCTAGTCTGTGATTTCTTTGAACAAATTGGGGAGATATCCAGGGGAGAAGTGGACCCAGGTTCCTTTGGGGTTGGACATCAGAGACATGTCCCTAGTTGGTCTGAGGACTCTGAGAGGGCTCCCGTGGCCAGCATCCCTGTGTAGCCACCACATTGCCTGCTAGGAGCACTTGGGGTTTTGGTTGTGGATGAGTGAGTCACTCTCAGTCTCAAAGAACAAACTGAGAACAGACAATGTCTAAATGTGCTTGTATTTTATTCACAGCCTCATTGTTATCTTTAGCAAATAGTGGAGTGTTTTGATCACTCTTTAAAAAACAGTAAGTGGGATGACAACTTGATAAGAAAAAGCTATAGAGACAACAAAGAAAAAAAGAACAGACTAAAAGCCTTTTCACTTATAGGGCTCATCTCAGCCTGTCAAAGAAGACTGTTAGTTGACTGTTTCCAAATACTGCATGACAAGTTGAGTTATGGGGGGGATGTCTGAGAGAGATTATACATATGACTGATCTGTGTTAATGATTCAGGTGCCTTACTGATAAACATTTTATGTATAATTTGGTATAATACATCTGACCCATTGTGGTCACCAGGTTATCAGACAAAAACTTTTTCAATGGTTGCTGCTTGTGAAGTAATTGGTGTTTTAGATATACAGGTACATGCTTACTCTTGCAAAATAATCTATTTTACTTTTTATAATCAGCTGTCAAAGCTTGAAAAACAGCAGCAGAGGAAAGAAAAGACCAGAGCCAAAGGGCCTTCTGAATCCAGCAAAGAAAGAAACACTCCTCGAAAAGAAGACCGCAGTGCCAGCAGTGGGGCTGAGGGCGACGTGTCTTCTGAACGGGAACCGTAGACTTCAGGGATGGAACTCAGGTAGGAGAGTCCCCTCCCTGCATTGCTCCGTCTTCACACATTTTGGGCAAACAGCAATGAATAGAGAACAGAATGGCTTTTGAGACCAAATTCATTTTACAGACATTTATCCATAGCTTCTTTAATGCACTGACTTCTAGGATGGAGACAAAAGTTGAGATGTGGGAGGGTCAGGTACTCATGCCCTGGGGTGTTCACCTAGGTGGTCCTCAGTTGCCTATGTCAGTTGACAACTGCTGCTACTATTAACATTTCTAGAGTGTTCGCAGATCCAGCATCCAGACCAGGAGCTTCCGACAAGCTCTTGCCTTTGGTCCATCCTCTCCATTCTTGCTCTCCAGTGGGGCAGCTCCAGTGGAGACCATCATTATCTGCAGCAGCTTCCTGTCGTAATTTCCTGCCTCATGTTCCAGCATCCTTCACTTCATCCCCCAGGGCATTGCGAGTTAACGTCCTGAAACAGGGATTTATTCTCATTACTTCCACACCCAGGAATTCATCTAGCTTCACTGTAGCATTAACTCCACCTCCCTGCTTGAAGATCAGAGGCCTCTAATACTTGATCCAACCATCTTATGGTCCATTGCTCAAGTTCATTTCCCCAGTGAGCGCATTATCAGGAGCCTCTTTCCAGAATTCACAAGTTCAGGGAGCAGCGTAGAAATAATTATGCTGCAGTATGGTGCATTGTGGTGGTGATGGGACATGGGGTGGGGTAAAGAGGGACGTCCGGGAAGCTCCATGGAGGGGCGGACTCTGAAACTGGACCTCGAAGAACATGTAGAAATGGGGAGATGAGGGGTGAGGGTAGGGAGCTGCCTAAGCCAAGAGAAGAGCAGATGCAAATTTGGAGACAGGGACAAGGACAGATGAGTTTGGGAACTGAGATAGTGAAGAATGGCTGAAGTATTGGGGACAAGTAAGAGTTTGTCTGGAGAGCTTGTCTGAAGTTAGAGAAGTAGGAGAGTTCTGGGCCATTAGGGTCTGGTGTGCAACTCTAAGAAATTTGGATTTCATGCTGGAGTGATGGGAAGCCTCTGAAAGATTTTAAGTGGACAAGTGACATAATCAGATACAAAGTTTAAAAAGATCACTCTAAGCAGCCTTGAGGAGTGAGGCTGGAAGCAGATAGGCCACTTTGAAAGCAGTTGCAGAAATAAAGAGAGGATCAAGGCCTGGGTATACATTTTGGAGCCTTCAGCTTATAGACTGGTTCAAACGAAGTCAGCATGTAGGTTTGTCCTGGAGATGCCCAGTTGCAGGAGAGAAGAACATTCATAAGGTGGTTTTTTGCCTTCTCTTTCCCTTATGAAAGGGGGTGGGTGTGTTAGAAATCTATCTATGAAATGCCTTTTAGGACACACACCACTAGATACTGAGATATATTGTAGTGTCCTTAGTGATAATTGGGTGCAATGAAATCAGCTCGCAAACATAAACAGACCAAGGGACAGAACAGAGAGCTCAGAAAGGATACATTGTCAATTCACTGATAGTCCTAGTGGGCTGGGCGGGAGGGGGCTCTCCTCATGTTTCTGTGGAGCTGCTTCTCAGGCTTACCCTGCCCCCTGAGGAGCATTTTGGAGAGAACATCCCATCACCCTTCCTCCCTGAACAAAGAATGAAAGACAGGCTAACGTGATGGCCAGAGAGCAGCATTCATTAGGCCACATTTTCATAGTGGATAATTCCTTGATTCAGAAGAAAAATCCCTGGACCCTTCCCATTTCTTCTCCTTGGGCTGAGGGTAGCTGCCCAGCCTTCATGCATTTACTCTCTTGGCCACACTCAGGCACGGCACCATGTCTTTTCCCTTCAGTTTTAATATTAATAGCCTCTTCCCTAGTGAGCTGGGACATCACAACAAGTGGAAAAAAATTAAATGTTCAGACTCCCATGGTGAACTCACTGAATAAAAAAGGAATAAAAATATAAACACTTATCTCCTGGTAACCAAACTTAACTTACCAATCTAAGCACACACACACACACACACACACACACACACACAGAAATTCAAATGTGCTTTGGAGCTTTGTATTTTCAAAATGGCTTTAAAAATTCTAATGCCATCTAGCTGATTCCTTTATTTTTTAAATATTTGATTTTGTATAGTTTATATTTTATTTATTTTAAAATTATAGTTGACATACAATATTATATTAGTTTCAGGTGTACAACATAGTGATTAGACGTTTATATAACTTTCAAAGTGATCACCACAAAAAGTCTAGTAACCATCTGTCATACAAAATTATTACAATACTATTGACTATATTTCCTATGCTGCACATTATTACATCCCTGTGACTTATTTATTTTAATTGGAAGTTTCTACCTCTTATTCCCTTTCACCCTTTTGGCTCATTCCCCCACCCTGTCCCCTTTGGCAACCATCAGTTTGTTCTCTGTATCTGTGAGTCTGTTTCTGTTTTGTTTTTTTGTTCATTTGTTTTGTTTTTTAAATTCCACCTGTAAGTGAAATCATACAGTATTTGTCTGTGTCTTACTTACTTCACTTAGCATAATACCTTCTAAGTCCATCCATGTTGTTGCAAATGGCAAGATTTCATTCTTGTTTATGGCTGAGTAATAATCCATTGTATATATGTACCACCTCTTCTTTATCCATTCACCCATTGATGGATACCTCGGTTGCTTCCATATATTGGCTGTTGTAAATGATGCTGCAATAAACATAGGGTTGCTTATATCTTTTTTACTTATATCTTTGGATAAATACCCAGAAATGGAATTGCTGGGTCATGTTGTTTTTTAATTTTTTGAGGAACCTCCATTTTGTTTTCAATAGTGGCTGTACCAATTTACAATCTCACCAACACAAGGTTCCCTTTCTTCCACATCCTCACCAACACTTGTTATTAATTGACATTTTTATAATAGCCATTCCTGACAAGTATGAGGTGTTATCCCATTGTGGTTTTGATTTGCATTTCCCTGATGATTAATGATGTTGAGCATCTTTTCATATGCCTATTGGCCATCTGTATGTCATCTTTGGAGAAATGTCTATTCAGGTCCTCTGCCCATTTTTTAAATCAGATTGTTTATTTTTTGATGTTGAGTTGTATGAGTTCCTTATATTTTGGATATTAATCCCTTATTGGATATATCATTTGCAAATATTGTCTTCCATTCAGTCGGTTGCCTTTTGTTTTGTTGATAGTTTCCTTTGCTGTGCAAAAGTTTTTAGTTTGACGTAGTCCCATCTGTTTTTTTTAGCTTTTGTTGCTTTTGCCTGAGGAGACATGTGCAAAAAAATATTGCTAAGACTGATGTCAAAGAGTTTACTGCCTATGTTTTCTTCTAGGAATTTTATATTTTCAGGTCTTACATTTAATTCTTTAATCCATTTTTAGTTTATTTTTGTATATGGTATAAGAAAGTGGTCCGTTTCATTTTTTTGTATGTATCTACCTAGTTTTAGTTGAATCCTTTTTTGATTGTATTTACCAACTTGCTAATGTATTTTATATATTTATCTTGATTTTTGCTTTAACTATGTCTGATTAATATTTTAAAAATATATGTTTTATTTATTGAGGGATATTGAATTGTACTTTTAAAATCAGTGCAAAATATAACAACTTTGCATTCACATTAGAATTTGATCTCAGAATAATTCCATTAGAGGGTGTACCATGGACATTAGTGGCCACTGGGCACTAAACTTTGTTTTCAGTTGCTCCTCAGGTCTTGGATGGCCTGGTAGTGACTTTGCCATTTCTGTGGGCAAGAAAAACACCTGAGGGCCCCACACATAGAAGAAGTGACAGTAACTGTGTGTCACAGAACTTCCCAGAGGACACATTTGTGAAAAGAAAACCAAACACAAAGAAAGAAGGATAAGAGGTGAAAGTAGGTGATACTATTCTTTCTAGTATCTCCCAAGTTTAAGAGGCAAATTTTCTTAGACTTGTAGGTATCTATTTTTTGCTTCTCTAAAATAGATGAAAAATTGAAAAATTTGTAATTGTATTTATTCTCAAGATCGTGCAGATTGGGTAGCATAAAACTTGTGCTAAATTATACTACTGTCCTATCAAACACCCAAAAAGAACTAGCAAGAGAGGGAACAAAGTGGTAGGGGAAGCAAACTCAAGGGACACAGTGTTTTGGAAAGAGTAGACAGATGAGTTTTCTCTCCTTTTCCCTGTACATCAAGGTCACTGCAGCCATATCATCATTATGGCCCTAGGGAAAATGTGGGGAGAGGATGAATAAAGAGGAATGATGTAGGGAGAAGCCCCTGCCTGACCAGAGGAAAGGTAAAAGAAAGCCCTCAGGTGAGAAGAGTCACTGGGAAAGAGAAGAGGGTCAGATGAAGGGGAAGCCAGAGGCCACACTTGGCATTCTCTCTCCCTGTTCCAGGCCAGAATCCCTGGGGTGGGAGTTAGGTTGATGGGAAAGCTAGAAGCTCTGAGGGCCTCCTGTGCTCTGGTCCTTGGTGGGAATTTGGGAAGGAGACTGCTATGCAGGAGGGCTCCAGGTCTCCACAAAGCTGCTGCAGCTGAGCAGAAGGTGCAGCCAGACGTGGTTAAGCATTGGGAGGTGGAAAGAGCTAATGTAAGATCTCACTTACCCTGTGGAGAGGGTGCACAGAAGAGAACTGTGTGGGGATCCATTGTGCCCATCATGGGTCTTGGTGGAAGGGGTGAGGAGCCTGCCCTAGAGATTGTAAAGAAACAGCTTCCTCCAGGAGGGCAGAGAAGTTATGGCCTCAGCTCTTAACAGTACTGTTGGTCCCTGCAGGTCTTAGAAATAACCTCCTTCTGGCCTCCTGGGTGAGACTTGAGGGGTCTGTAGTGCTAGTGAGAGCTGAGGTAAGGCCAAGTCAGCCAGGGAGGGCCTCTGGCCCCCAGCGATCGAGTGCCCGTCACTGTGTGCACCAGGGCCCAGGTGCTGAGCCACACCAGCCACTGAGGACTCAGGGAGCTGTTTTGACACCAAGGTGACACGGCTTGACTGTGTGTTCCAGATTTACCCTTCTGCTACTCAGTAGGATGGAGGCATATGAGGAAGTTTGGATGGGCCCATGAAAATGCAGAAATCACTTCTTTTTTTATACGTTTATGTAGTACCATCTGGGTTTTTGACTACTTGTAGGAGGAATCCTTTCATTTATTTACAGTTTAAGGTAGGCATCCAGTGCAATTATTCAAACCATTGGTCAGCACAGTCCTGGTGGCTGGTGCTGACATCCAGGTGTGGTTGGATGTAAGTGAGGGGTCCTCAGAGTCCTCATGATGGCTGCCTCCGAGACATCCACAGACCAGGGAGGGGCTTCGGCACCCCTACTTCCGGGATTTTAGCCATGTTCCCAGATTGCAGACCCTAAAGGGGGCTAGACTAAAGGACAGCTAGCATTCCAGTTATATATATAGTTGGGGTTTTTGTTGCCCTGGGCTTTTGTTGCCCCTTCTAATGAAATTTGTCATTCCACTAGACCCACAAAATCACCACCCAGTATTCAGATTTCTCTAAGGGCTGAATTAAGTAGTGACAGACAGAAAGTGACCTTGGCTTTTGCTCTGCTCCACAGAAAAACTTCAGTCCTCCCCCTTCGCCGCACACCACCTCATTGTGGGGAGCTGCTGTTTTCATTTGCTTGTCTTTAAAAACAGCCCTAGGGAGCCTCACAGGCTCAAAGGGGAACAGCTTTGAGTTTCCAAGGCATGAGAGAGAAAGAAAAGGCAAAATGGAATGAGAAACTGCCTGGCATATTTTTCTTTAAAAATCAGTAAAAAATCTTCATGGTCAGAGGACATTCCCAGGGTGTCAGGATTTCTCTCCCATTGCAAACGTTGGTTCTTATTTCTCAAAGGGACATGAGACTGCTAAAATTAACTTCTGTGTTTGCCCTCTCTCTCATTCCTTCAGGCTTCCCCACCTCTCTGGGAGGATTCAAGGTTTTCTACGAGGCTGCAACTCAGTTTTTTCCCCTTTCTGGCCCACAGCTACAGGCATTAGGACAACTTCTCACTAAAAGAATATGGTTTCTGCTTTTGACTGCAGATTCAAGTACCACCTCATTTGAGTATTTACTTAACTGTTATCATTAGGGTGTGAGAGGACCATGCTCCTGACCAGCACCCCACATTTCTATCCTCAAATGTCAACACAATTGAAAACAAACAAGGGAAATGTTTTGGAAGCTGCCATCTGTTTGCTTTTTCAACTTGACCTTTATCTGAATACTAAGACGTGTCCAGGCTGAGCATATTTCTTCTTAATGAGCTAGAACAGTTGTGTTGTGTGCGTGTTCTGTTAAAAGGATATTCCAGCAGTTTTCACTGTTTTTTCCCACTGTAGAAGGTAGAATCTCTTTTCATTCAAAATAAAGGATGCTTTACTTTGCTTCCCTGTGTCAACATTCATACTACTTCCCCAGTACCTGTGCTGGTATTTCATGGTATAAAACTAGCTGTGCCTCTGAGATTTTTTTTTTAAACTTAAAACAACTTTTTTGGTGATTGCCCTGGAGTTTGCAGTATACATTTTAAGCTAAGTCCTCCTTCAAATAACACTGTACCACTTCACATGTATTACAGGTACCTCATAATATAGTAGTGTTTCCCAGGCCGTCTCTCCTGTCTGTTGACACTACTGTCAATTCATTTCACTTTCCATTTGCTATATAACTCAATACATTATTACTATTACTGTTTTATAAATATTTTTAGATGGATTAAAAATAAGAAAAAGACCTGTTTTACCTTAATTTCTTCTCTAGCACTCTTCCTTTCATTATGTGAACCCAAGTTTCTGACCTCTATTGTGCTCTTTCTGCCTGAAGAACTTCTTTTAGCATTTCTTGCAGTGCAGATCTAAGAAAGTCTTTGTTTCTCCCTTAGTTTTGAAGGGTAATTTCAGTGGTATAGAATTCTAGATTGGTGGGTTTTTTCTTTCAATACTTTAAATATTTTATTCTAGTCTCTTCTTGCTTGCATATTTTCTTCTGAGAAGTCCTCTTTAATTCTCATCCTTGTATGATAACCTGGGTTCATGGCTGTCCCTTGTGCACCCCTCTCTGCCTTCCTCTCCATCCCCCACCCTGGGCTTCTTTCAAGATTTTCTCTTTATTTTTTTTTTTGCAGCTTGTATATGATTTGTCTAGGTATGGCTTCTGCCTGGTATTCTCTGAGCTTCCAGGATCTGTGATTTGGTGTCTTCTGTTATTAAGTTTGGGATGTTCTTGGCCATTATTACTTGAAATATCTCTTCTCTGTTCTCTCTCTCTTCTTCTGGTATTCCAGCTCGTACGTACATATTAAACTTTGCTTGCAATTGCTCCACAGGTCTTGGATGGTCTGTTCCCTTTATCTCCCTGATTGTTTTCTCTCTTTGCATTTCAGTTTAGAAAGTTTGTACTGACCTATCTTCAAGTGTACTGATTGTTTAGTCTATTGATAAATCCATCAAATAATTCTTCATTTCTGTTACAATGCATTTTTATTTCTAGAATTTTCTTCTGATTCTTTGTTGGAGTTTCAATCTCTCTGCTTACGTTACCCATCTGTTCTTATATATTGTCTACTTCCTCATTAGAGCTTTTAATATATTAATCGTTATTTTTCCTTTTCTGATAATTTCAATATCTATGTCATATCTAAGTTTCATTCTGATGATTGCTTTGCGATTTCTGAGCTTCTGGAATCTGTAAATGTATGTTTTTCAATACATTTGGGAAATCTCAGCAATAGTTCTTCAATTATTATTTTCTGCCCCATTCTCTCTCTCCTTACCTGGAGGAGGTTACTGTTCCCAAATTTTTTTTTTTTTTTAATTAATTAATTTTTTTGAGGAGGGCTCAGCTCACAGTGGCCCATGTGGGGATCAAACTGGCAAGCTTGGTGCTACCAGCACCAAGCTCTAACCAACTGAGCTAACCAGCCACCCCTTTATTTATTTATTTATTTATTTATTTATTTATTTATTTATTTAACTTATAAGAGTTTATTTGAGCTAAACTGATGACAATTGCCAGGAAACAAAATCTCAGTGGATTGAGAAAATGCTCCCCCAAATCTTAAGTGTTGTTCTGGCCTTTGCTATATATGAGGTTGATCTGCTTCCTCACTAAAGCCACGTTATGTTACTTTACCAGCAGTAGGACTGGATATTCTTTAAGCCCAGGCTTCAGTTGCCTTAAAAAATAAACACGACCCCTCTTTCCCTTTCGGTGTGCCACTGAAGATCCTGGTGTCACCATGGACCACTGCCCCATCCAATGTTACCGTTATTATAAGAACAAGCTGTACCCAAAGTCTCGCTTCTGTCGAAGTGTCCCTGATGCCAAGATCTGCATCTTTGACCGGGGGCGGAAGAAGGCAAAAGTGGATGAGTTCCCACTCTGTGGCCACATGGTGTCAGATGAATATGAGCAGCTCTTTTCTGAAGTTCTGGAGGCTGCCTGTAATTGTGCCAACAAGTACATGGTGAAAAGCTGTGGCAAAGATGGCTTTCACATCCGGGTGCACATCCACCCCTTCCCCGTGATCCGCATCAACAAGATGTTGTCCTGTACTGGGGTTGACAGACTCCAGACAGGTATGCGGGGTGCCTTTGGAAAGCCCCAGGGCACAGTGGCCAGGGTCCACAGTGGCCAAGTCATCATGTCCATCCGTACCAGCTGCAGAACAAGGAGCGTGTGATTGAGGCTCTACGGGTGGCCAAGTTCAAGTGTCCTGGCCACCGGAAGAACCACATATCTAAGAAGTGGGGCTTTACTAAGTTTAATGCGGATGAGTTTGAAGACATGGTGGCTAAAAAGCAGCTCATCCCAGATGACTGTGGGGTCAAATACATCCCTAATCATTGCCCCCTGGACAAATGGCGGGCCCAACACTCATGACTCTTGGCACTGCCCCCTCTTTACACCCACTAATAAAAAATGGTACTTCCTATCTGTTAAAAAAAATAAAAAATAAATAAACACGACTCAAAAACGTATATGTGTATGCACCCCCAAATTCATTACAACATTATTTAAAATAGGTAAAATATGCAAAAAAAAAACACCTAAGTGTCCGTTGATGGATGAATGTATAAAGTAATTGTGGTGTGTGTGTGTGTGTGTGTGTGTGTGTGATGGAATATTATTCAGCCATAAAAAAGAATGAAATCTTGCCATTTGTGACAACATGCATGAACCTTGAGGGCATTATGCTATATGAAATAAGTCAGAGAAAGATAAATACCATATGATCTCTCTCATATGTGGAATATAATAATAATAATAGTAGTAATAACCAAGCTTATAGATACAGAGAACAGAATGGTGGTTACCAGAGGGTGGGAGGAATGGGTGAACTGGTTTTCTGTTCTTGTTATTGTTGTTTTTAATTTAAATGAATTTTTTTTAAAGAAAATAAATTGGGCACTGGTTGTTTCCATGTCTTGGCCACCATAAATAATGCTGCAATGAACATCGGAGTACGTATATCTTTATGGATAAATGTTTTCAAATTTTTGGGGTAGATATCCAGGAGAGGGATTGCTAGGTTATATGGCAATTCTATTCTTAATTTTTTGAGGAACCTCTACACTGCCTTCCATAGTGGCTGCACCAGTCTGCATTCCCACCAACAGTGTATGAGGGTTCCTTTTTCTCCACAGCCTCTCCAACACTTGTTATTATTTGTCTTGTTAATGATAGCCATTCTAACAGGTGTGAGGTGATATTTCATTGTGGTTTTAATTTGCATTTTCCTAATAGCTAGCGAAGTTGAGCATTTTTTTTCATATATTTGTTTGCCGTTTCTATGTCTTCTTAGGGGAATTTTCTGTTCATGTCCTCTATCCATTTTTTAATTGGATTGTTTGTCTTTTTGTGGTATACAATGGAATACTACTCAGGAATTCACCATAGAAAAGGTGAAATACTGCCATTTGTGACAGCATGGATGGATCTTGAGGTTATTTTGCTAAGTGAAATAAGTCAGGCAGAAAAAGTTGAGAACCATATGACTTCACTGATATGTGGGATATAAAACTGAAAGCAACAAAGGAACAAGACAAACAAATAAAGAAGCAAAAACTCATAGACACAGACGACAGTTTAGTGGTTACCAGAGGGGAAGGGGGAGGGGTATGGTAGATGAGGGTAAAGGGGATCAAATATATAGTGATGGAAGGAGAACTGACTCTGGGTGATGAGCACACAATGTTATATATAGATGATGTAATACAGAACTGTATGCTTTAAACCTGTGTAATTTACTAACCGTTGTCACACCAATAAATTTGACTTAATAAATAAATAAACAAAAATTTAAAAACATTAAAAAGAAAATAAATTGGCAAGAAGCTGGCCATAATTAGCAATTCTGTGTATTGCTGAAGTGTAGAGCTAAGCTTACAGATAACCTTGACTGTGCTGTCTAATACAGTAGTGCCACCTGCATGTGGATATTTAAATGCAAATTAATTAAAATTAAACAAAATGGAAAATTCCTGTCACAGTAGCCACATTTCAAGTGCTCAGTAGTCATATGGCTAGTGACTGCCATATTGAATAGCACTGATATGGAACAATTCTGTAATTGCAGAAAGTTCAGTTGTACAGCACTAACGTAGAGGAACTGAATTAAGATTTTGAGACCATCATCTGAACCACTATAAGTTCTGTAAGACTGATATGGTTAAATATATACAAATATACATGAGAAATAGATAGGGTAAAATTTAAGCCAAAAAACAGAAACCAAAAAAAAAAAAAACCTGATTGATGTCAGTTTGTTCCTTCCACACTATCACATCACACCACACTTTACTTTCTTAATTAGAAAATTGAATTACTGTCCTCATGTTCTCATCACCAAGTGGGGACCATCAGCACTCAAGCAAAGGAAGGGAGACTCTATTTTGACAATTCAGTGGAGAGCTCACTGGAATCTCTAACAATGCTAGAAGGTCCGACTGAATCCTCCATTGATAACATTGATTTCCCAGCCACTTTCATGTTTTTCATAGAACAACCTTCCTTTTCTAGGCAAATGAACTCAGATTAGATCCCCGGCCATGACCTGAAATAAATAACAGCTTGGTTCTTTTGACAGAGATTTGGAGAGCAGGTCTGTGGTGTGTGTATATCCTAACTCTAGCACTTACATCTTATGGTTGATCTCATGGCCTGAAGTCAGAAGCAGATCAGCTGGAAGTTAGCATCTTTGAAAGACACAGTATTTAAACAGACTGTTGAGGGATTCCTTACCTGGTCCTGGACTATTCCCCATTGTTCCTGACGTTTGCAGGCAGTAAAAGAGAAGCACTCCAGCAGCTTCTTTCATAAGGCTAGGAAGTGGTAGTGCTAAGTTATCAGGCCCTCGTTACTACAGCTTGTCAGGTGCCCCCAGCCTACAGGTCCTGTCTGGCCTTTAAATAGCTCATCGGGTTCACAGAGACATCAGAAAAAAATTCATTTGGGAATAGATGTCATCCTCTCAACAGCTCTCAGAGGAGGCACATTACCCCTCCTCCTGGATTTCTAAATTTTGAGTGTCACTGGTCCACTGTTCTAGAGAATCATGTGTATATCAGCTTGAACATGACTTCTGCTCAGCACTTCTAATCTGGCAAATGGACCTCGCAGCTCGCTCACTCCTGCCTCCCAGTTCATGCTTCCAGCTGTGTGAACCTCATTATGTCCAGCTACACCTAGTTGATGACCAGCAACCTGGTCGCTAAGTTTTTCTATAGTTTTATGTACAAGAAAATGGGAAGGAACATTTATTAAAAGTGAGAATGGAAGTAAAGAGCATCTAATGACCAATCCATGTATCGTGGTGTGGCAGTGGCTTTCAGGTGGAACGGTATCCACTACTGGCCAAAGGCTCTTGCATGCAGTTTGGAAGCTAATCACTCATAATGCTCATTTTGATGTTATGATTAAGACTGCCTGTTAGGGCTCCCAGTACTAGCACAGTTAGTTTTGGAAGCATGCTTAGTTGTAAACCCTTCAGGTTAAGTGCTTTATAACGTCCCCTGTGCCTGAGTGGTTTACCTAAAAAATTTGAGAGTCCCTTGCTGAAACCTCTCAGAATCCCTTCCAGTTCTGATTCTCTAGGAGGGATTTAAATTCCTAAATTGTCTTTCTCTTATAAAATTTCTTATAAAAGCTTTTTTTTAATTACAAAATTAATGGTCTTTCATTATAGAAAATTTCAAAAATGCCAGAATGCTCAAAGAAGAAAATAAAAGTTATCCGCCATCTCATTATTCTAAGATAATCATTATTAACATAATACTTTTATAACATTTTCTCTAACCAGATAATTCTGTTCTCTTTTTCTAATTTTACAAAGAGGTACACTATATATATAATATTTGCTTTTATTATCTAACAGAATATCATGAACATTTTCTAGGTCATTTATTCTTCTATATTAAACCTTATCTTTTCTACCTGAACATCAAACATTTGAAGCATACATTTGTTATTCCAAAGCATTAAAACATGTAGAATATTTAATTGGAGTAAATGTAAAAGAGTAATATATTCAAGAAGGATCCCAAAGCTCATTTTGAGTTCAAAATCAAAGGGTTTTATGTATACCAAGAAGATGGAATTCCCCGAAGGTCAGGATTTCAGATATTAGTATTGCAGGTAAGGAGAAAGGTATTAATAGGAGCAAATGGGTTGTTTTTCTTTTTTTAATTGTATTTTCTTTATTATTTAAAAATTAAAATAAAAAATTTACGATTACAGTTGATATTCAATATTATATTAGTTTCAGGGGTACAGCATAGTGGTTAGACACTTGTATAACTTATGAAGTGATCCCCCTGACAAGTCTTGCACCCACCTGGCACCATATATAGTTATTACAATATTATTGACTATATCCCATATGCTTTACTTTGCATCCCCATGACTTTTGTAACTGTCAATTTGTACTTCTTAATTCCTTCCCCCTTTTCACCCAGTCCTCCAACCTCCCTCCCATCTGGCAACCATCAGTTTGTTCTTTGTATCTATGAATTTGTTTCTGTTTTGTTTATTTTGTTTTGAGATTTCACATATAAGTGAAATTATATGGTATTTGTCCTTCTCTGACTTATTTCACTTAGTATAATACCCTCTGGGTTTATCCATGTTATTGTAAATAGTAAGATTTCATTCTTTTCTTTTTTATGGCCAATTAATAGTCCTTTATACCGTGTTTCCCCCAAAATAAGGCCAGATCTTATATTAATTTTTGCTCCAAAAGACACATTAGGGCTTATGTTTAGGGGATGTCATCCTGAAAATCATGCTAGGGCTTATTTTCCGATTAGGTCTTATTTTGGGGAAACATGGTAGATATGTACTACATCTTCTTTATCCATTCAGCTTTTGGTTAGAGCATTTAATCCATTTACATTTAAAGTAATTATTGATAGGTATGTAGTTATTACCATTTTATTACTCATATTTTTTTATCTTTCTTCTTCTCTTCCTCCTTCTCTTTCCCCTCCTCCCCCTCCTCTCCTCTTTCTCTTCCTCCTCCTTCCCCTTCTTCTTGTCCCTTCGACATTTCTCGTAATACTGGTTTGGTGGTGTTCTACTCCTTTAGCTTTTTCTTGTCTGGGAAACTATTTCTCCTTCGATTCTAAATGATAGACTTGCTGGGTAGAGTAATCTTAGTTGTAGGTCCTTGCTTGCTTTTCATCACTTCGAATATTTCCTGCCAATCCCTTCTGGCCTGCAAAGTTTCTGTTGAAAAATCAGCGGACAGTCTTATTGGAGCTCCCTTGTTAGTAACTCACTGCTTCTCTCTTACTCCTTTTAAGGTTCTCTTTGTCTCAACCATCTTGAAATTTTAGTTATAACATGTCTTGCTGTTGGCCTGTTTAGTTTCATCTTGTTTGGGACTCTGCATTTTCTGGGCTTGCATGTCTCTTTCCTTCACCAAGTTAGGGAAGTTTACCATCATTATATCTTCAAATAGGTTTTCAGTTCCTTGCTCTCTCTCTTCTCCTGGTACCCCTATGATGCAAATGTAAATATGCTTGATGTTGTCCCAGAGTTACTTTAAACTGTCCTCATATTTTAGGATTCTTTTTTCTGTTTGCTGTTCTGATTGGGTGTTTTCCGCTACCTTGTCTTACAAATCACAGATTCAGTCCTCTGCTTTATCTAATCTGTTGATTCCCTCTAAGGTATTTTTCATTTCAGTTATTATAGTCTTCATTTCTGAGGTGTGTTTTTTTAATGTTTTGTATCTCCATTTTTATGTTTCCTCTTTGTTGAAATTCTTTTTTTTTTTTAATTTAATTTTATTAAATTTATTGGGGTGACAATCTCACTGAGTTTATCTACTCTTCCCCTAAGTTCATTGTGCATCCTTATAACCAGGGTTTTGAACTCTGCATCTGGTAGATTACTTGTCTCCATTTTGTTTAGTTCTTTTTCTAGAGTTTTATCCTGTTCTTTCATCGGGGACCTGTTTCTTTGCCTCCTTATTTTGGCTACTTCCCTGTGTTTGTTTCTATTTCTTATGTACATACATCTGCTACATCTCCCAGTTTTGGCAGAGAGGCTGTATGTTGCAGATGTGCCATGGGTCCCAGTGATGCAGTGTCCCTGGTCACATAAGCTGGGTGTTCCAGGCATGTCCCTTGCGTGGGTTGTGTGTGCCCTCTTGTTGTAGTTGAGCCTTGATTGTTGTTGGCATGTCAGTGGGAGGGATTGACTCTCAGACTGACTGGCTGTGAGGACTGGCCATGACTGCAGTGGAGGAGCTGTTGTGCAGGGGTTTACTCCACAGAGCAGGATCTTCTTCAGTGTGGTTCTGCTGCCTGTTGAGTCTGCCCTTTGGGTGTGTTGATTGTGGAGTGGGTTGGGTGGTATCTCTGGTATGATCTGAAGCCAGCCTCCTGGTGTTGGTTCTGGGACCTCTTGGAAGGAGCTCTGATGCAGGCCAAGGCTAGCCACTGCCTGCACCCAGCCCTGGGCTACCTGGTAGGAGCTACAAAGTGATCTGCAGATGGTTGCTACTTGTGGTAGGCTTGGAGGTACCTGGGAGAAGTTAAGCTACAAACTGAGGCTGGCTGCCAATAGTGCCAGGCTTGGGGCCACTTAGCAAGAGGTATGGGGCACACTGAGGGGCATGCTGCTTTTTTGGGAGGGGGAGGGTTGTGAACCTTTAAGAGAGTTTTGGAAAGTCTGCAACATACGCTGAGATAGGTTGTTTGTCTGGAAAAGCTGCTGAAAGAGGCTTGGGCAGGCACACAATTTTGGTGGGATGAGGTCTCGAGGAATCACCAGGGAGGGGCAAACAGTGTTTGCTAGGTTGATGGAGACTCAGATTTGGTGCCCAC
Organism: Rhinolophus sinicus; assembly: GCF_036562045.2. Lineage (NCBI taxonomy): Eukaryota > Metazoa > Chordata > Mammalia > Chiroptera > Rhinolophidae > Rhinolophus > Rhinolophus sinicus. The sequence goes on from NC_133762.1 coordinate 55,690,612, forward strand.
CCACACATGTAGGAAGGGCTCAGTAACAGAACAACGGGGCCTACCTGCTGGCTCTGTGAGGGGAGGGCTCAACCATTGAACAATGGTGCCTGCCAGTTACCCTTCCAGCTCTTGTCCTGAAGCCAGATAATTCAGTTTCTCCACTTATGTTCTTGGCACTTTTTGAACTCCTGCACCAACACTGGAGCTCAGAGCAAGTGAGTCCATGCGCAAGTGAGTCCATGCTCAGGCCCTTTAGGAGGAACTCCTGGGATTCCAACTGTCTGTCTCACTCAGCCACAAACTGCTAGTTTTCACAGCTAGAAGTTATGGGACTTCTCTTCCTGGCACTGGAACCTTGGGCTTGGGACCCTTCACTCCTTAGGGGGTACCTCCGCAAATGAGATATCCCTTCCAATTTTTAACTGCCATATGTGGGTGTGGGGCTAGCCCATTCCATGTCTCTGCCCCCCACTACTAGTCTCAACATGGCTTCTCTTATATATCCTTGATTATAGGACATTTGTTCAGCTATTCTTCAAGCAATTCTCAATGATGGTTGTTCTGTAATTTCGTTGTAAGTTTGATATTTTCGTGAGAGGACTTGAGCACAGTGTTTACCTATTCTGCTGTCTTGACTGGAACTACCAGGAATTCCAATTAGAATTTATATCTGAGGGAATAGAAACTGCTTTAAGTTTGGGATTTAGTTAAACTCTTGGTTGACATATGCTTGCCTCACAAATCTTGGCAAGACCAGCTGGTTTTTGTAGTAGCCTTAGAATTACAGAGAGAAACTCGAGACACTTAGACATTTTATACTAAAGAACCTATCATTCTTTGAACAGTATCAACAATATCCCAAGAAAAAACATTTTGTTTATTCCCTGTCCCTATGCTTTCTTTAGTCTCCCCACCCCTCTGCCTCCATTATTGTTAACAGGATTTGGAAATGAGGCCTTGTATCTTTTTTCAAGGAATTTGTCCATTTTATCTATGTTGTCTAATTTATGGGTATATATAAAGTTGTTTGTGATACATCTATTTTGTCCTTTTAATATCTGTAAAATCTGTACTTACGTTGCCTCTTTGATTCCTGATATTCATACCTTGTGTCTTCTTTTCTTGGTAAGTTTCTCAATCTTATTGATCTTTTTATTTTCTGTTCTGTTTTTCTGTTTGAAATTTCATTTTTTCCTGTTCTTGTCTTTATTTTTCCCCTACTTCTGTTTACTTCGGGTTTATTTTGTTTTTATTCTTTTAGTTCCTTAAGGTGAAAACTCAGATTCTTGACTTGACAACTTTCTTCTTTTCTCATATAAGCATTTAATGCTCTGATTTCCCTGTAAGCACTGCACAAGGTGAATATTACAGTTTTTCTACGTTGTATTTTTATTTTCATTCACTTTAAAATGTTTTCTAATTTGCCTTGTAATGTCTCTTTGCTGCAGAGGCCATTTAGAAGTGCATTGTTTAATTTCCAGATATTTGGCTTGGTGTCTATTTGAGTTCTAAGAAAAAATTTCTGAAAAATTGGAAACTTTGGTGAAAAGGCATTTGAATTAACACTGACAACATGACAGATTTTTCACAGTAAAGTGAAACATTGTCATGCTATTGTCATTGTATGAACTTGAAAAAGGGTGGTATCTTTAGCTATTTTGTAATACTTGGTCAGATTTTTAACAGGATTTGAAGCAACTTTTTGGGACCCTTCTGAGTAGTATGTCTTGTCTTTGTTCTTTTTAGTGCATTATCGTTGGGCACAACTGGATCCTGAAAAATTCATGAAAATTGCTAAGCACCCACACTGCTTTAAGAATTTGGAACTGAATCTTGAAAAGGAAGATAGAAATAAGAAATTGAGAACCTGAAGAGTCCTGCAAAAAAACACCAAAGGAACGTTACCATTTTATGTTGTTGCTGTGGTCTAATAGAGGAAGAGAGTGCTGCCAATGCAGGGGAAGGCACCCCTGCACATGGCAGCAGGGCATACGCCTGTGCCTCCTCCACAGGAAGGCATTGTTTGTTCCCACATTGTCTTGGCTTGCTTTTGGAACAGGCTGGCCCAACATCATTTGTCATCGAGTTCTCCTTTCACACTGTGGTTTATTCCTGTGTGTCCATGATGGATCTTAAATGCATTCATGCGTCCATGTTCTTCCCAACACTGGCCAAACCAGGGCCCACGTTAAGGTGTAAAGAGAACAATCATCAATGATAATGTATTGTGTGAGACCTTTGCATCTTGTAAATTTTCTTTTTTCTAAAAAGAAATAATAAAACTCCAAACCTCAAAAGGCCATTTTATTATTAAACAAATCTTTCTGTGTTTCTGCTTAACAATTTTGTCTATAGAAATACGTGTCTGACTCTTCTCTATATATATATCTACACTTCTTTTCAAACAACCCTTTTGTAAGAGGCCTTCCCCAAGTGACTCACACAGGCCACTGATTCCACAGTGAGAGCATGACCATGGTAATTTGTAGTTGATGACATTTTACTTGGACATGAGATGTCAAGAAAGGAGTGTATGTGGGAGGGGAATCCAGTTTCAGAATGGCCAAATTACTGAGACCAAGTGTGACTGCCATATCTGGTTTATCTACCTTTGGGAGGTGGGAGAAAGGCCCCAGCATATTAGACTTTATAGTTGCATGGTTGTCCATATATCCAAGCCAATACCCCCACAGTTATGTGAAGAACCACATTCTGCCAGAGTTTCTCAGTTCATTTTAATCTACTAGTGGCACAGCTGTTAGCGATCATTTTTAGACATTGTATGATGTCAATAGTAATATATATCTTTGTATGACATATCTATAATACATTAATGATTATATAAACAGAGTTATCGTCTTTTGAAATACTTATTACCTAACTATAGAAGAGATAGCCTTCTTAGGCATTTTTATAATGCTGAAACTCTATCTCTGACCTTTATAACTCTTGAGTCCCTCTAGTCTGACCTAGTTCTCTACTTAAAATAAAAACATAATTAGAAAATGTGGGAAAAAGTAAAAAGCTCAAATTGCATCTCCAATGTACATTCAAGTACTTGGAATATGGAGTTGGAAAGAGTTGTGCCAAATTGCTTTATTGTGAACTGATACAGATGGTACATTATAATCCATGATAGGTTAAACCTCTAGGTTTAAAATCATTGCATAAAAACCCTTGGTCAGCTCCCACAGCTCCATGGGCAGTGAGGTCCAAGGAGCTCTTCTGTCTAAGTGATCTGAGTAGGTGTTTGTGGAGTGAATTCAAATTCAATTTAAAGTTACTTGAGTCTACAGTTTTGTAAACTTAGCTATAATGACGGGCTGAGCAGATTTGTCATGTATTTCCTTGCCACAACATTTTATTGCCACCAATTAATGCTTATTGAACAGCTGCCGCCTGTTCTTGTGATAATGGGTAATGAGGATGGCATAGAGAGAAGAGCTAATGTGCTTGATGTTTGGACAGTGGTAATATGATAAAGTCCCTCATAGTCCACAACCTAGTTTCTGGATCTCATTTTAAAGGGACTTAGACAAATTGGAGAGTGAGAAGTTCCATGGCGTCAACTTGCTGACATGAGCTGGAAACCAAAAGGGAAGAAGAGCTGGAAGGGAAAAAAACAAAACTGAATATTTGAAAGACGTGGACAAGACACTGGGTAAGGAATAAAACTAGGAGCAGAGGGTATGAGTTTCATTAAGAGATTCTGGCTTGATATAAGGGAGTGCTTTCTAGCAACACGATTCAAAAGTAGCTGGCCATATTGGGAGCTATTAGTGTTTGAGCAGAAGTTCTGAGCCTACTTCTGTTCAGAAACATATTTATTTATTTTAATTAAGAAATTTTCCCTCCCTCACAGTATACAGGGAACATGGTAAATGTTGGAAAATATTTGCTGCTTTTGTAGCATTGGATTGAAGGAAGTTTTTCTATCATCCTGAAGTCACTTTCAATACCTAGTAACAGAGAAAAAGCAGTGTGTACACTAAAGACTGGCATAAGAGGGTCTCACCACAGGGCAATGGTATAAATAAAAAATGATAGCTCAAGAAAAAGCCCATGACATCCACAGCTGCATCGAAAAGGTAGTTAACTTCTGTCTTCCCCCTACCCCCTTCACTCTTCTGAAGGTCATTTCTAACTCTTAACTGTGGGACTAATGGCTAAAATTGGATTTGGGGTGCAGTTCTACTTGCCAAGTATAAAACTCTCAATCTTTACACCCCTCCTCACATCTCCAATTCCTCTTTTGTGCTTGTTTATAAAGCTTGCTGTTTACTGTGCATTAACACATCATTTGAATCAGGATGGGAGAGGAGAATCATACACCATTTATGGCTTTTCTGCGGAGTCTCGGCAGACCACAGGCCAGTACTTTAAACAGAGCACTGTCTGATAACACGGGGTACTAGGCTATGTTTAATCTTGGCTTTCATGCTTTACTTTATAGGAAACCAAGCTCTTCTGGTGACACAAAACACAGACCAAATAAAGACACTCTGGGTCTGGACACTCCATAGCATCGCCCATAGTTGGTAGTCTTCAGGAAGGTATTTTCTCTATCGAGCCGCATCCTGACTAGATGGGTGCCAACTGGCAGATAGAAAAGGTGGTATTTCATTGACTTGATCATAATGAATATATAGTTCTACAAACTCAGTTTAGTAACTCCAAAACCAGAGTGGTGATCTTTTCTGTCACTGACTTGTCAGATTCCCTGCCCTTTTTCAGCCAGGTACTTTCAGAATTCTTAATTTTCAATTCATTGCTGACTTGGGTCTTTTGAAAATAGAGTTAAAGAACCACATCTCAGAAGACATGGAACAATAACAAAAGTAGAGTCTCCCATTGACAGTACTATAGAAAGCAAATGGAAAATCACTGTTTTGAGGGGAGTCTGCCTCCTGCAGTTGCTGCCAAGATTTTTTGTTCTCTCCTGGCGTACTAGTGCACTAAATTTTTAGAAGTTCTGGAAAACAAAACTAAATTCCCCTTATAAAAGTATCTACTCATGATGGTATTTTGGATTTGTTAATTTTTGATACTATATTTCATATTTGTAGGGGTTTTTAAAAGCTTTTCTTGTTTTTGAGCCTTCAGGGTTAGTGAGTGACACTTTCTGTCACCAAGCAGGAAATGTACTGGGGTATCTGTTGAAGGAGCTTCAGCTGACAGATCCCCTGCAACAGGGAAATGGGCTTGGAGCAGGTGTGCGTCCCAAGAGGTGGCCTCACAGAGGGAGCTGAGATCTGTAAGACAGTCTGGAGTTGGCGAGGTAAAAGCGGTGGGCCATGAGGCTGAAACAACAGGTGCAGTACCTCAAGGTGTGAGAGAAGCAGAGCTTCAGACAACTGCCAGGAGGTCGGTAGGACTGGATTCAGGAGGACAGGGGCCATGCAGGGACATGGATGGATACAAGACTGAGGGGTGAGCAGGGACAGAACACACAGAGGTCTGGTAAGTCATGATAATGCATTTAGGCCACATCACATCTCCCTCCTCCATCTTCTCCAGGCTGATTTGTTCTAGTTCTTCACAAGTTTCCCCTGTGACATGGCCTTGAGAGTGACCTTGAGAACTGAGTGCAGCTCTGCTGATGTGGGGTGACCAAGGCCCCTGGACATTGGTGTAGTGGTCTCAACAGGACAAAACATTGCAAAGACTTAGAGTTGAATCCTGGCTGGGCTGTTGACTTGCTGCACGAACTTGGCGCAGTTCATTTGTTCATTCAGCTCTCTGAACTGCTGACCCTCATCTGTACAGTCTTGGAGCCTGGTTGTGGGGTTAAATAAGAGATGAGCACAAGGTGCGGGGCACAGCACCTTGCAGTGGTGCACACACATCTGGGACACCAGGCGTGTTACTGTGATCATGCAGCTCAATGTGACTTGAGTGCTTTCATTCAGTAGCTGCATCCCATCTTTGGCCCATGGCATGCCTGCAGGTAACTAAAATCCCAGGCTTATTCCATCTAACCACTGTGTGGTCAGCGAAGAACCCAAATGAACTTAATGTTATTTCTGTTGGGCTCAGCTTGTGATTCTGGAATACTGAAATGGTCATGCTGGCTGTTGCTCCCAGCTTTTTGTCACCCTCAGACGTGTTTTCTGTATCTTTATCCAAGTTGGCTGAACAATGCACACGATACAGTTGGCACTCTATTAGAAATGTTCTTTCAGGTCAATAGATGCATTATTTATATTCTTGTTTAACCTACATTTCTCCTTCCCACATCACCTGTTTTTGCTAAAATCAAGCTATACTATTTTACAGTATTTTAGTGATTAATGATTCTTTTTGGAACAAAAAGATGCTAGTACAACACAATGCGTTACTTGTGAATTCACGCTAGCTTCCAATGATGACTGTGTTCTTTTCCATAGGCTCACAAACCATCTATCTAATCATCTGTAATGTTTTCAGGAACCCACATCTTACCAGATGGTCTGATCTGTCTGGAATCCATCTTTTGGAAACTGGAATTTTTAATGTTTGTTTGTCTCTTCTTTTCAGAATACTTTTCAAAGTTATCAGTGATAAGTTTATTCCATAATTACATCTTTAAGTTTTTTTTTGGCATTCAGTATTATTTTATATTAGTTTCAGATGTACAGCATAGTGGTTAGACATTTGTATACTGTAGGAAGTGATCCCCCTAACTGGCACCCACCTGGCACTATACATAGTTATTGTCATATTATTGATTATATTCCCTATACTTGTAACTACCAGTTTGTATTTCTTTATCCCTTCACCTTTTTCACTCTGCCCCCAATCCCTCTTCCATCTGGCAACCATCAGCTTGTTTCTTGCATCTATGAGTCTGTTTCTGTTTTGTTTGTTCATTTATTTTATTCTTTAGATTCCACATATAAGTGAGATCATATGGTATTTGTCTTTTTTCTGACTTATTTCACTTAGCATAATACTTTCCAGATCCATCCATTTTGTAGCAAATGGTAAGAGTTCATTCTTTTTTATGGCCAAGTAATATTCCACTGCATATATGTATCACATCTTCTTCATTGATGGGCATTTCAGTTGTTTCCTTATCTTGACTATTGTAAATAGCGCTGCAGTGAACATAGGGATGCGTATATCTTTTCAAATCAGTGTTTTGAATTTCTTCAAAAGAAGTGGAATTGCTGGGTCATAAGGTAGTTCTATTTTTAATGTTTTGAGAAACCTCTAAACAGTTTTCTATAGTGGGTACACCAATTTGCAATCCCCACAGTGCACGAGGGTTCCCTTTTCTCTACATCCTCACCAACACTTGTTTTTTGATTTATTGATGATGGCCATTCTGACAGGTGTGAAGTGTTATCTCACTGTGGTTTTAATTTGCATTTCTCTGATGATTAGTGATGTTGAGCATCTTCTCATATGTCTATTGGCCATCTGTGTGTTCTCTTTGGAGAAATGTCCATTCAGGTCCTGCCCATTTTTAAATTGAATTTTTTTTGTGTGTGTGGTAAGTTGTGTGAGTTCTTTACAAATTTTGGATATTAACCCCTTATTGAATGTATCATTGGCATTACTTTAGAGCTTTTGTAACTTCTGTTCATTCAGAGAACCTAATAAGTCTGGCTTCACCTACCACGGGTTTCAAGGGCTTCAAGTCCCTTTATATGATGTTTATTTTGCCTTTTTTGAATTTGCAACATTTGTCTTATAGGAGTAGATAAAACAACTAACTTTATTTGGGCACTTAACCATGACAAAAGCTATTCTAAGCTCTTTATGTGTGTCAGCTTTTGTAATTACCAGAGCCCTTTTGTTTCTCCCATTGTAGAGTTGAGGAAACTTAGAGAGGTACGATAACTATCAAGAGCTGTGAAGGGTCTGAGATATTATCCAATTTACAGACTAACCAATTAGCCTGCCACAGTCTCTTGGATGCTGTCAAAAGATAGGAGACCCAAGTCAGAGACAGCACTGAGCTATATTACTCACAGCAATAGTGGAAGCTGGTGTCAGCATTTGTGCCAGCTCCCTGAATCCCAATTTCCACAATTAAACATCATCAGAAATACAGTTCCAAAGCAAAGGCAGTCAGCACCTCTGCTCAGAAGATGTGCAGAAACACCAGAGGCCACACGGAATTGTTACCCAACAGGAACTGACCCTGAGCCACTCCATTAGGAGATGATGGAGTCAGGATTCAAAGCCAGGCCGTCAAGCCCAGAGCCTGCACTGTCAGCCTTTCCCCATCCCCACTGGCTGCCCCACTATGACAATGTGAAGGAAGGAGGAACTGAGCTGGGTGCCATCTTCACACAGTGAGTCTCTTACGATCCTGCCCCGAACATCTTTCTTGTTCGGACATCCCTTTTCCTTGTCACTCACTCATTCCATTTTGTTAGCCTGTCCAGATCCCCTCTCCACTCTTCTATGCCCAAAGCGGTGGCCTATATGCACTTGCTCCCTGCTTCTTGTTAGGTTTGGACAATGGGAGGCACATGCAGGTGATCTGAGGACTCAGAGAAGGCGGCATGGTGCGGGTTCCCCTGGCTCTTTCCTCTACGAGGCAAAAGTGCAGCACCTTTCCGGCAGCCTCTCCTACAGCTATTTCTAAGTTTTCCAGTAACCCTCCCTCCTTCTGCCTCAACCCTGTCCCTTCCATAACTCCCCCCAGTTGCCTCATTTGAATATGTCACCTTTTCCTGGACTTGAGCCCTTCACAGTCTGCTGCCATGGCCTACCTGCCTGTCTCAGGGGCTTCCTTCCTACTGAAGTGGCCCCGTTACTGTTCTTACATGCTGAGATTGAAGTCATGAGGGCTGTCGCCAGCTTGCGGTTAATTTTTTTGAATCTTACGGGAATTTTTCTCTATAATCCTTTCTGTGTCACATACGCTAACAGTTTTATCTCAGCACCCTGCCCCCCCATTTTACTTTAAAGTCCCCAATTGAAAGTCTGCATTTTGAGTACTTGCTGTCTTGGTGTTGCAGGCCAGAGACAGTCAGGGCTTTCTTCCTCTTCTGAAGCTTACTTTAAATTGAAGGAAGAGATTACAATGTCCCATCTATCCCCAAGCCTCTTGGTTTTTATCCTAAATGTTAGAACTTTTAGAATTACTCTAACACAATAGCCACCTAACTACAGGTGAGTAAGTTAATTAAAATTAAATAAGATTTAAAATACTGCACTTCCTCTATCCATCGACAGACGCTTAGATTGTTTCCATATTTTGGGTGTCGTGAATAATGCTTCAATAAATGTGGGGATGCTGGTATTTCTTCAAGATACTTATTTTGTTTTCTTGGAATATATACCCAGAAATAGAGTTACTGAATCATATGGTAGATCTGGTTTTAATTTTTTGAAGAACCTCCAAACTGTTTTCCACAGTGGCTGCACCAATTCACAATCACACCAACAGTGCACAAGGGTTCCCTTTTCCCCATATCCTTGCCAACACTTGTTATTTCTTATCTTTTTGGTAATAGCCATTCTAATATGTGTGAGGTGATATCTTATTGTGGTTTTGATTTGCACTTCCGTGATGATTAGTGACATTGAACATCTTTTCATGGATCTGTTGACCATTTATATATTTTCTTTGAAAAAACGTCTATACAGTTCCTTTGCCCATTTTTTAATCAGGTTATTATTATTGTTTTTTGCTATTTTTTGAGTTGTTTAAGTTCCTTATATATTTTGTATATTAACCACTTATCACACATATGGTTTGCAGATATATTCTTCTATTCCATAGGTTACCTTTTCATTTTGCTGATTGTTTCTTTTGCTGTGCAGAAGTTGCTTGGTTTGATTTAGTCCCACTTTTTTTCTTTCTCTCTTGTTGTGTGTGCTTTTGTCATGTCTTAGAAATCTTGCCAAGGCCAAAGTCAAGAAACTTTTTCCCTATGTTTTCTTCTAAGAGTTTTATGGTTCAGTGTTTACATTTAAGTTTTTAATCCATTTTTAGTTATTTTTATGAGTGGTGTAGTATTAAAAATAACTAAAACTATAATAATTTGTTAATGCATACACAACTTCAAAAGATGTTAAGTTCCCCAGGCAATTCCATGAGCAGCTGAGGCTGAGAACCACTAGTGTAGTAGCTCTTACAAAGTACTTTTCCCTTATAAATCTCCATAACCATGTACTTCTTCCCTTAAACCATAAAGATAATGTATATGGGATAGTATCTTACATGTAAAAATGCTTTTGCAGGCATTACCTCTTTGCTGGAACAATTCTGTGCTATAACCAGAGAAGAATTTCATCATTCTGTAGATGAGACCACCAAGAGAGAAACTGACTTATTTGAGACCAAAGAAATAATGACTGGGCCATGACTTGAACCTAAGCCTCCTGACTCGGGCCTCGTTCCTTCATTCGTTCATTCATTCATTCATTCATTCATTCATTCATTCATTCATTCATTCAGCAGTCTATGTCAGCTAATGTGCTAGTTGCCAGGCACAAAAAGATGATATAACTGAGCCCTGACCCTAGGATGCAAAGTCTGCTGAGAAGATGGATGGACGGGTAGACAGGTAACCAGACCAGAGTGCAAGTGCTTCAGTAAAGGTGGCAACAAGGTCCTCAGAACATGGCTGAGCAAGCCTTCTAGAACATTCAGGGAAGTGATTTTTTTAAGGGAATGCCAAAGCAGTTTGGTTAGTGGTCTGGGGCACATAGGGGATACTCAGGTAACAGTGGACAGCTTATACAAAGGTTTACCTAGAAAACAGACCTGGAGAAACACAGACTATTCTGCAAATTTCAAGAGATATTTAATATCTGGACATAATGCCCCCTTCAAGACCTTGCAAGTCTTTTCCATCTGAGTCTTCTTGTTGTCCATTAGCAGGTTATTCAGTGAAACTGGGGCAGTATCCTGAGGGCAACATCAGTGCTCCTGGTTCTGGACCATCTTGGGTGGTGTTAGAGGATATGTGGTTTGGTCTCAGGGTCTTGTCTCTCTCATCTGGGCCTAGCACAGAGGAAGGCTTTGCCTTCTTTGTGATATAATCACTGGGGTGCCCTCCTGAGGGAGCTCAGTGCTAAAGGTGGAAAAACTGATTGTGGCCCAGAGCTCGGTATCTGCAGAATGTGGAGCAGAAAAAGCAATGTCTGGTCAGAAGCCCCTTGATCTCTGGATCTCTTTCATGTCTGTACAGTGGTCATGCCTCCTGGACTGGGTTGCTATGAGACTCAAGGTGATAATGACTGAGGACAGGAGCAGCGAGATGGCAGCTGCTCAGCCAATGCTTTGTCTGCAGCGGAAGGGAGCAGGGGATTGGGAATAGAGGACTGATCATTATTCCTGCTTTCCTTGCAAACGTTGCAAACCCCGGGCTCCAGACCTGGCTTCCAAAAGTTGTGGGCTGGGATCAGATTGGGGAGAAAAAGGGCATGAGAGAGGCCTGCTGAGTCTCCATGGACATGCTGCTTGCTTCAGTTTTCAGGTTTCTTTCTGGCACAGGTTGATCCAAGTGTTGCTGCTCAACAGGAAAACAGAAATACCACACGGATAACTGACAGCAAACACGCTGTCTCCACATTTCCCAGTTCTTCCCAAAGATAGGATGCTTCTAAATAAGGACAGGGAAAGAGGAGGCCCTCCCTGCCCAGGAGGGATTTCCAGAGAGAGCCATACTGAGCTGTGTTTTGATTGAGAGCAAGTCCCTGGGCATAATTATGATCCAAATCCAGCAACCATTTGACTAGTACTAGAGTGGGGTCAGTTCCCCTTACACAGGATATTCCAGACGCCCCTCCTTCCCCAAGATGATGATAACCCCTTTTAGTATACTCACCTCTCTGAAAAGCAGTCTGTATTAGCAAAAATTTAACTACTTTGCAGTTTTGGACCAGTGATATGAAGACCCTAGAAAAATGGAGAAAAATCATTGGATTTCCGGGAATGTTGAGTTTACAACCTGTGCTAATACAGGTATAAAGGAGTGTTTTTTAAAAACTTTCATTTGGAAATAATTTCAAACTTACAGAAAAATTACAAGAATAGTGCAAAAAATACCCTTATATCCTTTATCCAGATTTGTCTGTTACTAACATTTTGCCCCATTTGCTTTATTGTTGCTCCCTTACCCTAAAATATGTGCACATTTTTCTGAGTCATTCAAAGATAGATTACATTCACATTTGAAGGTAACTTACATACCTCACAGCCCTTCAACCCTGAGTACTCCAGTGTGTGTTTCCTAAGAACTGGAGACCTCCTCTTACAAAACCATTGCACAGTTGTCAACCTCAGTTTAATGCTCTTTTCTGTAACTTATTGTCCTTATTCTATTTCCGTTAGAATAAGGTAATAATGTCATTTGTTGCTACGTTTTTATCCCTCAGTACAGGACTCAGTCTAGAATCAGGCTGCCTTTCTGTAGCTTCCTTTTTCTCCAGAATAACCCTTGAGCAAACCATTTCCCCACCGTGGGCTGTGGTTTCCTCATCTGTAAGATGCAGGGTCAGAGTAGCTGACATCTGAGTTCTGCGATTATCTGGTGGCCGGGGTTGCCCGACACAGTGCTTTACATCCTAGATGCTCTTAAGATGTTTAATTGAAGTCTTACTTTCTATTTGAGGGAGCTTAGGTTTCACCTTCTTCTCTAAAACAGGACGACTGGCATTGGAAACAAATCTAAAGTCTCTCTGTCCTGGTCTATAAAAGATCTCAACGGTGACTGTTAATAATAGTAACAATGTGTTTGGTGATTGTAGCATATGGATAAGTGAAATGAATGACAGTGTCACAAGGCATGAGAGGGAGAAATTAAAAATATTCTATTACCTGCACTACATTTGAAGTGATATAGTATTATTTGAAAGTGGACTTAGATTAGTTTAAAGTGTAGATTTTTAAACTCTAGGAAAATTACTACACATTTTTTTTGCAAAAAATCCATTTTAAATATAAAGACTCTGAAGAGTTAAAAGTAAAGGGGTAGAGAAAGATGTACCATGCCTACACTAATCAAAGGAAAGCTGAAATAGTTATATTAATTTCAAACAAAGTAGACATCAGAACAAGGAAAATTATATGGATAAAGAGGGCCACTATGTTATGATAAATGGGTCAGTTCTCTAAGAAGACATAACGATGGAAGCACCTGACAACAGATGATCAAAATACACGAGGCAAAATTGATTGAGCTAAAAAGAGAAATAGACAAATCCACTATTGTAGTTGGAGACTTCAATATAACCTTGTCAGTAATTGATAGATCAAATAGGCAGAAAATCAATAAGGATAGAGTTGACCTGAACAGCACTATTAATCACCTTGATCTAATTGACAGTTATTGAACACTCCATCCACCAAGAGCAGAATACACATTTTTCTCAAGGTCCTAGGGAGCATTCACCAAGATAGACCACATTCTGGCTCATGAAATAAACCTTAACAAATTATGAAGACTAGCAATCCTACAAAGTCAGTTCTCAGACCACAGTGGAACTAAACTCAGAATCAATAACAATATTTGGAAAATCCTCAAATAATTGGAGATTAAACAACACACTTCTAAATAATTCATGGGTCAAAGAAGTCTTGACAAAAATGTTAAAATATTTTGAACTAAATGAAAATATACAGCTTATTAAAATTTGTGGGATGAAGTAAAATCAGTGCTTAGAGGGAAATTTATAGGTTAAATGCATACATTAGAACAGAAGAAAGAGCTTAAATTAATAACCTAAGCTCCCCTCTTAGGAAACTAAATAAGGAAGGGTAACTTAAACCTAAGGCAAGTAGAAGAAAAGAAATTAAAAATACATTCAATTCCCTGTAAAAAGGATACAGGAAAGAGGTAGCTTCTCTGCTTGGAGAAATTGTGATCATCCGAGAACAATGACAGCAATTTCGTGATGATGAGAAGTGACACCGCTATAGTGCTCTTTATGTGCCAGATGCTGTTCTAAGCAGTTCTCTTGGATTCATACATTTAATACTTAAAATAGCCCTACGAAGAAAGCCCTATTAGAATCCCCATTTCACAGATGAGACACTGAGGCACAGAACCATTAGGTACTTGCATCAGGGCACACAGCTACTAACAGGAGGAGCCAGCGCTTGAATGAGGGCAGCTAGCTCCAGAAGAGGTGGAATCACTCAATTCTTGTTCTGTCTCTGTCTTCTCCAGAAGAACAATGACTGGTCTTCTAGAACAATTTGTGTAGACTAGGAATATGTAAAGGATAGAAGGGGGAGACCTAAGATGCCATCACAGGTAAGCAAGAAATACAGTTGCTCTTACGACTTTAAGAGCTATTGTTAAAGTCTGAGAAATCATAGAAAATAGGAATGCTGCCAAGAGGTTGTGGAAGATAAATTCTGCACAGAAATTTGCTAGGGCAATGCCACAGGTCTGTGCTCCAAACAGCACATTAATGTTTTGAATGAAGTCATACTCATCAAGTGGTCTGATTTGCAAAGTTGAAAGGTGAGAGAGCCTTGAGTGATGCCAGAATTTAGAGCCCACTTTCAATACAATACAATTAAACAAGATTATTTAGTTAAAACATAACTTGCAAAATATAGACTAGACAGGACCTAGGTGGAAAGAAGTTTCTTTGAAAATGAACTTGGGTTTTAGCAAACCATAAGCTGCAAATGAGTTGCAAATGTGATATAGCTGCCAAAACATCTGGTCTGTTTCCAGCCTCACTGAAAGGGATCTGGTATTTGTGCTAGAGACTCTCAAGCTGGACAACACTTCAGAATAATTTTTAAATTTTAGATGCTTGAATTCTACCCCCAGAGATGCTGACTCAATAGGTCTGGACTGAGATGAGGGACTAAGAATATTTAAAAGTTATTGAGGTGTTTGGAATTGCAGTGGGACTGAGAACTACTAGTTGTCCCAGAAATGAGGTCAAGGTGGTTCTGAGCATCAAAGTGGAGGGAGCATTAGGAGGTGGGCCTCCAGGGTTAGCCTAGTTCAAAGCAGAGACCTGAGGCTGAGCAAGCATTAGCAGTCTCTGTCTAAAGATACCTCCCAAAGCTGTTACTCCACTTTAGTCTTGGGCCTTCACAGAGCTCTTAAACTTGTTCAACTCCGTACACTAGAGGGATCGTCCTCAGTTCTGGGATTTCCCAATTTTCATTAGAGCTGTCAAATAAGTATAGGCTTTGGGGAGAATAGTGTAGTGGTTAGAAAAGTATCTCAAGGAGAGCTTACACACAGTAGGTCCTCCCTCCATAGATGTTAGCTACCTTCCTGTCTTTCCCTTTTCTTGCTGTCCAGGTGTGAGGCATGCACTGCAGCCATGCAGCTTTTTCAGGTGATGCGGCAGTTAGCGTCCATGATGACCCCAAGGATCATCTCCGTCTGGTATTCAGGCTCGTGTGTAGTTCCCTCTTTCATTGACTCGGGGCTGACCTGTGTGATCAGTAGAACACAGCAAAATTAATGATGTGGGACTTCAGGAGTAGGTCAGAAAAGGCACTGCAGCTTCAACTTTGTTTTCTTGAATTCCTTGCTCTGGGGGAAGCCAGGTGCCATGTTATGAGGATACTCAAGCAGCTCCATGGACAGCCCCACAAGGAAAGGAAACAACTATCGTACCAACTTCCCAGTCATGTGATGAACCACCTGGGGAATAGGTTTTCCAGCCTCAGTTGAGCCTTCAAATGAATGCAGCACCATTTAGCAACTTGCTGAACTGTATCATCACAACCACACACCTCAGGCCTTCCTATTACATGAGAAAAAAAATAAATCACTAGTTTGTGTAAGTCACATGTTAGCAAACTACAACCCATGGGCTAGCTGCCTGTTTTTATAAATAAAGTTTTATAGGAATGCAGCCACATTCATTTGTTTATATGTTGTTTGTGGCTGCTTTCACATTATAGTGGCAGAGTTGTGTAGTTGTGACAGAGACCGTGTGGCATTATCTAAATAAGCCTGAAATATTGGCTATCGTATCTGGTTCTTTGAGAAAAAGTTTGCCAACACTTTATCTAAGCCATTGCTCTTTGTTTTTTCCCCTTCTTGCAGCTGAATACAATACTTAAGTGATCAATGGTCCAATCCACAGGACATTTGTTCTTGAAGAACCAGGGGACTCAATAATGTGGAAGCTCATGGAGAATCTAGCCAGACTGTATATCATTCTAAAGTCTGCACTGACCAAAGATTTTGTTCATTAACACAAACAGTCAGTAAACAGAATCCATTTTAGCTGATTCAAGAGACTTTAACAAAAAGGATTCCTTATAGATGTGAGGGAGAGTCAAGAGAGCAAACACAGGATTTTGAGGCACCAGAGACCTGCAGTAGTGGGAAGCCATTACCTCCTGCAGCTCTGTAGGGGAAAAATGAGGAAGTGGTGTGACCAGAGCCCATTGGGTACCCTTGAACCTCACTGATACATTAGGATCAATTCATAATTGCAGCTCAAGCTGCTCTAAGAATTTTGATCCGTTTTGAATCAGCTGAGTCAAAGAAAAATTGGGTTCTGGAACAATTACCCAGAGGAAACAACCTCTGGAATCACTCTTGCTACAAGTCTACCATCTGAGTAATTGGGAAAGCAGCTTGTGACTTCATTTATTTGTACAATTATTGTCTCTGCCTGATTTTGCCCATATAAACTGATGTTTTTCCTCTTATCACACACGCCCGGTGTTGTAGGTGTCATTTTTTACCAGATTTTTTTTTAGCCATGAGTATCATCTATAATTAAAAGGGGAACTAACTGAATTCTTGTAGCATTTTCACACCAAGAGAAGCTCAGAATGTTCAAATGCTGTCCAAAGTACCAAGTAGAGATTTTCCAATTTTATGTTTGATGGGTCAGAGTAAAAGAGGCCTTGAAAAGCAGAACCAGACAGAGTCTCCTCCCATTGCCTTCCCAAGTGTCTTTGGGTCAGAGCCAAACATTCTAGGTGGCCTCAGCTGGTGATTGGCAGACACTTCCATGCTCTTATTCTGTGTGTATTGCCGGTCTTACCTGGTAGTACGTGCCAGAGCAGCACTGCAATTTTCCTTCTTTAGGAGCTGAGACCCAGGCCCAGGCTCCACCACAGTTCAGATGTTTCAAAAAGGGATGACAGCTTCCTTCTCTTAGGATCCTGCCACAAGGACTTTGCCTGGAATTCAAGAGCAGCTTCAGAATGACCACCCTGCTGTGTACCTGCTTGTTTGTACTGCAACTTGCCATTCCAGTTACTATTGCTATTTAACAAATTACCCAAAACTTAGCTGCTTAAAAAAGCCACTTTATTATGCTTATTGGATTTGGTTGGTCAGGAATTTGAGCAGAGAACAGCAGGGAGGACTTGTTTTCGCAACCCGATTTCTAAGGTCATACCTGGAAATCCTTTAATGTGGGAGTGACTCAACAGTTGAGGGCTGGAAACATGCAGTCTCCTTCATTCTCCTGTCTGGTGCCCGGAGCGAGAAGACTTGAAGACTAACACGGCTGAGCAGAACACTCACCCTGGCTTCTCCTTGTGGCGTGGCTTCCTCCCAACACGGCAGCTTCCAGGCAGTTGAACTTCTTACAGGGCAGCGCAGACTCCAAATGTTGGTATTCCAATGAACCAGACAGAAGTTCATGGCTTTTTTGCTCCAGCCTTAGAAATCACACAGCAGCATTTCTGTTGTCGTCTTTGCTCCAAGCAGTCACAAGCCCTCTTCAATTCAAAGGAAGGGAAAATAGTCTCTACTCTCCAAGAAAGAAGTGTCAAAGAATGTTAGAGCAATGTTTTAAAAACAACATATTTGCAAATGGGGAAGCAGTTTCATTTTTCTCGTAGAAAGTGACATAAACGTAGTGTTTTCTCATCTGGAGATTGGAGAAACTCCACCCAGATATATGAACATAGGCCAGGCTGACTGAAATTTTTGACTGAACTGCAGAGGCCAGAGCTTTAAACTCCAAATAATGAAATTGTGGCAGTGATGGTGGTGGTGTGATAGAATGTTATTAAAGAACTGTAGGTTGGCCATTTCTGCACGGTCATTCTCTTATATGCCTAACATATAAGATGCATTGCAGCCTTGAGAGGAGAAACTTAGAAAATCCTATAACTGCATCCTGTTGGGGGATGGCAGAAAGAAGAAGCAAGGACAAGGTTTGCTGATGCCTAAAGGAGGTAGGGCTGCCATCAGGCTGAGCAAACCATGAGGCCAGGAGCAGGAAAAGACAATATTTGAATGATGCTGAAGAGAACTTGGAATGGATTGAAGGAGAAAATAAGATCTATCAATAGTTAACAAGAGGTCATACAGGGAAACTGGTTTATGGGGATAGGGAAAAGAGAGGAATTAACAGAGGTCAGAGCTAGCAATTAAATAAAGATGAGATTTACTGACCCTTAGTAAGTTCTCATGAACAATGGGCTAGAGCATTGCTCCTGGTCTTGGGGAAGCAAAATAGAAATAAATTTCAAGGCTGACTGTGAGACCAACATGGACATTAGACATTTTCCAGTACTATAAGGGAGGTGTCTGGTTATAAACATATATCAGCAAGGTCATGATTTTGCCCTGCAGCATCCCCAAGAGTTAGAATTGGCCTCCTACACATCAGCAGAAGCCCTCTAATGGTATGTTTGGCTATTGTACCCATATCTGCTAACTTTCTGACCAAGTGGTTTCTGGACGTTACATAGCAAGTTGGCCCTTAAGTTTATTTAGGGTTTTTATATTCATTATCTTATTTACCCTAACAAACTTATGAAGTAGGCAGAAAAGATACTATCATGTTCATTTCTGTGATGAGGAAACTGGAATTGGGAAGTTGGGTAGCATCTCAAACCAGGCAGCAGTAGAGACAGGACTAGAATCCAAGTCTCGTGCCTCCTGATTGCCAGGGCCTCTGGCTTCTGCTCTGCTGCCTCCCATGCTGAGCCAGGAGCTCAGGTGTGCTGTGAGCCAGCTGACTTCATTTCAGTGGTAGATGCCAGAAGGAAATGTTTGACTGCCTCTTGCAACTGGAGTGCATTTCAACTTGAGTCTTCCTTCCATTCTCTCTCTGTCTCTCTCTGTCTCTCTGTCTCTGTCTCTGTCTGTCTCTCTCTCTCTCTCTCTCTCTCTCTCTCTCTGTCTCTCTCTCTCTGTCTCTCTCCCCCCCCACCCCCCACAATGATGTTGCTGTTACAGTTGCCAGAGCATTTCAGTAACTGCAGGGTCCTGTGCTCCATTTCTTTCCTCATCAATCAGTTGTCTATTGCTGTATAACAAACCACTCCAAATCTTAATGGCTTAAAACAATAATCATTTATTATTTCTCACATTTCTATGGGTCAGCAATCTGGGCAGTTTTACTGCTGGTCTCATCTGCAGTTCACTCATGTGATGGAGATTATCTGATGATGACACTGGGGCTGAAGAACCCATGATGCCCTCATTCTCATGTCTGGATATTGGTGAGACACTTTGGTGCTTCTCCAAGTGGCCTCTAATTCTCCAGTATGCTAGCCTGGGCCTCCTCACAGAATGGTGTTCTCAGGGTTCCAAGAAGGTGAAGATGGAAGCTTCAAGGCCTCTTAAGGCCTAGACTCATGAAACCATGCAACATCATCTCCACCATATTCTATTGGTCCACATAAGTCAGGAAGCCAGCCCAGATTCAAGGGAAGTAGAGAAATAGACTCCAAGGATGGAGTCTTGATGGGAGGAACAGTAATGTCCCATTGCAAAGGGGCATAGGCCCGTTGAGGTCATTCTTATAATGCTCTGCCATATGCCATGATCTGGTGAACAAGAATTAACCAAAACATGCCCCTATTAGGAAAAAACAAGCCTCTTTCTCTTATAGCACTTGTGTATCAATTTGTGTTTTTTGGTGGCAAATGACAGAAACAGACTCTAGTTAACTTAAACAGGACAACCATACGTTAGAAGGGTAACAGAGGCTTACAGACCTGATGGAAGAATTTTACAACATGACCTTAGAAGTGACAGGAAGAGGGCAGCTCTAGGCATCTCTGAAGCAGGAATTCATGGATACTATTTTTAGGGACCTCATCACTGGAATGACTTAGTTCCTGCTGATTTTTATTTTATTTTAATTAATTAATTAATTTGGTTTTTGTCTTTGGTCATTGGCTCATGGTTCAATTTCCTTGGGAGCTGCTTTGGCACATGTTCCCGCTGCTTGGGTGGGGAGTGGGGGCAGGACAACTTGATGGATCCGACCACATGGAATGGGATGGGGTAGTGTACCAGAGGAAAAGTGGGTGCTGTGTAAAAAGTAGGAGAGGCAGGCAAAAATGTCAGTTGTCTACTGATTTCTAATCACTTCCTGTGGGAACTCATTTGGATTATTGGTGGTGGGGGGCCTAACCGTGATGTATATATGAACAAATTCTATCTCAATGCCCCTGTTCCCACCCCTCCACCCCCAAAATTAAAACAATTAAAAATCTTTTTTTCCCTCCTTTATGCAACATGTAATCTTAGATGAACTTTTGTCCCACTGGACCTAACTTCTTAAATGCAAGTGTCCCCAATGGTTCTATCATTCACTCTGTTTTGTACTCAATGTCTTATGTGAGGCATGTTAGCCCCTATCATGATATCAATCCTCACCTCCCTGCGGGTGACTCCTTGATGGTCTTTGTTACTGACCATTTCCAATTTGCTGTGAGAATCCTCTACCCAAATCCACTGGACTCAACCTGCTCTCCCTCTCAAAATGTGCTCTGGCAGCTACCACATATTGGCTTATTCAGCACAAATTTCAACCGCCTGACGCATGTCGCCCATACTGTAGAGTCTGGAAAGACCAAAATGACATTTTCAAACTCCTGTGCAGCTGCGGTGCCATGCTTGGTTGACTTCCACCAAGCAGGCCCGTCCACTGAGCCACGGATGGCAACAGTGAGTGACGTGAAGTATGGGGGCTCTATGGGCGCTGTGTGATAGGTGTGTGGGTGCTGCAGCTTATGTCAGAGGCTTTGGTTCTTCTGGGGCAGCCTGGGAGCTTCTGCTGTCCTGTCCTCTAGTCGCAGGCTGTGAGTGGTGGCAGCAGTAGGGTTTCTGCTAGAGCGTTCCTGTGGGGGGAGCTTGGCCATATCTCCTGGCTGCATTGCTCCTGACCATGTAGCACCCAAGCATGGTTCCTGAATTGGAAATTTTCCGAGATACCTAATGGAATAAACCTTTTCTGCTTAAATTTGTTAGATTGGATTCTGTTGTCTGCAACTAAGAACACTGCCTGATATAAACACTCACGAGTTCCCCAGTGCTTTAGTATAAATCTTGAACAATATGCTCTTTGTCCCCCACAAAAAAAGAGCCCTGTCACAAAAAAAAAAAAAAAAAAAAAGAGCCCCGTACCATTTTGTACTTCTACAGGTAGTATATAAGAGTTCCAACTGCTTTGTCTTGCAGGCATCTGGTTTTGTCAGCACTTTCTTGATGTTGCTGAAAGAAACAATGTAATTTTAAAAATGTTTCAATATCATAATGTGACTTTAGGTGGGGGGACAAGATACACACACACACACACACACACTTAAAAACCTTTTTATTGCAGTAAAGAAAATAATGTTATTAACATTGTCTAGGTCTTTTGAGTCCACTTCCTCACTTTTGTTGACCTTAACTGTCACAGAAGAAAATTTTATGGAAGTTTTCAAGGCATTGTTTGATTTAAACTGGAAAAGCCTCTCCAGATTTGTAGATGTAGCTTCCCTAATTGTTTTGTTCTGTCTTTTCCTTGTGTGGGTGAGTGGACTGTGGATAGACCTGTCTCATCATTGGTCCAGGACAAGTCTCTTCACACCCCTGAATGTCCTATGAATGGAGGAGGAGACTATGAATAAAACGGCTCAGGTATAGAAACTCAGTCCCAGGACCAGTCTGCAATTTAGTCACCATTTTCATGTTGAATTAGAAGGCACATGCAAGGACAAGAGGCATATGGTTAGCAATTAATTAATGGCCTTGATGAAATTCTTATCAGTTCAGGAGACTTTGCTAATTTGAAACCATTGTCAGCCAGCTCCTCATTAATAAGCTGAGCTCTATTCTCCCTACCCTCTCCCCAAGCTTCCCTTCTGACTCTCAAAGTCTGTTGCAAAGCTGGATGAGGACTTCCACCTGCATCCCAGCGAAGACCCCAACCTTGGTCTGGAATCTGACCTCAGCACCCCGACTTCACTTTTTTATGTACAGGGAATTTTCTTGTTTCATTTTCCAGGGCAATGTTCTCAGCATATGATCTCTGAGATCCAGCGAATCCTTGATTTATCATTGTCAGGGTCTTTTACAAAGAGAGTGGGACCCAATGTTGTGTTGTGTTCTCTGGTCTGTGTATGTGTGTTGAAGGAGGGTGGTTTGGGGGGGAGACAGAGAGCAAGGTGGGTGGGAAGGGAGGCAGCAGAGGGTGGTGAGTTCACTCATTCCAAAGAACCAAATAAATTTCTTCTGGGTAATCCATCCTTTCATCATTTTCTGTTGCCTTTCTTCTCCGCTTGGTGCTGACGACTGGACTCTGTGGGATATGGTGTCTGGAGCAGGACAGGTTCATGCTGAACTGCTCAGGTAGAAGCCTCTCATATGTTTTATACGAGGGGTATATCTACTTAATATACATCTACCATATCAAGCAGGTATAGGAATTGCATTCATTTCTTGTGCTCTACTTTTGAAGCTTCCAGAAAAAGGAATTTTGTTGTCAGTCCTCAGTGTAGGGAATCCCTTCTCCTAATAATAAGAAACCACCAAAACAGCACACAATGGAGCCTGTAAAGTGTTTCCTTATTGTAAAATGTCATACTCAGCCTGTTGTCTGGTTTTAACTAACATACCAAACGACAGGCATGGCTGTAACTCACTCCTGAATTCCATTACTTCTGTTTCATTGTCTGTCTTCTCAATTTGTGTGTGATTCTGAGGTGACAAATTTGATTCCCCTTTGAGTCCAAGGTTTGACCCAATGCCACTGTGTCAGTTAGCTTTTTCTATGTAACAAGCCACCCCAAAACTCAGTGGCTTAAATACCACATATTATTTTTAGTAGACTTTATTTTTTAGATCCGTTTTAGGTTCACAGTAAAATTGAGTTGGGAGATTCAAGGATTTCCCATATACCCCTTCCTCCACACAGCCTCCTCCACCATCAATGTCCCCCACCAAAGTGGTACACTTGCTATCATTGATAAATCTACATCGTGGCATCATTACCCTCCAAATTCCTAGTTCACCTTAGAGTTCACCCTTGGTGGTGTACATTCCGTGGGTTTGGACAAATGTATAAGGCCATGTATCGACCATTGTAGTATCATGCAGTCATTCTGCTTCCCTAAAAGTCTTCTGTGCTCTGCCTATTCATGTCTCCTTCCTCCTAAACCCTGACAACCACTGATTTTCTTTTTTTTCTGGCTCTATAGTTTTGCCTTGTCCAGAATGTCATAGAGTTGGAATCATACAGTATGTAGCTCTTTCAAATTGGCTTCTTTCACTTAGTAATATGGATTTAAGTTTCCTCATGTTTTTTCATGGCTTGATAGTTTTTGTTGTTGTTGTTTTTAGAGCTGATAACACTCCATTCTCTGGATGTACTATAATTTATTTATCCATCACCTACTGAAGGACATCTTGGTTGCTTCCATGTTTTGGCAATGATGAATAGAGCTTTAAACATCTGTGTGTAGGTTTTTGTGTGGACATAAATTTTTAACTCATTTGAGTAAATAGAAAGGGGCATAATTGCTAGATCATATGTTGAGTCGGTTTAGTTTTGTAAGACACTGCCAATCTGTTTTCCAAAGTAACTGTACTGTTCTGCATTCCTACCATCAATGAATGAGAGTTCCCATTGTTCCACAGCCTCGTCAGCATTTCGTGTTGTCAGAGTTTTGGATTTTGGCCATTCTAATAGGTGTGGAGTGGTAACATATTTTAAATTTCTCAAGATTCTGTAGGCTGCCTTGGTAGGTCTTCCAGAAAGCAGCTATCTATCAGCTGAGCAGCTCAGCAGGGGCTGGATGATCTAGGAGGATCTCAGCTCTATTTCTGGGGCTGTGCTGGGATGGCTGGGGCCTCCTTCGATGTGGTCTCATCCTTCAGCAGACTCGCCCAGGCTGCTTCATATGGTGGTGGAAGGGTTCCAATAGCAAGAGAGGACTTGTCCAGTTGTGCAGCACTTTTTAAGCCTCTGCTTATTTATGTTTGGTACATCCCATTGTCTAAAGCAGGTCACGTTACTACACCCAGATTGAGGAATGGAGAAATAAACTCCACCTCTTGATGGGAGGAACTGTAAAGTGTTGTATCATAATTTCCCCATGTATAGCAGATGGTGACTGTGATATCTTACTGAGTGAAGGAATAATCTCTGACATTCCATGAACCACTCTAAATCCCCAGCCCAGGTTGCACACAGAAAAGCAGTGTCTTCAGTTAGTGTAGGGAAATATTATAGAAAGGAGATTAGATAATCTCATTCTTCTTTTCCAATTCCTTCTGGGGTGTGAGGAATTGATGACTGCCCCTTTGGAACAATACCAATAACCCAGTTGGTATTGTTCCAAAGGGGCAGTCATCAATTCCTCACAGCCCTGCATCAGGAACTCACAGCCTCTGGTCTAAATATTCTATAAAAGAAAAGCATTACACTTATTCTTGTCTTCATTTCTTAATTGCTGAGAAAAATGTTATTGAGGTTTAAAGGGTGATAGCTAATCATACCTCTTCCCTTTCCATCTTTGGACTCATTTGAGAAATAGATGCAAACAACAGGAATTGGAGATCAAAATAGCATCTCTGCTGCTGGCAGCAGTGGATCCGAGAATGTAGCTTGGGCTACAGCCAGACAGGTTTCTGCTTCTTCCTCACGGGAAGGGAGCTTGGGTCGGCAGAGCAGGTCCACTGGCCTGCCAGACCAAAGAATTGTCGCCTCTCACCTTTTAGGTCATGGCAGGCAAGACACAAGGGTCATGCAGGCCACCCAGGCTGTGGTAGCTATGGCTCCTTCCTCCTCACCCCACTCAGCAAGGAGTGGATGGAAGTTTAGGTGGAAGTTTGCTATTCTGACTTCTTTGTTGCAATTTTTCTATATGCATATATTTTAAAACTTTTTCTTGAAGCATCATATACATATAGAGAAGAGCATACATCATAGGGCATGGCTCAATACATTTTCACAAATTAAAAACACTCACGTAACCAGCACCTGGACCAAAATCAGAAAAATTACCAGCTCCCTAGCAGCTGTATGGAATCTTTTTTGTCCAGCTTCTTTTGCTCAAATTATGATTTGAGGTTCACCATGTTGTATATAGATGTAGATTGTTAATTCTGAATGCTGTGTGGTATTCTACTGTGTGGATACCCCTGTAATTTATTTATCCATTGTACCTGTGATGGACATGAGTATAGTTGCCAGATTTGGTGAATTAAAAGCATTCTCATATGTGCCTAAAATATGCAGGTAATTCTGGTTGATATACCCTTAGAAGTATCCCCTGGGGCCCAATAATTCCACTTTTAGACATATATCCAACAAAAAATGTCTAGCGATTTTCAATACTGATAACTTTTCCAAAGTGAAACCGTTTGGCACTCCCTCCGGCAACATTATGAAAGTTCCAGTTGCCCACCTCCTTGCCTCCTAATACTTTGGAAAAGGCAAAATTCTATATCATATTCTATAGATGAGGCTGAAATACCAGGAAAGGGAGAAAATGAGTCCCCCTGTCATTGAAAAGGGAAGAATTTTAAAAGGAATTTTTTAAATGCATCAATCTATCTCACTTTTATAAAAATGTATTTTAAAGTTGCAGACAATTAACAGATGGGTCTTTTTAGGTGTAACATCATCTTACAATCAGGGGATTGATTTATGATCTAACTTTAGAAACTTGAGATGCTCTGAATGTCTCACCCAGCTCTCGGAGGAATTATTTTGCGGACAAAACGTTCCCTTGGTGGAAATTGTGATAAAGCACCAATTAGTGACTGTAGAAACAAAGTGGGAGTGTTTAACCTTTCAGGCATGCCAACAATCTGCTTCTTAATTTGAGAATAGGGTACAAAGTGTTAGCAAGTGAAGAATAGTAATCATTCATCACTCAACTTGACATCTCCTTCACAGCAGAGGCAAGAGAAGGGTTCCTCTCTGCTCCATTTATGCTGGCTTTCATCTGACTTCTCTGAGAAAGGACCAGATGCTCTGATGAGGGGTAGCAGACACTGAAAATATCTGGAGATCAGGAGAAAACATGCTGACAGCTTTTCCCTTGAGAAGCCTCTCTACCCTCCAAGCTCCTCGGAGCACTTTATGTGCAGTACCCAGCAGCAAGTCTTACTAGCCCTTTTCCCCAAATGGTAGAAAAGTGGTGCAGGGAGGCTAAAATGGCTCACTTGAGGCTACAAGGGAGGCCAAATGTTCAGCTTAAAATAGAAACTGAGAGCTCTGGGAAACTCAGACAGCCTGAGACAGTCCTTTAATCTCTGGACCCTTCTGCGTCTTTTTAGACAATAAACCTTTCCTTGAAAGAGGTTTTTCCCCCCCTTAGTGACAGGGCTGCCAGTTGTCTCTCCAGGATGTTGTAAAAAGGTGACATTTAACAGTGGAAATTGAGACTCTAATTGACTTCTCCTAGAGCATAAAAACAAGTGCCCTGTATTCCTTCTCTTGGCCAGATGTTTGTAATTGTCCCCTTGGGATTCTACCTTGAGGGAAGCTGAAGAGACAAAACAGAACAGTTCACTTGAACTGGTGTAGTTACACACTCAAGATTTGTTTTCACTGCACAGGGGAAGACATGGAGAGCCCCTCCAAAGAGAGGTTGCAGGAAAAGGGTTCTAGCTCACGTCACTAGACACTGGGACCAAAGTAGCCCCTGAATCTCTTGTAGTGAGTGATGAAGAGCTGAGGTGAATCCTCCATTTCCTGATATGGGTCTACGGGGACCTGTGATTATTTGGATTAGTTGTGTGACTTTGGCTAATGGAATTTGAGCAGAGATGAAGTGAGCAAAATCTCGAAATGTACTTGTGTAGGAGGTCTTGCCTTCTTGTGTTGTGGTCATCATCATGAACAGAACATGCCCCAGGGAGCCTGCTTATCATGGAAGATGAGAGACACGTAGAGCCTAGAGTCTAGCCCAATTCCTAACCTCTTGGCAAACATGTAAGCAAGAAATGATTGCTTATTGTTGTGAGCCACTGAGTTTTGTGGTGGTTTGTTATGCAGCACATTACGTTATAGCTAACTGATACGAGGCCATTGAAAGAATAGGGTGAAAGAGATTCTTAGTGTGCTGTGAACAAAATTTAAAAAAATGCTCAGCTTTGGGTAGTTGCATAGCAGGCACCTAGTCACTTTGAGAGGAACTGAATTGGTGATTATATTTCACATATTTAAAAAAGGATAGCGTGAACCACACTATGTTCTGAATCTCTGACCTGCCTGTTGATATCTTCCTCTTGTTGACGGAAGAATGTCCAAACCTGTATAGAATTTTTATGAGTTTATTTGAGCCAAAACTGATGACAGGAAGCAAGACCTCAGATACTCCAGAGAATGACAGTTTGCAGTTTATTTTATGCATTTGAAATTAAGGAGGGAACTAAGGAAAATTACATGAGGGTGGGAGAAAGCATGGTGAGGATTGGATTGCAGGGTAGTTAACAAGATTATGTGCCCTCTTTAGGGTGGTTATGCCTTTGAGGGGCCTGGAAAAGAGAATTACTCTGACTTTTCAAAGGTGTGTTAACTTAGGTGCACAAGAACAATGGACAAGGCTTGCTTAAAAATCTTTCACTAAAGAAGTTATATGTCTGGGGCATGACTACGCACCATGACCTGCCCAGTTAGGAATTTATGATCAGATCACCCTGTGAAGTTACTTTCTATTAAATTTATTACAGTGCCCCTTTTTCACCTACACTCTTAATTGACTATAACTTTTATGAATCCTTTTCTAATGGCTTCTTTCCCATCTTTTCTCCAGTCAGTATGTTGACATCTATCTATTGACCAAATCCTGGGCTGAACCATGAACACCCATATACCCACCACCTAAATTTTACAATGAACATTTAGCTGTAATTTGTTTTGTTACATGTCTATCTACCCATCCTTTTATCCATCCATCAATCCATCTTAGTTTTTGAGGTATTTCAAAATAAGTTGCACACCAATATACTTCATCCCCATGGCAAATTCTGACAAATGCATATACCCATTATCCCTGTAAGTTTCTTGATGCCCCTTTCCAGTTAATCCTACCCCATACTCCAGGGTAAAGATTATTTTAATTTTTTCCACTATAGATTAGTTTTGCCAGTTTTAGAACTTTATGTAAATAGAATTATACACTATGTATTCTTTTGTGTCTAGCTTCTATTGGCACAATATATTTTATATTCACCGATGCTGTTGTGTCTATATGTAAAGATCCTCATTTTTAAATATATAATTAGACAAGATCTTTTCAGACTCCCTTTACCTTAAAATTTTGGGTTTCTCTGATGTATATACAGTTACAGTAACCACTGTTAAATAATACACTTGAACAAGCATCCTTCTAAAACAAGCATCTCTCTTGCATGTCTGTCAGAGATTTTGTCCTTTGGTTTTCACCCCCCACTACTCCTTTTAGAGTTGATAAATCTTTCAGAACTGCTGAGGGAATTTATCCAGATTTGACCCAGGGGCATAGTGCTTTTGATTTACTGAGTTCAGTAAAATGCAGGAGCTGACTAAGTTCTTAGGATCAATTGCATCTGTCTTTTCCCCAAGTGGTAGGTAGTCAGCAGTTTATCTTTCGCAGGCTTCACAGCAGTGTGTCCAAACTGTGGGTTTTAGGAATGATTGAAAGACTTAGCAAGTTGTCCTTCTTACTTTGCTCTGGTTGGGCGACTAGAGTCTAGAGCAGTGAGTGGGAAATAATAAAAGAAAACAAGAATAAAGTGACATTTTCCTCCACAATCGCTAAGACTGTTCGACTACTTTGTCCCTTAGATTTAGCTTGAGGTTTTTAACTAGAATGTTTCTTTGTTCTGTGTCAATTTAGCTAACCTAGAACCACATTTCCCGGAATTCCCTTCCTCTCAGACATCCCTGGTTAGCAGGGACCACCACCTTGCTGAAGACTTGGAAAGCGGAAGTGACACAGCACTGTGGTCTTTCTGCCTTGGAAAGGTCTGTGCAGGAACCCAGGTACTGTTGCAGCTCAGTGGGATTGTTCCTGATCCACTGGCTCACCTCTAGAGGAGGCTGCCACAAAGCTTCCTCTAGCCTTTCTGACTCCTGGGTGACTGGGGCCCTGCAGCAATGTGAGCTCCCTGGGACTACCATCAGCTTCCCTGACTTCGGGCCAGGCTGCCCTCCCCATTGCCCCCAGGCCCAGTGCTAGAGCTGTGTTCCCAGCTCCCTCCCATTAATGTATAAGATCTCAGCGTTCTAACAAAGCCCATATTCCATGTCATTCTTAATGCTGCTATCTCTCTGATAGACTCTTGAGTGATTACACCTAGTGATGAACATTTCTCATCACAGGAGATGTGCAATATTCACTTTTGGTTCCTTTCTCTTTTCCTTCCTAACACCCTGATTTGGTTCCATGATCCACACTGCTCCATGCAGCCAGGAGATCAGGGAAAGCTGGCTGAGCTCCACCTCAGAGGTGACTTGATGACCTAAGCCAACCCTGCTAAGGATGATAGAGCCAGTCCTGGCCAATGAGATGGGGGAGAAGTCACTGAAGGATTTCTGGAGAATAGGCCCTTCGTATAAAGAGATAAGTATGAAGGAACATGGCTCTTTTTGTTGTTGTTCTATTGGATGTTGCCCCAAACTGTAGCCACCACAAGGGACACTGGCCTTAGAAGAACATGCTGCAGGAAGACAAAAAGGAGGAACTTGGATCCTTGAAGATACATTGAACTGCTCAAGGAACCAGCCCTGGAATACCCAACTTTTCCCTGTTTGCCTGGGTCTTTCCCAGTTTTAGCACTGAAGGCCCTGTGTCTGGGGAAACCCCTGGGTCCTGAGCATGCTGGGTGGTTTGTCTAGCTGTGGCTCAGAACTTTAACGAGAAATAATTCCCTTTACTGTTGAAGCCTTTTGAGTTGTGTCTGTTCTTGGTGCTTATAGCTGAAAGTATTCTCAATGGTATGGGGCAGTAAAAGAATGTGCCTTTTGTTTCTGACAGCAGTTATAAGATAGGGATTCTAAAAAACATTTTGATTGATTAGTATCAGTTTCATTAATTTACGGGCAGACATAACTTATACATTTTACCTAATTTTAAAAAATTACTACTTGGACATGCATATGATATAAAAAAAGATAAACATAGCTATTCTATTTTAGGTATTTGCATGTCTTTGTGCCTTTCTTTAGCTTTGTCTTAATATAGGCGTGCCCTTACATTGGCCAGTGATGTCTTTTGGGCCAGGAGAGAAGGGTGATCGCTGTTCTACATGTTTAAAACTCTCAAGTAAGTTGCTGGAATTTTCAAACATATTTATACAAGAATTTGGTGTAGTTCAGTGATTTTTTCAGAAAGAAAGTTTTTCTGGACTTGAAACGGTCTTCCTGTGGGTGTAATAGATTAATTGCATTATTGATTTGGCCCTTTTCTGCATCTATACCTATCTTTGCTTAGGTTAGGTTGTAGCCCAAGATCAAAATAATACCGTGTGGGCTGGCCTGGTGGCTCAGGCGGTTAGAGTTCCATGTTCCTAACTCCGAAGGCTGCCTGTTCGATTCCCACATAGGCCAGTGGGCTCTCAACCACAAGGTTGCCAGTTTGATTCCTCAAATCCCGCAAGGGATGGTGGGCTGCGCCCCCTGCAACTAGCAATGGCAACTGGACCTGGAGCTGAGCTGTGCCCTCCACAACTAAGATTGAAAGGACAACTTGACTTGGGAAAAAAAAAAGTCCTGGAAGTACACACTGTTCCCCCAATAAAGTCCTGTTCCCCTTCCCCAATAAAATCTTTAAAAAAAAATAATACTGTGGATTGGATGGCTTATAAATAACAGAAACTTATTTCTCACAGTTCTGGAGGCTGGAAGTCAAAGATCAGGGTGCCAGTATGGTTGGGGTCTGGTGAGAACCCTATTGTAGGTTGCAGGCTGTTCTCATTTTATACTCAGATGGTGCAGAGCAAAGAGAGTAAACTACCTCTCGTGACACTGATAAAGTACTAATCCCATTCATGAAGTCTTCACCTTTATGACTTCATGTAATCCAAATTATCTCCCAAAGGCCCCACTTCCTAATACCATCACATGGTGGAGGTGGGGGTGGGGTGGAGTTTCAACATATGAATTTTGGAGGGACACATTCAGTCCATGACAATAAAATTTGCCATGTAGCCTGATAATGTCCTCCTACCATGACTCTGGGTTTGCCTATGTGATGTTCTTTGGCCAATAAGTGCAAGCAGAGGCGCTCACATAGTTGAGATTGTTGGCTTGTGCCCTGCCTCCACCACGACAATGTAGCTAGGTTCTCCTGTGGGAGAATGAGTGTCACATGGCCCAGGCACCCCAGCTGATAGTCAGACAACTGCCAGATATGTGAGTGAGCCCAGATGAGACCAGAAGAATCATCCCATTGACCCCAGCCTAAATTGCTTGTCCATTAACTCACGCGTTAAATAAATGCTTATTTATTTATTTATTTATTTATTTATTTATTTATTTATTTATTTATTTTATTGGGGAACAGTGTGTTTTTCCAGGACCTATCAGATCCAAGTCAGGTTGTTGTTTTCAATCTAGTTGTGGAAGGAGCAGCTCACTGGCCCATGTGGGAATTGAACCAGTGACCTTGGTGTTATGAGCACTGCACTCTAACCAACTGAGCCAACTGGCCACCCCACTGCTTATTAAGTCAGTGAGTTTGGGGATGGTTTCTTACACAGAATTATTGCAGCAGTTGATAACTAAGATTGTTTTACCCATCAGGGACAGTTTGGATAGGCTGTAAGAAGGAGTTAAATATCTTGGCTTTCAGCCAGTCATACCTTATACAATTTAACCCAGAAGTTACCCATTAATCACCCTCTTCCACATGCTTATGTCTTATTCAAAGATAAATGTAACAGTACTATTTTAAGTATATATGTATCTTTAGGCTTTGAGTTTTGTCCAAAAATGTGGTGCCCTCACAGGAACCATATCCCACCAATGGGAGCTGGTTTCTGTTCCACATGAGTAATAGCCTCAAGTCACTGGGGGTTTAGGAATGGATTTTTATATGAGTTTGTTGTAATTCAGTGATTAAAGATGGGGCCAGCATCACTTCATGCTCATGTAACTTCCTTATGGTGGTCAGGACTTTGAGGTTGTTTCCCAGGATGCTGATGAGAAAGCGTATGTGACTATTTAAATTTAAGTTAGTTATAACTAAATACAATTAATTCAATTCCTCAGTCATATTAGCCATATGTCAAGTGCTCAACAACCACAAATTGCTAGTGGTTACTTCTTTGGACAGCACAGATACAGAACATTTTCATTATCTCAGAAAATACTGTTGGGCAGTGGTCTCAGTGCTTGTGTTCAAATTTCTTATTTACAGAATCTTTTCTGTCTAAGCTTCTAGTTTCTTCTGACCACTTGATTCTGACAGGCCCTCACTCTGTACCCTCTGGGAAAAGTGAGTTATTGTTGTCCAGGTTATTTTATAAAACTCAAGCAAGCTAGCCTGTTTTGACACCAACAATGTTAAATATTCTCTTCATTTACAGGTCACAAAAGTAACCATTGAGCAGAGTCTTTATTCATTTACCTCTACTGTTGGGGAGTATTCATTCTGCCCGGGCAAAGTGAGGCTTGGGAGGGAGTAAGGGTAGCGAGGACAACCTCCAGTTTGAGTTGTGAAAAACCTCAACAAAAACTGAGGGGGGGGGAAGAAGAAATTGAAGCATACACAGAAAATATTAAGCAAAATTATGCTCCAAGCCAGGCTCTTCTGAATTTACCCTCCCACCTCCACTCCAGCTAGAAGTAGCATTTACTAGAAAACAGAACCTGTCTCCACTCCCTGATTTCCTCGAGGAGGGATTTTCTTCCAAAGTAATTTCTCCGCACAATGCTCCTGGTCTCTCTTCACCTCTTTACTTGCTAGGGTGAAGTGACTTTTTTGAGTGGTGAATGTGAGAAGTATAAATAGAGTACCTTCATGTCCAGAACTTCCCCTGGGTGGACCCCTCATGACCAGCCTCATATGCAGAGCCCTCCAAGGAGGGTGGCTGAGACGTAGGTGGGTAACTGCCTCGCCCTGTGGGGTTTAGTTGATAAGCCCATTGGGGCCTTATATAAGTCCTTTCTTTCAACTATGCTTCTATCAGTGATAAAGGCTAAATTTTGGGTCCCATCCTCCATTCCTTGTCCTATTTCTCAGTTTCTTTAAAATTCATGTAGGGGAGACAAATGCTGTTTATTGGATGCTCCCACAAACCCCATAGTCTTGGGAAAGTGTTTTCTGAGGCTGCTCCATACTTGATTTGGGCTGCATTTGTGCACCTGTCCCCAGTTTAGGGTATATCTGGTTCCCAAAGTTGGAAGTATATCCAGCTAGATATTTGTGTAGAGTCTACTGCATGGTGGTGGTGATGGTGGGGCTTGATAGAGGCTGACACAGTATAGAGATTTGAAGGAAGGACAGAATTTGGATAGAAATAGAGAACAGGATGCAAAAACCTTCCCACTAGAGGTGGGAAGCTCAAGTAATATTTAGGAGGGAAGTATAAAACTCCCCTCTGCAGGGCTCCTGCAGGGACATGAGAGAAAATTCTGAAGAGATAGGGATCACTAACTGGTGATATTTCTCTTCACCTCAAAATCATGCAACATCTTTGTCTTTTTTTATTGAGGTATAATTAACATATAACATTAGTAGTTTCAGGTGTACAGCATAGTGATGTGATATTTGTATACAGAGGGTGCCAAAAAAAATGTATACACATTTCAAGAAAGGAAAAAAGTAATCAAATTATAATACTCAATATATACCGATAACAAAAGATGAATACTAGTCATGTTTGACTTCTGGAATTACAAGAGGTGCTCAAAGTAGTTACCTTCACGTCCAGACACTTCTGGTTACAGCGAAGTATTGCTTGAGCAACGATGACCAAACTGTCTACTTGTATACATTTTTTTGACACCCCTGGTATATTGTGAAATGATCACCATGATAAGTCTTAGGTAACATCCAACACCATACATAGTTAAAAAATGTTTTGCGTGTGTGAGGAATCATTTTAGCTTTAATTTGCATGTGTCCAGTAACCAATGATGTTGAGCACCTTTCCATGTGTATATTAGCTATTTATACTGGGATTCCTTTTAATGGTAGAAATCCCCATCTATAGAAGATAGAAACATGAAGGGGACATATATGGACTGTGGAACTGTGTTCCCCTCTGACGTGCTGAGGCAGGAGTGGCAGCCCCATTGAATTATCTGAATATTTCAAAAGGGACAGCCCCACTCTTGAGGAAAAATAGATATCCATAGCAATGGGGCTTAGTTCTTTATTGGTTGCTCAAAGCATACTTACTGGGGAATTGCCTGCCTTTTCATTTTAAATTCTCTTTGGACACCAGCTCTTGTCCATATCTGGTAGCCGCAGAGCAGACTTGGTTTTGGAGGCCATTGGGTTTTGTTTAACTTCTTGCTCCATGTTGATAATACCAGCTCATCTATCATGTACCAAAGAAAATGTGCCAAAGTCTTTTTTGTTTTCTGCATTCCTCCCAGAGAGAACAAAACTACCAGAAACTCCATTGAACATAGTTTCACTTACATATGAAAGCAGTGTGGTTAGTGAAGGACACCGGCATCCATGTGATGGAGCTCCCAAAGGCCAAAGCTGGGACAATTTGAGCGAGAAAATACATAATGATAATAATAGATCATGACTCACAGAATAAAATAAATATCCATAAGTTTAAATATATAATTGAACAAATAAAGAAACTGGAGAGAAGGGATGGTTCTCCTTACAACAGAATTCCAATAGTTAAATCTGAAGGGAGTCATAGAAATACAGAGTGACCGTGTAATATACCTCACACTGATGGACCATGGATGGATGCAGAAAGGACTGGGCTGAAGTAAGACATGAAATGGGATCTTTGCAAAGTCGTAAAAGTATCTCCTCATAAGATACCTATCATTACAAAGGGAAAAACAGTAACTGCAGTGGAAAAACTTACAGATACCACCTTAATCAAATGATTAAGGTCAACATAAGCAGCAATGAGACATATTGACACCATATACCTCTTGATGTGATGCACTGAAAAGGGCACAAGAGCACTTCTATGGCATTCCTGCCAAAAAAACCCTCATCCTAATCATAAGAAAGCATCAGACGGAACACAAGTGGGTTCTAGAGTCATTCTACCTCTGTTTAAACCTTGCTCCCCTACTTACTAGCTGAGTGACTTTGGGCAAGTCACTTCGTTTCTCCTTGCCTCATTTCCTCATCTATAAAATGGGGGTAAAAAGTACTACTCACCTAAGAGTGCTGTAATGTGAATTAAAAGTGTTAATGTATGTACAGTGCCTAGAACACTGCGAGAGTGTTGTATTATTATCTACAATTATCATGTAAGACCAGTAGCATCTTCTGCTGATCTTAAGGATATTCTCCCCCTCTCACTGTGCTTTTGGAAGCTCTCTGATTGAAGCAGGTCCTGTGCTGATTACTCCTCTAACCAGCTATTTTGCTCTAAAAGCATTTCCCCCTACACCAGCAGCCAGGTAAAGCCAAATCCAGCACCACGATCTGTGCATTAAGGATTATCCAGTTTTGAAGGAATCAAAATAACTGTTCTCTCAGTTAGGGTTGCTACTGAGACCTGAATTGGAAAGACAGAGCTCATGTCACCAAAGAAACTTCTGGGGCCAGTTTCCCGTATTCCAAACATGGATTCCAGATGTTTCTGGGCTTGTGAGACCAACAGTCCTGATTGGTTTTGGGTGATGGTGGTGTGGAGCTGCCTCACAATTACCTGTCTGAGGCCTCACCTCATGTCACATTTTAGTATCTGTTTGGCCAATCAGACTGCAGCACACACACCAGCCTCATTCCCTACTTGGGCTTTAGCTTTGATGTCACAATCTGCCCTGCAGATATTAATCTGGCCACTGCTGTTCACAAACCAGATGGCAAGGTCAAGCGGATCAGCACACTAAGATGTGGAAGAGAATCGATCACCAGCCCAAGATCAAAGCAGGGGATGGACCTCAGGAGAGCCAGTTCAGGGAACTGAGTTCAGCTCAGGAACATGCCATGCCACACCCTCGAGAGCTGTCAGAATCCCAGAGTTTCCTGGTTTTTGAGGACATTAGCCATCACATCAAAGAAGTGGGGGCCCAACTGGTAAAGAAAGTCAATGCCATCTTTCAGCTGGACATCACCAAAGATGGTAAGATCGTTTTGCAGTGGACCATTGATCTGAAGAATGGTTCTGGGGACATGTATCCAGGATCTGCCAGGCTCCCAGCAGACACTGTCTTCACTATCCCGGAACCTGTCTTTATGGAGTTGGTTTTGGGCAAAATGAACCCTCAGAAGGCTTTCCTTGCCGGCAAGTTCAAAGTGAGCGGCAAAGTTCTGCTTGGCCAGAAGCTGGAGAGGGTTTTCAAAGACTGGGCTAAATTTTAAGCATGTAAAAATATCAAGGAAGTGATCAGAACTTCTCTCCAGTTCTAATGTTCAGTGGAAATCATGCTTAAACTGAAGATTAAAACAAAAAGTATCCAATATTTTTACTCAAATTCTTCCTATTCAAGTTTGATTAATTTTCCTGCTGATATGTAAATTTGCAGAGAGGGTTATAGATCAGTAAAGAGTGTTGGAGTGTATCACCTAACATCTTTGTCTTTTTCTTTTCTTAGATTCATTTATGCTGAAATATGCTTGGGTGAGAGTAACACGTAGAGAAATGGGTGGTTTTTACATTTGGACTTAAATGCTTCAATGATTGAGTTCCCGATTTCTGATTTTTATTTTAATTTCTTTTTTATTTTTAGTTTGCTCCTTTGGGGAAATGAGTGATGGCATCTTTGAGGAGACTTTAACACAGGGTTGCAGTGCTCTAAGAGAGTGAGCTCCACAGTGGTGTGGGTGTAACAGGCAACAGAGGTGATGATGCTCTTGGTCTATCATGACTTCTGATGGAATTAACTCCAGGAGAGTGGAAGGGCTTGAAAGATGTTCTAGGACACTGATTCTTAAACTGGAGCATGCGTCAGATCACCTGGAAGGCTGGTAAAAGCCCAGAGTGCTGGGCCCCACTCATAGTTTGAATTCTGTTTGTCTGGGCTGGGGAGAATGTGCATTTCTAACAGTTTCCTAGGTCATGCTGATGGGAGCATCCTTGAAGAACCCCTACTCTAATTCATGCCCGCAGCTTTCAGTATTGATTATAACTGCTTTATTCTAGACCAATGAGGTGTTACCCTACTTAAAAGTTCTCCTGGAGACAGATTATATAACCCTCTTGTGGGCCATTTCTGAAGTGTCAGGAGCTCCTGCACTGAACATTTTACAAAATTGAAGTGCACTCTGGGAGATTTTCCCCTCTAGAAGAGCACTCCATACATTGGGAGGACTGGAATGAAGCCAGCTACAGCCTGATGTGACTTCCTCCTCATGGGTGAGTATGTGTTTCATTTGTTTGCATGTGATCTGTGTGAACCTTTATCTGGTAGGCTAAATATACAGTGTGGATACTCTGAAACCCACAAGGATCTTTCCATTAAAATAGCCATGCTCAAACACATGCCTACCAAATGATTCAGCTATTCCATTTTTAGGCATTTTCCCAACAGGAAAGAAACAAAAATTTGTTCAAGTACAAAAATTTGTTCATGAAAGTTCATGGCAGCTGTATTTGTCATAGTCCCAAACTGGGTATAAACCAAATGTCATCCATCAACAGGTGAATGGAGAAACAAATTGAGATATGTCATACCATGGAATACTACTCAGTAATAAAAAGAAATGAATTACTGATTTATGCACAATAGCATGGTTGAATGTCAAAATAATTATGCTGAGTGAAAGAAGCCAGAGAAAACAATGTATATATGATAGGATTCTATTTATGTAACATACTAGATAATGGAAACTGTACTGACAGAAAAAAGATCAGTGGTTACCAAGAGATGGAGACAGGGAGTGCAGAGTGGGGTTATTACAAATGGCCATGAGTAAACTAGGGGTGACAGACTCATTATCTTTTCTATTTATTATTTATTTATTTATTTATTTATTTATTTATTTATTTATTTATTTTTATTAGTTTCAGGTGCACAAGACAAAGTAATACTTAGACGTTTATCATTTATATCCCTCACACTATGTGAACCCCCCTCCCCCATCCACTATCCCTCTGACGTCGCACAGAGCCATTACATTTCCACTGTCTCTATTCCTAATGCTGTACTCCGCTTCTTGTAAGTATATACATACATATATACATACATAAAATTAAAGCTGACATTCATTATTGTTCAGCTTCAGCTTCAGGTGTGCAGTGCAGCGATCAGGCATCTACATCATCCCTGAGGTGGTCTTCCTAATGCGACAAGTGTCCATTGGATACCCTACAAAATCTTTACAACATTATTGATTACATTCCCCAAATTAATTTTCAAAACCCTGTGGCCATCTTGTGGTTACTGAATGTTTTCTAATCCCCTCACTTTCCCCCTTATCCCCACCCACCTCCCATCTAGCAACCCTCAGTTTTTCCTCTATGTCTCCAAAAGTGTTTCTGATTAGTTCATTCACTTATTCTTTTCCTTAGATTCCACATATAAGTGAGATCATACGGTATTTGTCTTTCTCTGTCTGACTTGTTTTACTTAACATAATGTTCTCTAGGTCCATCCATGTTGTTGCAAATGGTAAGATTTCTTTCTTCTTTATGGCTGTGTATACTCCATTGTATAAATGTACCACAGTTTCTTAATCCAGTCATCTACCGATGGGCATTTTGGTTATTTCCATGTCTTGGCTATTGTGTATAGTGCTGCAATAAACATAAGAGTGCATAAAGTTTTTTGAATTAGAGTTTTGGATTTCTCTGGATAGATACCCAGGAGTGGAATTGCTGGATCATAAGGTAGTTTCATTTTCAGATTTTTGAGATACCTCCATACTGTTTTCCATACTGGCTGCACCAATCTGCAATCCCACCAACAGTACACAAGCGTTCCCTTTTCTCCACATCCGCACCAACACTTGTTTGTTGATTTATTGATGATAGCTATTTTGACTGGGGTGAGGTGGTATCTCATTGTGGTTTTTATTTGTATTTCTCTGATGATTAGTGAGTTTGAACATTTTTTCATATGTCTGTTTGCCATCTGTATGTCCTTTTCAGAAAAATGTCTCTTCATGTCCTCTGCCCATTTTTTAAATTGGGTTGTTTGCTTTTTTGGAGTTGAGTTGAGTGAGTTTTTTATAAATTTGTGATATTAACTCCTTATCAGATATATCATTGGCAAATATCGTTTCCCATTCAGTAGGGTCCCTTTTTGTTATATTGATGGTTTCCTTTGCTGTGAAAAAACTTTTTAGTTTGATATAATCCCACATGTTTATTTTTTCTCTTACTTCCCTCGTGTGAGGGGATACATCAGTAAGAATCTTTCTCCGGGTAATATCTGTGAAGTTTCTTCCTATATTTTCTTCTAGGAATTTTATGGTTTCGGATCTTACATTTAAGTCTTTAAGCCATTTTGAATTTATTTTTGTATATGGTGTAAGGAGGTGGTCCAGCTTCATTTTTTGCATGTGTCTGTCCAGGTTTCCCAGCACCATTTATTGAATAGGCTGTCTTTACCCCACCGTACATTCTTGCTTCCATTGTCGTAGAGTAAATGGCCATATAGGCATGGATTTATTTTTGGACTCTCTATTCTGTTCCATTGATCTATGTGTCTGTTTTTATGCCGGTACCATGCTGTTTTGATTACTGTAGCCTTGAAATATAATTTGATGTCAGGTATCGTTATACCTCCCACTTTGTTTTTATTTCTCAAGATTGCTGAGGCTATCTGGGGTCTTTTATGGTCCCATGTAAATTTTAGGATTATATGTTCTATTTCTGTGAAAAATGTTGGTAGTTTGATAGGAATTGCGTTGAATATGTATATTGCCTTAGGCAGTATGGACATTTTAACTATATTAATTCTTTCTATCCATGAACATGGTATGTGTTTCCATCTATTTGTATCTTCTTTCATTTCTTTCTTCAGCATCTTATAATTTTCTGAGTACAGATCTTTTACTTCTTTGGTTAAATTTATTCCCAGTTATTTTATAGTCTTTGGAGCAATTGTAAATGGGATTGTTTTTTTAAATTTCTCCTTCTGATGTTTTTTTGTTGGTATATACAAATGCAACTGATTTCTGAATATTAATTTTGTATCCTGCTACTTTACTAAATTCATCTATCAGCTCTAATAGTTTCTTGGTGGAGTCTTTAGGGTTCTCTATATATAGTATCATGTCATCTGCATATAATGACAATTTTACTTCCTCCTTACCTATTTGGATGCCTTTTATTTCTTTTTCTTGTCTGATTGCTGTGGCTAGAACTTCCAGCACTATGTTGAATAGAAGTGGAGAAAGTGGGCAACCTTGCCTTGTTCCTGATCTTAAGGGGAATGGTTTTAGCTTTTCCCCATTGAGTATGATGTTAGCTGTGGGTTTATCATATATGGCCTTTATTATGTTGAGATATGATCCCTCTATTCCCACTTTCTTAAGGGTTTTTATCATAAATGGCTGCTGGATTTTATCAAATGCTTTTTCTGCATCTATTGATATGATCATGTGATTTTTATTTTTCATTTTGTTAATGTGGTGTATCACATTAATTGATTTGCGGATGTTGAACCACCCTTGCATACCAAGGATGAATCCCACTTGATCATGGTGTATGATCTTTTTAATGTATTGCTGAATTCTGTTTGCTAATATTTTGTTGAGGAGTTTTGCATCTATATTCATTAGCGATATTGGCCTGTAGTTTTCTTTTTTTGTGGTGTCTTGTCTGATTTTGGGATCAGGGTAATAGTGGCTTCATAAAGTGTTTCAGAGCCTTCCTTCCTTCTGGATTTTTTGGAAGAGCTTGAGAAGAATAGGTGATAATTCTTTTTTGAACGTTTTGTAAAATTCACCTGTAAAGCCATCTGGTCCAGGGCTTTGTTTGTTGGGAGATTGTTGATTACTGATTCAATTTCCCTGGTGGTAATCAGTTTATTCAGGTTTTCTATTTCTTCTTGAGTTAGCCTTGGAAGGTTGTACACCTCTAGAAAATTGTCCATTTCTTCCAGATTGTCAAATTTGTTGCATATAGTTGCTCATAGTAATTTCTTAAATTTTTTTGTATTTCTGCAGTGTCTGTTGTCACTTCTCGTCTTTCGTTTCTGCGTCCTCTCTCTCTTTTTTTAAG
This sequence comes from Rhinolophus sinicus, assembly GCF_036562045.2. Classification (NCBI taxonomy): domain Eukaryota; kingdom Metazoa; phylum Chordata; class Mammalia; order Chiroptera; family Rhinolophidae; genus Rhinolophus; species Rhinolophus sinicus. Next base: position 55,731,984 of record NC_133762.1, read on the forward strand.
TGAGTCTGGCTAAAGGTTTGTCGATTTTGTTTATTTTCTCTAAGAACCAACTCTTGGATTCATTGATCTTTTGTATTGTTTTTCTGGTTTCTATTTCATTTATTTCCACTCTGATCTTTATTATCTCCTTCCTTGTACTCCCTTTGGGCTTATTTTGCTGTTCTTTTCCAGATCCCTTAAGTGTGAAGATAAACTGTTGATTAGTGATGTTTCTTGTTTCTTTAGGTAGGCCTGCAATACTATGAATTTCCCTTTTAGTACTGCTTTCTCGGCATCCCATAGATTTTGGGTCATCGTGTTTTTATTTTCGTTTGTCTCGAGATATCTTTTGATTTCTTCCTTGATCTCCTGCTTGACCCATTCATTATTTAGTAACATGTTATTCAGCCTCCATGAATTGGTGTGTCTTCCAGTTCTTTTCCTGTAGTTCATTTCTAATTTCATAGCACTGTGGTCAGAGAAGACAATTGGTATGATTTCAATTTTCTTAAGTTTATCAAGACTTGTTTTGTGGCCTAACATATGGTCTATCTTGGAAAATGTTCCATGTGCACTTGAGAAGAACGCGTATTCTGCTGCTTTGGGGCGAAATGCTCTGAAATTATCGATTAAATCCAAGTGGTCCAATGTGTCATTTAAGGCTGTTGTTTCCATATTGATTTTCTGTCTGGAAGACCTGTCCCTTGTTGTCAGACGACCTCTCATTTCTTATTTATTTATTTATTTATTTATTTATTTATTTATTTATTTATTTATTTATTTTTTACAGGATGATCATTGATCAAGCATGCTATTTTTCACCTTGCATTTTATTCCAAAAAATTCAAAAAAATTGCACATACTTCTCTTCAAAGAATGCCCTTTTGAAGGGCCAAAGGTTGGACTTGACTTACCCACCTGAAACTTTTTTCACATTTTTTGTGTCCTTTAGGGGCAGTCTAACAATGGGCTGCTTTATAAGTGAAGAATGAAAAATAAATGCCTCTTCCTTGGAGGTGGGATGTAGTTTCCCTCATTTTGGGAGCAATCCTGCCAATCCTCATTGTCCCAGGAGCCATGGGCAAGGCAGGGGGGAATGGCTGTGTCCACCGCTTCTCCTGAGCGTCCAATCTTTCTGGGCTCTCATTTGCTCAAGGCCCAACAGAGAGTGTGATGGGCCCCAAATGGAAGATACTGAAGACCCTGCCAGACACTGGGCTTTTGCTTTCTGGGACCCTCAGGGTTGCCTGACATCTGAGAGGGAGCCCTACCTCTAAAATAGGAATCAACAGGTAGAGCTATAGAATCAGGTACTTCCACAACAGGTAGACACTGGGGTAAGAGAGAGTGAGGCACACTGGTGGGTACTAGTCCACTCACAGGAATCCTGAGTTTCCCTATAGCTGGGAATATTCTATCCATTTGCCTGAAGCATGAAAGAAGACAGAAAATCTGTTCTGATGAAGGATTTTATCACTTCTGTTAGAGGCATAAGAAATGCTCTCCTGGGAGACTGCCCCTAACCCCAGTTTTATGTAGGTGTTAATGAAACCCACACTTGCCAGTTTTTCTGTCTTCCTGCTAAGGGGTAGGAGGAAGGAAATCAGCCTGAAGTGACAACTGTGGACTCCTGGTGCTGAAATGAGGGGCTCCTTTAAGGAGCAGCAGCTCAGAGATGTGGGTGGCAGCTCATATGCTGGGCATCTTCTGAAAAATAGTTCTTCATCTCCTTTTTGTAGCCTGCTTTACACCTGTGAAGGGGACTTGCATCTCTCTGATTCAGGGGATAGTACAAGGGAAGTACTGAGTGCCAGGTCTGCATGCAGTAAGAACTTAACACCATGCAGTATTGAAATGTTATCATTTCATCTACTGAACAGATCATTTAGCAAATATTAATGGTGGTCTATGAGTGAGTGGGCTCTGTGATAAGCATTGAACTGTAATGTGAATGAAGCACTTTCTTTCAACCCAAGGAGACAAACCCAATTGGAAGATAACCCTTAGGGCAGAAATCTGAGGTTCAGAGAGGCTAAAAGCACCTTCAGTCTAGGCTGGTGGAAGAAGTTAGTGGCGGGGCTTGGGACGCCACTTCCTTATGCTTGGAAAAAGGCTTAGCCATGTACCTGGCCATAGAAGGGATAGAGCAAATGGCTCATGGCCGCTCTATAGGTTTCTCCGAAGTTCCTGTGTCTGGATGTAGACCAGACTGAGCATCTGGAGCCTGGGACAACTGTTAGGGCCCCCACTTTCTTATAGCTGGCTTCTCCATTCCTCAATGGGAAATAGGATAGTCTCAGCTCCCACAGGTGCATTTCACATATGTTTAGGCACTAGATCCAGGAAAGCATCAGCGATGAGGGCAAGCTTTCTATTCTGAAGGGTTTTAATTAGGGCAGATTTTGGATTTTTAGCAGTGAATTGCCAGATTTCCTTTATTCATTAACTGACTGGTTGATACATTCATCTAATAAATATTTATTGAGTATCTATCATGTGTTAGACATTAAGATCATTAATGGAATTAAGCTGCTATACAATTATTTATGAGGCCAGGATTTGTCCAAGACTGTGTTTTGATTGGTTTCTCCTTCACCGTGCTCATTATTAAACATTCTGGAAATCCTGGCTGGTTCTAGATTCTGGGGGGCATAGTGTCAAGCGAGCTGAGGTTCCTTTTTTCCTGGAGCTTTTATTTTCAGATGGGGATGTATGTGGGTGGTGGGAAGAAAATAAACAGTAAACAAATAACCAAACAAGATAATTAAAGAAAAATAGTATTGGCAAAAGGGAAGAAAACAAGGCAACGTGGCTGAGGGTCCCTGGGTGGCCAGGGAAGGACTCTGACAAGGCTGCCTGATCCAACGTTCCAGAAGCAGAGCTGAAGGCAAAGCCTCGGTGCCAGCAATTTTCTTGGGGAGAGTGGGGCTGTGAGACCGGGCAGGGAAGGAAGTAGATTCAGGGTTTATAACTGAGCTGGTCAATGCTGTGTGCAACTGGGGCTCAGTCCCACGGGGGTGTTGGAGATGCCGCAGAACATCTCACCAGGGAAAGAGGGAGTTGCAGTATTTTAAAACCAACTCCTGTCAGTCTGGGGGAGAAGGCTGCTCCTGGGACATGGGTTGTCCCTGGCAGTTGGCAGTCAGCTGGAGCAGGCAGTGACAGCGAGGCCGAAAGGACCCCAGTGGGTGCTGCATTGGTCTCTCTGCGGGGCTCTGACTTATGGGGGACAGTAGGACATGCGAGTAAGAGCTTAGACTCTGCAATCAGACTTCCTGGAGCTGGACCTTGCCCTGGCCATTTCCTAGTTGTGGGAACTTGGGCAAGTTGCTTTTGTTTATTTTTAAAATTCCTTCTTTATAGAGAGTAGTTAATAAATCCTAAGTGTTCAACTCAACAAACTTTCCCAAATAGAACAAAGCAGCACTTGTTTCAACAAATAGCATATTACCAGCACCCCAGGAACCCCCTGTCCTGCCTCTTCCTAGTTATTCCCTCCTTGAGGGTACCCACTATTTGACTTCTAACATCACAGATTTTAGTTTTGCTTGTTTTTGTACTTTATGTAAATGGCTTCTCCCACTCACCATTCTGTGTCTGAGACTTATGCATACAGTTGTGTATGGTTACGCTTCATTTGCTTCACTGCTGAATGGGTTCCATTGCATCTGGGTGGTTTCCAGTTGGGGGCTATTTCAAACACTGTTGCTGTGAGGCTTCTTGTATGTCTGTGTGATCAGAAGTTCCTTTCTGTGCTTAGTATTTGTTACTGTCTTATCTAGGTTTACAGTGATAGCCACAGCATGGAATCTTGCACACAGTAGGTGCTTCATGAAAATTTGTGACATGGATCAAAAGGCAGAGCAAGTCCATGGGAGAAACAGCTCATTTTGGGGTTGGGCGTCTGATTCCCTGGGCATCTGACCTCCATTGTCCTTGACTTTGGACCTGCTTGCTGGGTTTCAGAAGGAAACTCTGACAACAGGAAGGAATTCTGTTGAGTACTCATGCCTACCCATGTCATGGAGTACCCACAAATGGCTGCTGAAAATCCTTTCTTTATTTTCCTCTTGAGGAAAAAAAAAACAACACATTTTTCCAGACCTGTCACTTGGCTAATCACAAGAAACATCTGTGACCTACTAAAAATATCTGCTTTGTACCATGTCGTGGAGCACAATATTTATATAGCCCAGCAGTGTAATTAAATGGCTGTTTAGTTAACTCTTGAAAACAGCTGGAGGACCCCAAAGCCCAGACTGAGATTTGCAGGCGGCCTGTGAAACGGGCTGGGAAGGGGGTCCTTGGGGATGTTCCCACAGGCTTTGGTGGGGGTGGGACCTGGAGGCACTACAGAGATGGAGGTGGGGTGAGGAATCAGGAAAATACTGTGGTGGAGAGCTGTTTGGCATCCTGGGGCAGCTGGTGATGGTCATTTCCATGTTCCTGTCTGGCAGCCTCTGGAACATTTCCTACTGAGGAAAAGTTTTCCCTTAAAGAACTGGTCAGAAAATGCCTGTCTATAAGTGGCTTTTGTTGTTTTGTTGGAGGTTAAGTGGGGGTAATAGTAGATTTTTCTGGAGATGTTCTTGCTCGTTTCCAGAGAACCACATATATTAATCAGGATTTTAGCTAGTGAGGGGTGGAGCTGCTTGCTTTCTCTCTCTCCTCAACAATAACAAAAAGAGCATGACTGAGGAAATTTTTTAGACAGAGGAGTCTCCTAGATTTTCAGTTGAGCAAGTTTCTTATTTGAGTCCCTAGATGCCTGCAAAGCAGGATCAGAGCCTATTACAGGCAAGTGGTCTCAAAGCTCCCCTGAAGCCCTGAGGACTTCCATTCAACATGGTGTCTTTTCAGGGATATCCCCAAAGTATGAGCTGAGTTGGAGCTGGATTCAGATGGGCCTCTAGGGCGGTTTGAGGAGAATTCCGGAGCTAGGGCGTCATTTTAGGGATAGTGCCTCTCCCTTTGATCACCCCCTTCCTTTTGGAATTCTGCTCTCTGTCAGTCCCCAAGCTTATATCAATTCATTTGGTGTTAATTATTGAACACCTACTCAGCCTTGCCTGTGTCAAATGTAAAAGATGCAATGGTGAGCAAAATGTGTACTTCCTGTCTGCCTGGAACTCCCAGTGTGGTGCCTACCTACACACTGTGGTGAGGGGTCAGAAGGAAAAGCCAATGGGGTCCTTGTAGACTGGATGGGTCCAGGCAGGCTTCTTGAAGAATGAGATCAGAGGTGTGAGTGGAAGGTAACTTGAGATGGGACAGAGATGAGACCATTTCTAGGCAAAGGAGCTGGCAGAGCAAGATAAGTCCTGGGAATAGAAGACTAGGGCAGTGGGACTGGCACATGGTGGTCATTGGTGAATAGGGCCAGGAGGCTGGAGAGGCACAAGAGCCAGCCACAGCACAGCCCCCTGTGAGGACTTTGTCATCCTCACATGATCTGAGGCTTGAAAACACCTGTTAAAATCTGGATACCGCGTTGGCTAGCCTTATCTTATTCTGGAAGAGAAGGTTGGGTTGGGGGATGACACTCTCTGAGTTGGGTCCTAAGACTCATAAAGTTGGGATTTCCAGAAGGATTTAGTTTTTCTCCCCCTATCTTGAGATCTGTGACCTGAGACTTCTCCAAACTCTGATGGTGACCTTCATGATGGTGGTGACTCTATGACATCACTGAAGGGACAGACTAAAGACCCAAACCCAAGGCTCTGCTCCAGAAAACTGAGGGCTTCATTGAAGTGTCTGTTTAGGCCACAACATAATGGGTCACTAAACAGACTCAAGAGAAACAGCCAAGGAAAGAAAGAAAGCCACACATTTGTATTTCCCCATGGCACCGTCATTTCTTCCGAGTCTAAAGGAATCTCAAAACCATGAATATGTGGCAGGGCGGTGGTGTGCAATGGGGCAGGCTGATGATGTGGGGCAGTGGAAAAGTGTTCGAGGGTCAGAAGATACGGGTGGCATCCTGGTTGTATGGCTAACCAAAATCCGTGACACCATCTTTTCCTTTCTAGTGGGCTTCTTTCTCTTCAACCCCACAATGGGGGGGGGGATAACACCAGCTGATCCCCATTTCCTTGGATGTTTATAATTCTAAAAAAATGGTCTGTGTTTGGAAGGTAACTGGGAAAAGAGAGGTCAGCTTAGTGATAATAATAAAAGGTGGCATTTTGGGCACATTTGTCTATGTGCCAGGTACTGCATTAAGTGCTTAACATGTACCCACTGGGAAAGGTCCTGAAATTATTCCTGTTGCCACTGGGAGGGTGAAGCCCGGCCAAGGTCTTGCCCTCAAAAAAATGATGGTGCTCCCCCACATTTCCAACACATGTAATTAAAAATAAAAACGATGCTAAACCATAAATCAAGTGCAAGATAGACGAACCAAGTTCTGGGATTTTTCTCCATGATGACTAGTTTGATGTCTTTTGAAATATATATAGTTTTGGTTATTTTTATGTGAATTTGAATGATGTGATCCTGAAATAGTTTAATATACAATAACAACAAAGACTCACTTTATGATCCAAATGTAAAATAGAATACAAGAAATAAAAGATAGTTGGGAATTGCACAGCTTCAAGGCTGTCAAGATAGAATGGTTTCTAAGCTGTGCTTAAGCTACTGTTTGTTCATGGCAGGGGGCCACTCTCAGCTGCTAAAAGGAAAAACCCACCATCCTTTGTGAATACTGTGGAAAGTTGGCCTTGACTTGTGTGAACTGAATTTACATGAGGTCTTCAGGAAAGCATCTCTCTAATAAATGCAATTGCCATGTAGCAAATTATTTTGAAAAAACAAAAAACCCAGAGTGCCTTTGAATTTCATGTAGCCAGGGTAGGGACTCTGCCTACTTGGTCATCTAATCATGACTTGCATGAAAGCACAAGGTCTGGGTGGAGCTGGGATTTGAAAATAGATTTGTTTGACCCCCAAAGGTGTTATTGAGAGAAGTATAGTGTCTCTGACCTCCTCCCATTAAAATAAATAAATAAATAAATAAATAAATAAATAAATAAATAAATCGAAGAGTTAGACAGAATTTTGGAATTCACCTAATCCAGGGTTTGACTTTTACAAACTGAAATCCAGAACTGAAGGGCACAAGACCATGGTTGCTCTGATTTCACGGGCTTTACCAGTTTCC